>NC_071288.1:56095525-56403382 GCF_943734705.1 Anopheles coustani | reverse complement strand
CGCGACATCGCGCAAGGTTTTTTTTATATGGAGTTCAGCTCCTGCCAGGCGACGTCGCGCTGTAGTGTGGACTCCGAATTACTCTATCCATCGTAAAAGTCTGTATAACAACGACAATAAAAAATCCAACATGACTGCGACATCCTCACTGTTTTGTAAGCCTTGGTTTTCTGAATGGTGATTGTCAAAATCATATGAAACGTCAAATTTGTCGTGCGTAACCCACAATATTATGCGTCACCTTGACCGTATGTCACTTTAACCCTTGGTTTCTCGTTCCGAGGAATAGCAATACTTCGCCGTCGTTTTTCCTGCGAGTCTGCCGAATTTGTTCGTGAAAGAATTTAAAGGTAGCTGAAATTATCGCTTTAATTTGCCGTCTCCATTCGTGGGCTTGTTTCACAAGCATCCGTGGTATTTTCTGCTTACACTTCGTGGACCGCGATACCGTTTCTGGATCGGCTTCCTAATTACATAACGTGCGATTGGAGGTTAATCAAAACTTTTCATTCCTATCGGACAGATGCTGACCAACCAGATCGTCTCCGCTGCCCGGATCATGGGAGTTCAGGCCCGCCGCAACTACGGAGTTTCGGCCGTTCTGCTTTCGAAGGCGACCGACCCAATCCAGCAGCTGTTCGTGACCAAGCTTCGGGACTATGCACAGAAGAGCAAGGGCGCGTAAGTTAAACAAATAGGATGGGACCTGTTTTGGTCTGATCAAAAGAGATTGACACGAGTTCCTTTTCAGGGGTGGAAAGTTGGTTGATGCGTCGCCGGAAATCGAAAAGGAACTGAAGCAGGAGATGGATAAGCTCGCGAAGCAGTACGGTGGAGCCGCGGGCGAAGATATGACCAACTTCCCTGCCTTCAAGTTCGTGGACCCGACAATTGATCCCATCAATTCGACCGCCTAAGTAGCAACAGGTCGGCTCCAAGCGGACCTACTACAATAGATCTACTACTAAATTCTACTGAAATCGAAACAGATGTAAACAGTTCATTTAAATTGTGTTAGTGTTTATTAAGCACAATAGCAAAGAAACTGGAAAGCCTGTAATCTCTAGTGGGAGAGGTACCTTTTAATGTATCGACGATGTGCACCGTGAGGCTTATTTTGGCAGGTTTCATGTTTGTAAAATGTGAGTAACCGTTTCCTGCAGTACATGCATTCGATAATCGGTGGCAAGCGTTTGGAACGTAAGCAAAAGGCGCCGTAGTTCCGATCTCGAAATAAGATTTTCAAAGTTCCCGGTGCAGGTGCAGTACTGGGCGAGATTTTCCCGCTTAATTTGCTTGCACTTGACGCAACGCAAGTCTTGCAACGTGTAGGACATAAGCTTACGCTGTACCACATCCAGCAGCCTCATTTCGATCTCCACGTTATCATAGTCGACGTTGCATTGCGCACAAAGCCAAACGGGCTGCTGGCCATCCTTGAGCGCCCGATGACTGTCTTTGCACAGGTCCAAATCGCGACAATGGTTGCACGCCTGACATATGACTTCGGTTAGTACAAACGATTTGGTCATCTCTTTCCAAATTGCTTTTTCGCTGAAGTCACCCACCCCAATCAGGAGTAGCATGTTTCGACGCATCGTGGTCACCTGCTCTTCGGTGTCCTTGCTTATGTTCAGAGCCCGGGTGACTGCCTTTACGAATTCCAGCGCTGGCCCATCAGCACCGCGTGCGTACCCGTCGTGCATTTTTTGCACCATTCCATATGCGATGCATGCTAACTTTTTCAGACCATTCTCTGGGGTCGCACCTTCGGCCAGCGCTTGCAGGAACGACACGATGAAACTTTCGAAGCTCTCCCGGCATCGCCGTTCCTCCGGCAACTGCTCCGAAATGCTCCAGTTCATCTCCAGGGCTAGTTCCTCCTCCTGCTCTTCGGATTCTTCTGTCAGTCCGACGTTCGGATCAGATTCTCCAGTGGTGATCACTTCCTTCGGCAAATTTCCTCGCACACCGCCATAGTTGGTTGGATCAATCCACAGCAGGAACTCCCATGCCTGATGAAACGATAGCGATACGCTGTGGAACATTTCGCGATTTCGGATGTTCTGCACGACGAAATCGGTGTAACTGACTGCATCGACCACCGTGCGCTTGCCGGTATCGATGACTATGCGGTTGAAATCGGCATAAATGATGTCCGCCTTCATGCGTCGAAATTCTGCCACAATTTGCAGAAACAGCTTGCGCATCAGCGTATTAAGTGCTCGCCGAAGGGCCGGGTCGTACAAGAGAGCACGGCTAGAGCGCACCCAGCGGTAGAAATGAATTATCTGGAAGTCGGAGAACACATTGCGGTTGATGGAAACCTCGCGCAACCACGTGTTCACCATGGTGCGCATCACTCTAAACGCTTGACTGCAAAGCGCCGTTTCATCGTAGCTAGAAAGTTGCTGACCACCAGGACCACTTGTGATCATCTCCTCCAGGGATGCCTGTGGAATCACGTCGAATGTAATTGCGGACGAGGTACCCTCAAGCTCCTGCACTCGGCTTGCTTGCAGCAGCGCCGACACGGCCAGACTCTCCACATTAAGCTCCACGCAAACCGAGCGGTACAGACCGGGCCGGTTCTGTACGATTGAAATGTTGTCCTCGAATTCTGCCAACAAGCGACTGTCATCCGCCTCGCGTCCTCCCAAATCCGGTCGAGGGCCAGATGAACACCATAGGACAAAGTTGTGCTTCTGCAGCAACCTGGCATAGAAAAGGTCCGCTCCGAAGAGCACTGTGTCCGGGGGCATATTGCCCAACGGTAGGTGGAAGTAGCGACACTGGTCTAGCATCATTTGCACCACGCGGTTGAGGTTGAGAAAGTGTCTTATCATTGAACGTGCCCCATGCCGCTGCCAGTCCAGTCCGGACAGTAGCGCTGCGTCGTCCGCGATGTGAATGGGGACTTCTGGGAACTCGAGGCATACCGGTAGCAGCTGGTTGATCTTTTGCAAACCGACCGCCGTCTGCAGGCACAGAAGCGTAGGTCCACGTTTTTCATCTCGGTATGCGGCAAGGGCGCGTGTTACTCGCTGGTACACCTGCTTGGCATCGATTTCCATGAACACCTCGAATGTCATGTCCACCGGCGGGAGCATTTCTTCTTCCGTTCTATCCCCACCTCCACCTGCCAGCAGCGCAATCCGTTCCGAGGTATAGAGACTCTTCACCGTCGGAAGTTGGTTTGTGCGCACCGTGTCCAGCACGATTACGAGCGCCTTTTTGCTGGCGGGTGAGAAAAGGCCCCACATTTCACGCTTCCCGGTCGGGGACACGTGCTGGTAGAGGAAAATTTTACGCAAATTTCCCCCACAAGCACCTGGTTTTAGGTACGGTGCGGTCGTGATGCCGCTTGAGAAGCCACGCATTTCGAGTTGCTGAATATTGAACGTGTCGAGATCTTTCGTTGCCAGTGCGGCCAACGTACGTGCTTCAGATCGCTGCACGGCACAAACGCAGCCCAGCTCCATTAGGGCACGAAACTCGAGTGTCATCTGAGTCTCGTAGATGCCCTCGATGTCGGGTGTTGCCAGGTCGGCTAGCAAACCTAGCCTATTGTCGCGAAATACCTGCTCTGGCACGACATACTGGTAGAGATGGTAAACGGGGCGGGCCCGGGGTAGCATGCGATGAACCTTCTTCCACATCGATTTTGCCACCCCTCCACCTCCAGAGCCGCCATCTTCCGGTGGTGCTGGCGTTCGCTGATTTACGTAGAAGATACGCGGCACGGATAGGCGAATTTTGTGCAGTTCATCGCCCACCATCGCCCATAGCGTGAAGTTGCCCAGTTCGTCGACCGGCAACAGTTGAATGATTTGCCAGCTCTGTTCGATCAATGAACGTTGCGTTTTGCGCAGAAATCCGCCCAACGTGGCGGCCGATCTAGTAGGCGGCAAGGTGGTTCCAGCGGGTTCCAGCGCATCCGTTCGGAGTTTTTTGCTGTTGCGTGCATCACGATGGTGTCGATCACGACGTGCAAGCTGCCATTTCCATTTTCGCTTATGAAACTGCAACCACTCGATCAACTCCTTTCGTGTAGTGCCTGTATTGGGAGGGTTACCGAGTGCTTCGCGCCATGTTTTCGGTACCGTTACCGAAGATTCCGCTTCACTATCTTCGGCCTGATTGTCAGAACCCTCTCGGCGACGTTTATGGGTCACTGGGACGCCGGACGCCGGTCCGGAACCGGTCTGTTTCCGAACAAGATCTTCCACATCGGTCACTGCTCCATGCTCGGGAGCTATCGGTTTCGGTGCAACCGAAAACATCTCGCTTATGCGACGTTGCTTTAGTATGTCATTTTTCTCCAGCATCTTCTTATGCAACCATTCCGGATGCTGCACTCGAGGAACGGGATTATTTAAGCCTTGCAGGGCGGCGGGGATGGTAATGATTTTTTGAATGGTGCCTCCCAGGCGTTCGATGTAATAGTTCCAATCCAGCACATCCCGGATGTCCGCATCGCCCATGGTATTGTCTTTGAGCCAGCGCCGCAAATAATGACGCCGCACGCTTACCTCCGACTGAAATATGGCCAACGGGATTGCCCGTTCGGTAACAGGGGCCCCTTCCGGTTTGCGTGAGATAATAAATTTACATGCCAACCCGGCATCCTTCACCATCTGATCGCCGAGGAATTCGGCCAACCGTTTTGCGGTAGAGATCGAGGTGGACTTTTGCTCGCCGTAGTCCTCCAGCTTGCGCGACATCGAGCGGTTTTCGGAAATTAGCTCGAATAGCTCGCTGTCGGGCATGTTATGACCCTTGCTGTACAGTACATCCAGCCAGTAGTCAGCGATTTTGGCAACCGCGGCATAGCACTGCTCCAGCGTGGCGCCCTGCAGGAACGCCTCAAACACGGACGATTGGAAGATTTTGATCAGCTGTAGTTCACCGCGGCGCTTCACCTCGAATCCTTTTAGTTCCGCCAGCGATCCATCAAAGTTGAAGACGGCGTACCGTTTTTTGAGCTTTTTGCCCTCCTCTTTGGCAGCCGGCAGCACCATTGCCAGGTATGGGCCGTCCACTTCGAAGAAGATGGAGTTTTCCGAGCGAATAGAATACTTCGCTCCAGAGCCATCGCTTGAATATGGCCGCTCGAGCACGTGGTACTGATCGTTCGTGAAGTGATCCTTTACCATCGTGTTGAGCACAGCATTCGGGTAGGACACGTTGATAGTTTTTTTCTTCTGGTGATTTGTACGAACCGTAAACTCTTGCGGGAAGGATGCCGGCAAAATGCACCAGATTCCATCCGTGTCGAGCTCCAACGGTCGTCCGACACGTTCGATGATTTCACGCGCTTTGGTGATGATATTCGAGCCAGTCAGGCAGACTATGCCGGCCATCGGCATACTATGCCAGCGTGCACCCTTACGCATCACGTAGCCGTAGAAAGAATTGAGGATACATTTGTGCGCCAGCTGCAACGAATCATACAGCACCTCGCGTCCCTTGGCGGCTTTAATTTCTCCCGCATCGCCACTCTTCACCGCCGACGTAACGGCCGCTTTGGCACCTTTGGTGAGGGCTTTATATTCGTAGCGCCGGTCACGGAATGCGCGCACCGTATCAACGTAGAAACTGTTTTCCTTCTGGCAGATGGTGGATGTGCGCGTTTCAAGCCGTGTCACTTTGGTTTTCTTGTACGCCTTGCGGCAATAGTCGGAAAGCCGTTTTTTCTCGTAGTTCGCCTGATCTTCACGAGACAGCTCATGGAAGGCACGCTGCTGTCCTCCCGGGAAAAGTGGTGGAAATTTTTCCGTTTCCAGCTGCTGTTGGATGCGCTGGAACTCATTACGGCTAGCGGGGAGCATTTCACCGCGCCACAACCATTCCATATCTCGCTTGCAACGAGCATCCGGTTTGTTGTAGTCGCAAGCGGCGCAGTCAGCCTCGTTAACCATCGATGACGGCTGAAGACGGTTTGTGAGGATGATGTTCGGGTACATGGCTCCAACATCGAGGTGGTAGATAACAGGCTGTTCGAGTCGGGTGGGAATATCGTGCAGTTGCTGCAAAGCGGCCAGAATTGCCGCTTTGACCTCATCGAAATTGACGACGTCGGAAAGCGGAACGCCCTCCTCGGTGACGATTGCATGTTCCAGTACTTTGTCTACATTGGTTTGCAGTTGCCGAATCATTTCCGGGTCAAGCCGAAAACGGGTACTGATGTCGGCCCGGAAAACACCCGATTCCAGCGCTTCGACGTGGCCTCCAACGTACGTTTCAGAGTCGAGCACGTGCCCATCGGAGCTGAGTTTGTTCAGCTCCGAAACCTGTTTGTTAGGAAACACAATGTCAACCTTGAATGCTTCTTTCATTAGCAGCGATTCACACAACGTGCCGGATCCCTTGCGAAGAATTTCATCCGGTTCCATAGGAATAATTGTCGCCAGTGCAAAGATGAACGGATGCACGTACTTCATGTATAGATAGTAGGTTGCCACTGCATCAGAAACCGAATAGTTCGCCAACACTTGCGGTTGTTCTACCGCCATGCGGCACATTTCTTCCGGATCTAATTCAACCGGATCGTAGCGTAGCTTACTCTTTGCTACCGCCTTCAAACCTTGCGAACCAACCGGTAAGTATGAATCGCGTTTTACCCAGCAAAGGCAATCCAAGTGCATCGCCGGTCTGCACAGATAGTTTCCATCGCGGCCGTTTACCTTCGAGAACCCGATCTCGCGCCGCATATCCAGATCGTACACTGCCGCGCGTGCCTCGACGAAGGGCCAATCGAAGAAGTCTCCGTTGTATGTTACGAATATGTGTGGTTTAACGTCTAGGATGTGATCGAAGAATTTCTGTAACAGACCTCGTTCGGTCGGTTCGTTGAAAACAATGAAATTTCCTTCGAACTCGGGCTTGGGTGTGTATTCGAAGTCGTCCACATCGTTGCTGATGATCTCGCGGTTGGTAATCAGATAGCCTTGGCCGTCGATCATGTACGAGATCATCATGATCTGATCCGTTTGAGCGTCAGGAAATTTTAGCGGCAGTTTGGTGGTCTCGATATCAAACGCCAGAACGACTGGCTCGGGACGGTCCAAAATATCGGGTCGTGGCGTAATGATCGGTTGTTCTTCGCTCCCACGGCAGCGAACGGTGTACCAGGTGCCACAGAAAATGTTCAAATCAATCGATACGCGCACATGGTACGGTACATCATGTTCACGCATATCCTCTATGTAGTCATAGAAGTCCACATTTTGATTCGAAGTGCTACCTTCGCCATCGTTGGCATCGAAACGGATCGCCGTTGAGAGCGAAGTGCTAAGCATTTGCATGTAGTAAGTGTTTGCTTTCTCCCGTTCTCGATTTTTACGCACCGCGTTGTTTAGATCACGCTTTACTTTGTTCATTTGTGTTGTATTGTGGAAGGACAGTTTCAGCAAGTTTTGCTTCAGCCCACTTAGGTGGTTTGGTAGGTCGAGATCTTCCTTCTGAATGTGTTCCACGTTCAGCAGCTGACCGGAATATTTTTTACTCAGAAACTTCGCCACTTCCAGCGTGTGCCCTTCACGGGTAATCAAAAGAAGGTATGGAGCATAGATGACGGTCGTTTTGTACCTGCTACCATCCATTTGGAGAAAGTACATGTCCAAAGCCGCAACCAAACGTCGATCCTCGTTCAATATTTCCGTCTGCAACCAGATAGACGGGCAATGTTATAGGAAAAGGGTATTCTATAAAACATGCCCAAGTGCTTCTACGAACCGAATGTATGTTGATAAGATAACCCGTACGCTCCAATGTATCTTTCACTCGCTCAAAACCATACTTCTGATCGATTTGATCATTTTCCCTGGACTGTCGATAGCCGATTTCGTTTGTGTCATCACTGAAAGAAACGGAAGGATCATCTAGTAGGCAGCAAGATTTTCGATTACAATATGATTAAAATACCCGTCCGTCTTTTCTGCCACAAATTTTCCAGTGTTTGTAGAAAACATTTTTCACCAGCACAAACCTTTCTCTACGAAAAACTAAAATCAATGATCAACCAACAACGACAGCGCAGCTCTGATGACAGCACGGAACGCGCCAATTCGGCTTGCGCGCGCTTTCTAAACGTCAAACCTGTTGACCATCTCTCGTGCCACCTTGTTTTGCTGACATTGTACTGTTTATTTTGAGTGCTCAGAGAAGATCGGTACGAAATGAATGAAATAACCCGCTTGAAATCTCAAATTGTGTCCCGTTTTTCGATTGGAGGATTCCAAATACGAAGGTAAGTTGCATAGACCAAAGCGAACCCAACTGTACATACCATCAACAAGTGAATCCTTTTGTTTGTAGTGAAGCAAGCCTATTTCTAGCACAACAGCTTCATACTCTCGGCGAGGCAGAACGCAAGAAATGGATTACGAACGTCGCAAATCATGTGCAGGGACAAAATCTACCTCACCCAATCGTGGAAAGGAAGCACATTGAATTGGCCATAAAGGAGGCAAACAACACCGGTCTGGATGACACGGAATCGGTGTTCGGGGTAATCAGTGCCTTCGAGGTACCAGCATTCATGTATTGCGAGGATAAGAAAAAGTTTCTGCCCGATACGAACAAACGAAGCTTGCTGGCGGCATCAGAGGCTAAATCCCACTACATTCGCGAACGATATTGGCTGCTCTGGCAGAAAACATGCCGACATGAAATGTTCGCCCGGCGTGCACCATTGGGCACGGATGAGACGGGTAACAAAAGTAAGCTCGTGCTACGCAAAGTCGAAAACTTATTATCAACATCGAAGATGAACGATGTAGTGCTGCTAGGTTTGCTCACACAACTTACTGAAGGAAAGTTTTATTTGGAAGATCTCACTGGAGCTATTCCAATTGATCTGAGCGACGCCGTTTACTCGGCTGGACTGTTCTGCGAGGGATGCTATGTGCTGGCTTACGGCAAGTATCGTGACGGTACGTTAAAAATCGAAGAGATAGGCTTTCCACCTCCCGAGCTGGCCTCTATCAGCAGAGCATTTTACGGGTCCATCAACAGTTGGGGTGGACCATCCAAAACGTTGCTTAAGTACTCGCGTAATTTGGGAGAGCTGGAGAAAGCGAACGTCGACAGTAGCATAGTGTTTGTTTCGGACTGTTGGCTAGACGTGCCGGAAGTGATGGAAAAGCTCGGCCAACTGCTCAAAGGGTATGATGATTTTCCACCGGTTGCTATCGTTTTGATGGGCCCATTCACAAAGGCCAACGAAAACTTGTATGGTCTCAAAAATCGATTCCAACGACTGGGCGAAATTCTGATGAATTGCGAGAAGCTTAAGGCACAAACCGATCTGGTATTGGTACCCTCCTGTGATGATCCTGCTGCGGCAAATATTTTACCCCGAGCACCGATTCCGGAAGCGTTGGCTGGTGACTTGAAAAAACGGTTTCCGCGGACGATGTTGACCACTAACCCATGTCGGCTGCAATACTGCACCCAGGAGATCGTCGTGTGTCGAGCTGATTTGGTGACTAAACTTTGTCGGAATACAATCCATTTTCCCAAACAAGGCCAATTGGAGGATCACGTAAGTAAATGGTTTACCAATAACATTACGCGAATGAATGAGCATTTTTGAGTTTAAAGTCACATCGATTTATTCTTACGTCATTCTTCCATCTTTCTTTTAAAAATTTGTTTCTCAGCCGCTCCTTTAGCAATCTTAAAATTTAAATTCTAGAATATCTGATATACGTGGGGGGACCCAAAAGTAACGGGAATCGGGTTGTAGGGAGAAAAGGGGCGAAAGAGGATCGGGTTCAATATTTTTTTTTTAAATCTTGACATGTTCTTGATCAGTATGCAAAGTTTAGTTTCTGTGAGTGCATCCGCTAGTCTTTGAGATTTTTTTCAGTGTAGCGGTTTTAGTGTTTTCGGCGATTTTGTGAGATGGCCAAGTGGAACTGAGGCCAACCTCGTTCTGGGCGCCCCTCAACTTCAAAAACGGACGAAAATGTTCAAAAAATCAACAATCTTATTCAGAATTTGTTTATCCATAATGGAGGATAAACTTAAAAAATCCACCCGGTAAATTTGAAGATATTGAGGGAAAACAGCTGGAAGAAAACGACGGATCCGTGGCGAGACTGGTTCTTCCAGGGAAATGCGACCACGACACGCCCCTGCCCACAAAGCGCTGTCCGTGAGGCAGCTTTTGACCAAAAATGACATGACACCGATTTTTCCATCGTGGAGGAACAAATTCTGAACAAGATTGTTGATTTTTGGAACATTTTCGTTCGTTTTTGAAGTTGGGGGGCGCCTAGAACGAGCCTCAGTTCTACTTGGCCATCTCACAAAATCGCCGAAAACACTAAAACCGTTGCACTGAAAAAAATCTCAAAGACTAGCGGATGCACTCACAGAAACTAAACTTTGCATACTGATCAAGAACATGTTAAGATTTTTAAAAAAAATATTGAACCCGATCCCCTTTCCCCCCTATACTCCTTACAACCCGTTTCCCGTTACTTTTGGGTCCCCCCACGTATGTTTGTTTTTACTATTACTATGCACAAAACCTGTGGATTATTCTTCTACTTCGAAACGATCGCCTTCGGTCGCGCCTGCCCTATGAAGGGCTTACACAACTTTTTACCTTTGAGTACGTGGATAGTGAGTCCTCTCGTACAGGGGATGGTCCGGTCCCTGTTGGGACTCGATCCCACACCGTCGAGATGGTGAGCCCCGGCGTTACCGATCGGCTGTCGCGGACCTCCTCTTATTATTATAGGTCTGTTTATATGTATTACGAACGACTGACCACCGATCTATGATATACCGATTTTCGGTCACAGAAGATACTCTCTTCGGAAAGAGACCTTGTTTCTCTAGGGGATGTCGTGCCACATAAATGTTTTTTTTCTGAATTATTTGATCATACCAATCCCTCGATATGATTGTTTGTCTTACCCATGTGTTAAAGACAGAAGGTCTTTATCAGTGCCCTAGACGGAATCAAAAATAATTTCTTTCTTTCTTTGCCTACAACCTTTATTCGTAACTTTCTTGTGGTGCACTTTGCGTTGTGCGTTGTGCAAAAAAATCGTCTGGCTTTTTCGTCTTCCGTATTGCAAGAAAAGTAGTATGTATGGTTTATAGAGGCTTTGGGATATTACTAGAAAAGATACCGAAGACACACCTTCGATCCTTTTTATCCTATCTAAAACATCGCCGTCGTCGGCGACGTTTCTGTTCGGCTAGCTCCGTTGGAACCACCGAAACGTTACACCGGTTCCAACACATTGCTCTTATGTATTTTATAATAGGAAGTTCACCTGTTTTTTTTTGTCATTTTTAAAATTTGCATCTTTTTCTAGTTTGCTCGGACGCTGATCAACCAAGGTACGCTTGCCCCGCTGACACCAGTCGCATTTCCAACACATTGGAACTATGATGCTGCGCTTTCACTGTATCCACTTCCAGATTTGGTTGCGATAGGCGATCCTTGCCAGGGGTTTCAAACTACCGAGCAAGAATGTACGGTTATGAATGTAGGTTCTTTTCCAAAATCAAAGTTTGCATTTAAAGTATACTATCCTTGCAATCGGTCTATAGAAGATTCTCAAATACCTGACGAGGAATAATATATTGGAACCGAAAAACAAAAATAAAGTATTTATGAAACTTCAGCCAAATCAGAAAAGATGCATGGGGCAAACCATAAAACAATAATGGTTGGTACTATGGCAAAAACTGAGAAACATTTTTTTTCTTTGCCATCGATAAATTTTCTAGCGTTGGTGTACACTCATATTCTTTACGTCAAAGTGCTGAGAAGTGTATATTTTTTTGTTTTGTTTTCTGATCCATTTGTTTAAACAATCGTCATCGTTAAATCTATATCGTCTATACGAGTTTTGCAGGTTCCGTTTGTTTCCTGAAGAAACCAATACACAAATACAATCTTCCAACCTTCATACATTGTCTCGTCATTGTTGAAACAGGTGAAGCCAACTCACCGTAACAGTGACGCACTGCGAAAACGGAAAACGAAATCGTGTGTCCTCAGATTTCTATTTTCGAAATGGCTACTAAATAAAAGTTTTCGCGCAGACAAGCATTCATTCCTTATAGTTCAGAGGGATCAGTATACAGAAGGCGGTAATCTACTCCGAATAAATCGAAAGAAGACATATTTCTTTTAACAAATCAAAATGAAATTCACATTTGCCCTCGTCTTTACCTTGGCCATGCTATCGCTGGTGCTATTTGTTACGGAAAGCAGAGCTGACCTGATTTGTGAAGAACTCCTCCCATCCGCCGCGGAAGTGCTCTGTCCGCTGAAGTGTAAGGACCTGAAGTTCAAAGGTGGCATGTGCGTGAATGGCGCGTGTGTCTGCAATAATCCCTAGTACAATAGAATCAGCAATAAAAGTTGCTTAAATCGTGAAAAAATGTAATAAAATATGTCGCAAAAGTTGAAAATTCAAACTGTTTTTTATTTTAACTATTAAGTTTGCGTTTGATTATTTCAGTTCTTTATTCCCTTTACAAAGGGTAATAACAACTGCGACATTAAAAGTAATACTTAATGAACAGTCCTTCTGATGGACATTCATGAAGGAACAATGTAAGAAGCTGGTTTTAGTGAGGGAGCCAGTAAAACAACCCTCCTTATATCTTAGCCATTTCACTTCCAATTGGTTTGCTGTTACCTCGTTCATGGCAAATTGACCTCCATGTGGCTCTCTTGCATTTCTACGACGTTCAGAATTTTACGTTGCGTACGAAAGCTTCTGTATATTTCAAACAGTGTCCTATTGTACTTCATTTGCATAACAGACTTAGAGTTATCGTTTAATTTAATGCCTGAAATTTCTGTTACTATAAGCATACACGCAGATTGCGTAGTTTACGGATCTCCCGGAACATGCAACAGAAAAATAATTCCACCAATTCTGAATGCCTGAAAATTGCCTAATAAGCTTTGATGTAAAATAGTGAAAGAAAAAAACTAACAACATGTCGTATTGAATATCTTGAATGAAGTTATTAAATAATGAAAATTTTAGAAGAACCTTCACGCAGCATCACATAGCAGAGTGGTGAAGGTTTAAAATATTTTTGATAACTTCATCTGATGCCAACCACCACAGCATGGGATGATGTTCCGAGTGTGAATTAAAATGCAAACACCCTTTTTGAGCATGATATCGATTTATTAGATGCTTAACGTAAAAGGTATTCCTATTATGTTGTATATTTTTACGAAATAATATACAGATTTTTTTTTCGATCATGAAATTTTTATTTTAAATGATTAATGCACAGATGCATGATAGAAAAAAATAAGAGCATCAGGTTTACATTAATCAGATTATTGCTATATATGTTACATGATTTTTCACATATTTTTTTAGATTTTGCCACGATTACCACGATTAATTGCTGCCACGTGCATAAAGCAATGCGACCTGAAGGTCGTGTTGGAAAATTCCAGAACTGTGACCCTGGACCGAGACGGATGTGATTCACGTCTCGGTACAGCCATTCGAACAGTGTTTGAACAGTTAGTTTTAAGCATTGGTTCACTCGTGTCTCGTCAAACACGTTGTCGATCGTGTTCGAAGATTGAAACGAAGGTGTGGCTTCGAAGAATATAAATTGAAGAGTTTTAACGCTGTATGTACCATTAGTAACTGGGAACGAAAAGACCAAGCCAGTACGTTAAGATGAAGTTTTTGTTCGCTTTCTTATTTGTAATCCTCGCTGTACTATCTTGCTTCGAGGGCATCAGTGCAGATGTTTGTTCTTCCCAAAATAGAGCTGTCGCTGCTAAAGCATGTCAGCTTTACTGCCGCGCCAAGAAATTTAATGTCGGAAATTGCGACCAGGATAAATGTGAGTGTTCAGGGACCCGCGAAGATGAGAATGAATAAAGCAATTATTTGCAACTGAAATAAACATCTTTTGATAAAGGATGTTACCGTGTAAAAAACTCATTCAATTGATTATATTTTTGTACAGATATCACATCCATGCTGAAGAAATGAGATGATACTAGCTCAGTTATATAGAATCTATGGTTGCGATTAATAGTTTCCTAAATAGAGTTTAACCTGGTGCTTTTTCAGTAGGTAGGAGACTTTTCCACGTTTTACTTTTTTCACTTAATGGGTATCGACTCTCTTTTGTGATGACAAGAGGTTGAAAAAGAATGTTTTATGTATATAAATAATATTAGTTGTAATTTCTAGAACATTTAATCAAGTAAAATTTTCCAATTTGAGTGAGATCCCTGGGGATCTTCAGATTCAGTTATCATAATCAGTGGCGGTTCAAAATTTTAATCATGCTATTAATTTTCAATCTTATGATTGGCTTCAGGCCCTTTGGTAGAGGTAAATTAGCATTTTCCTTTAGTATACGTCCAATACCGGACTAATCAATGACAAGAACCGATGAACTGCATTAAACATAAATAAATTGTCAAACTAGACAAAAAGTAGAATAATTGTTTCATAAGATAAGAATTTTAAATAGAAAAGATTCAAGCGGGATCGCAACAAACGTTTGAACGTTTGAATACCACTTACAATACAGCGGCCTGTTCAAATGATACAAATGATACGTATGTTCAAAACGTATCTGCGTAGGAGAACGATTTATGTTTACTTTGTACCAAGGACACGTTTCAGATAAAACATATTTACAAACAATTTGGTGCTTTCGTTAACAGACCTGTCTCATTACGAAGTTAGAGATATGAGGTTGTTTTGAACAAAGCATATACATGCTTCGATTAGAAAAACAAGTTTTAGAAAAAGAAAGATCTTTCCTAATAATGATAATTTTAAGATTTTTATTAACGAAAAGAGCGCCGAATTTTCGAGAGATAGTTTTCATAATTTTATCTAACGTGGTAAACACATACCTTGTAGCAAGCTCTTTATGCGAATTAGAAGTTCGTTAATATTTATTTTAGTATTTTTATTTTTAATAAAAAACCGCAAAAAAAATTAAAAATTTTCAATCGGAAATAAATCAGATGCTCTTCATTCATTTTGGTACGGCTCATTGGTGTCGGTTATTTATGATGATTTTCGGTTTCATGTGGATTTTTTACCTAGCGGGACATGGTTTTCCGGTCCTAAGAACTCACAAACCAGCACAAACACTTTGATACTACGGATGGCTTGAGGTAAACAAATCAGCTTGCGCCATATCATTCCAAGTGTCTTACCTTACACATAGCAGCGCATCGAACATTTCCTTGAGTACGGCTGAATTCTGTTTCACCCTTCCGGAATGGCTGCGCAAAGACAAGACTCTTGGGCGTTTGGTGGAACGAATGTGATTTGACGATTTGATAAGATTTTCGATTTGCCGATTCTAGATCATGGTTCTCTTTATGCCGTCTATCTTTCGATGTCATTCCCTGTCCCTGTTGAGGTAAACGAAAATTTGCAACGAAAGGAATGTGATCGAAAAGAAAAACAAACCCCACGAAAATATACCCCCTCTGGCTTCATGCAAATAACGCAAACTGTTTGATATGATGGAAAGAGGTGCGTAAAAGTGGCGGATTTGGCAACGCTATCGAGAGTTTAACGCTCTTCCTTTTAAGTTATTACTGCTTCCGAAGGCATTTCCGTTGCGGTGGTTGGCAAACGAGATTTTCCACCGTATTCTACTTATGGCACTTTTCAGGGGCAGCATGCGTAGGAATTGTGCGATACAAACCCTCTTCAAACTGGCACACTAAACTTTGAAAAACGTGAAGAAAGGTGGATAAAGTGGTGTGTTGTTCGTTCAAGGATATTGCTTTTTCCCTTTCTCTTTGGAACACTTCGCGCGGTAACTGTGGTTAGGTTGTTTCAACGAACGTTCGTACGGTTTGCGGGCGGGAGTAGGTTTAAACAAATGGAGATAAATTGAGTGGTTGAAAGGTTTTGAAGCTTCACTGCAAATTCGACAGAAATGTTTTGCTTCTCCCGTAGCTGCCGACGGATCTACGAAACGATTGAATAATTTGATGAATACTCACCGAGTATGCTATAGTTTGTCATTCTGCAATTAGCAACTGCCATTGCTGATTTTTCTTACACTTACTATCTTTCCTAGAGCTTATCAAGACTGAAGAATGGATGAAATATTTGAAAATGAACGAAACGCTTGAAGCAGTGTCTAAAATTAAAGTCGTTAGAATACATAAATTTATGATAGAAACAGTTGTATGTTGCAGTTGAGAAACTTCTGTAAGTTTTGCCTGTAGTTTTGACTTTAAAACAATTTGGAAAGAAGCTTATGCTGTTGATAAAATATTTCCTAAGGACTGCTTGCACTATGATGAACTTTTGACACACGAAATTTTTAAAAGCACCTTCCACCTGTTGAGCACATGATGACTATGAAGCTTATCCATAGATTCTTCATCTACCGCAAGTAAAAATATTGATCAACTTATCTCTCATATAGTGAGATAGTTGTTCACAAAAATAGTAAAATAAGCTATTTATCAATATAAATATTTACTGTGAAGTTCAAAACATGAAATATTGAAAATATTTACAGCGTAGAACAAAATTTGTTTGAATATGAATGCTGCTGATTAACATTTGATTGATGATTCATAATGGTGGAAGTCGAACAATTTTGTAAAAGGTGTTTTTGTCATTTGTTTCTCACGTGTGCATATGTTAGCATTGAAGGAGTTTATAATTTAAAGATTGTTGAAGCAGATGTTATAAATTTACCTTTATTATGTAATAATCAAAGACATATTAGTTTCAGTTTCAACGCAAAAACAAAACAAAAAGTGTAATAGAACAACAATAACTTTATTTAGCTTTTTGTTGCTAAAAGTACAGTAAAAAAACTTAAATCTATAAAATGTTCTCCTGTTGTATAAAAATATTATTCTCACATTGTATTTTGTTTGTTTTTTCCTTTGCACCATGAACGTCCCTGTGGGTTTACCTCGAACTTAAGACATACAAATTGTACACTATCCTTGGCAACATCAACTTACAAATCACTTCGAAAAGTTTCGTTTGCATGAACTATCTGTTGCTTTCTTTTTCAGAATGAATCATTTCCCCTTCAGTGATAAGCTTCGTAGGGGCATGCGCCCTGAGCGGCTCGGAGCCATTAGAAATTGCATTTTCAAATCCTTTAGTCACGGACAGTTCATAGATGTGACTGGTCGGTCTTTAAGCATCGACAGAACACAGAATTAGAGACGTAACGCTCGTTTTTAATAAATTCTAATCCACCGTAAAGATAGTATGAATTTGTCGCAACACACCCGACAACTAATGAGCATGCAGCTGACATCCATCTAATTTATAAAATCCACTGTTCACAATCTGTTGTTGATGTGTTTGAATTCCGTTGCTCATTTCATGTCCAACATATCAGACGAACACTTCGCTATGTGCGCGTGCACTACAGTTGGTTCAGTCTATTCTTGTACTTGATTATATCGATATCGTCCATCAGGTCCAAGCGTGGCTGACCGAAGGGAAGTGCCTTTCCGGATCCTATGACAGAATGGTGATAAGGGTTCACACTAGCTCGCGGGTACTTTTGACGAATCGCTTTGCTGCTATTGTTGCTTATGCTACTGACGCTGTTGTGCATCGGCCGCAGACGACTTTTCAACTGTTGCTGCATTTGTAGATGGTAATACATATCGTACGGATCGAAGCTGTTCGGTCCGGGAGGAGCAACGTGATCCTGATCATTGGAGCGCTTAAATCGACTGCAAGTAAAGAGGCTTCCGATACCCCCCAAAGCACGACTGATCTCAATACCAGCTACATAGACGTACAGAGCATAAGCAGATGCTAAGGTGAACAAAACGATGAAAATTCCACTCAGTGCTATCCAAAGCGCAATGGATTCGTTAGACGCGGTTGCAATCGGAAGTGTTGTTGGCAACGATGCAGAAATGTCAGTCGTCGTTGTACGTATTATTGTTCCTTCAGACGAAGTTGGTAAATTGGATGCAGTCACAGACGATCCTTCGGTGAATATTGATGTTGGAGAAGGAATACTCGTTGTGGTTGTAATGTAGGATGGATCAATGGTTGTTATGGGAACGGACGATGGAATTGTTGGTACGGTAGCAATAGGCGCAGCAGTAGTAGTTGTTGTTGTAGTAGTAGTACTAGATGTTGTTGTTGTAGTACTAGATGTAGTAGAAATACTAGTAGTAGGTGTTGTTGCCAGGGTTGTAGTACTAGATGTAGTAGAAGTACTAGTAGTAGGTGTTGTTGCTGGGGTTGTAACTGGATACGTTTCAGTTGAGGCCGAAGGAGTGATCTCTATGGTACTGATGGAATCAACGGTTGACATTATCGTTGTTCCCAGTGTGTTAGTGGTAGTACGTCTTCTCCTTGTAGTTGTATCGATAACGGTGGTACTGATATCAGGTGTCGGCGTCGAAGTTGTTGTCGGCGGAAATGTTATTGTTTCCGTTGTTGCAGACGATGGTTCACTGGAGTAAACCATGGAAGATAAAGTTGAAGAGAAAGTTGTTGTAGAAATGGGGATCGTTGTTGGAATCATTATGGTGGTATTCGGCATTGTGGCGATGGAGGTAATCGTAGTACTCGTAGGTGTAATAGTAATATTAGTTGCTGTTGTTGAAGTTGTAGTTGTAAGTGTTGTAGTTGTAGTAGTAGGTGTCGTAGTAGTAGTCGTAGGTGTCGTAGTAGTAGTCGTAGGTGTCGTAGTAGTAGGTGTCGTAGTAGTAGTCGTAGGTGTCGTAGTTGTAGTCGTCGGCGTTGTAGTTGTAGTAGTAGATGTCGTAGTTGTAGTTGTAGGTGTCGTAGTTGTAGTCGTCGGCGTTGTAGTTGTAGTAGTAGATGTCGTAGTTGTAGTTGTAGGTGTCGTAGTAGTAGTCGTAGGTGTCGTAGTAGTAGTCGTAGGTGTCGTAGTAGTAGTCGCCGGCGTTGTCGTTGGCGTAGTAGGCATAGCAGTTGTAGTCGCCGGCGGTGTCGTTGTAGTAGTAGATGTTGTCGTTGTGGTCGTCGGTGTCGTCGTTGTCGTCGTTGTAGTCGTCGGTGTCGTCGTTGTGGTCGTCAGTGTCGTCGTTGTTGTTGTTGTAGTGGTCATAGGCGTTGTAGTTGTTGGTGCTAATGTTGATGTCGACCTTGTAGTGCTTCTAGTGGTTGTATACGATATCGATGTTGTAGGCCTTGTTGGAATCGTTGTCATCTCGGTTGTTGTGTAGAACTCATCCAGTACCATACAAAACTCCTCCAGCACAAGCGGATTGAAGACGGTGATGTATTCTATCGCAAGTTGCCCATCGGAACTCATGTCCGCCTGTAGCAATATTCTTGCTCGCCGAATCTCTCGTTCCACTTTTCCAACGAATAAACTCCACGTGGAAGTTTGTGCACGGGTTGTCCAATTTTGTGCCAACATCGGTTGGCCGAACATGTCGATCACGTCGAGATCGTAAACCATGAGCGTCAACGAACAAGGATTGTAAAACATCAATTGGTAAATCATGCGTATTTCCGTATACGGATTCATGTAAAAACTGTTAATAGATTCGGTGCAGCTTATACCACGCACATCATTCGAAAGATAGTAGGTAGTACGGTCACGGAACGGTCGGAATGTTGGAGAGGATGCGTAAGTACTCAAGCGAAAACTTTCACGAAAAGCACCAGAACACTGTTGCACTTTCCACGTATTAATGTCGTTAAAATCAATCCGTTCACAAATGGACTCTGCAGCACTATTCGAACGCACTGCAAGTATTAGAAGTAACACGATATTGATCAACCACGCTACAGGTTGTCGCGTTTCCGACGATTTCGTTGCCATTTTGCGATAAACACGTTTGGATCGACAAACGCATCTATTTTCACGTTGGCTCGGTTCGAATGTCCACGAGTGAACTGACGATGGTCAACGCGGATCCATTGAAGGCGCAGTTATCTCGTAGTTCGTTGGACGCATTTCACCAAAACACGGACAGCCGATAGGTGCGATCGCAGATCAAAGATGTCAGATAAAGCGTTAAAAAACATAGAAATGTACATATTTTCCCGCCCAGGTTGCGATAAAATTCTCGAGCGTTCTCTTAAAAAATGTGAGCGAAAAGTATCCAAATCGTTGGACATATCAGATGCGACAATTGTTGTATTGGTCAAACAAGGAACTTTCATTGATTCACATAAATCACTGACAACAGGAAGGTGCACATTTTTTTCATTTGTTTGATTGTTTTTGTCAAATATTTCCCGAAAATTGATACTGATGAATGTTTCTCTTAAATTAGTTAAGTTACAAGCTATTCCTTTTTAGGTAAATGATTTGGGTTGGTAGGAAATATCTAACAGCAACACAGATTGATCGTAATGATGCGATAAACGGTGGAACATGGGTCGATGATACACAAAATATCGAGTCTTTTGATTATTAAAAAAAATAAATTAGAAGTTCTCGAATAGAATGACTAATCAAAAGAGCTGTGGATAATAATCTCATAATACCGGATAGGAAAAAGTAAATTACTTTCAATGGTTTTAATTTTTAGTTCATCATGCCTTCACAAATTGTTTTCAGATATCGATATTCTTATCATTGGCGTTAAATATAATTCAAATTGTTTAAGAATTTTAGTTGAGAAATTGATTTCAAATTGCATTTTTGAGTTGAAAGTGAACAATAGATTTGCTTTATGATCTTGCAATGAATAATAAAAAAACAATGGAATTAATATGACATTGTGGTTAATTCAAGCTCAGTTCAAAGCATAGCGCAAACTAGCCGATTATGGTAAAATTATGATTTGGAAAAATACAGTTAAATTAACTGTAGGTACACTTACAGTTCGAAACGAAATAAATAATCTGGATAGATAATCAGGACACGCGGCATAGGGAACCCTTGTTCGGCTGTTTGGCTTCGAATCATACCCGAAATCGATCCCTGCCTTGTATGAAAGCACTATAGATACGTATACAGAGGAAAAAAAGACTATTAAGCCTTTAACTGACTGGAATAACCAAAACGGTCATTAAGCCAAAGAAAAATATTTTCATTAGCCTAACCCATTTCAATGAGGTATGTTGGATATGCAACGGTAAAAGCTTGTTGGGTTCACTATCATGCATGCATAACAAGAGCAGGGTTTTTGAGATAAACTTTTAAAACATCGGAAGCATCTTCCATTCTGCACTCTGGTATGTTCAAGCATTAATTAATTTCCGGTTGGATGGATTGCAAATTAACCATGTTTTCAAGGAATTCTGATTCTGTAACTAGAATCAACTTGGTCTTCTAGCGTAGAAGCTTCTATTTGTCGTCCTATTAATTATTGCTTCATCATGAGAATTCTTGTCTTCGGCGCTATTGTGTAGTTGGGAGCTCTAATTCAGGTTCACGCAGAAACCATGCTCTCATACTAAGGTGATGCTGCTCAGTTCGAGTCAACTGTAAGGCATTTTCCTGATACATACTGTACTTCTTAATACCCTCCGCTCACTCCACCGTTGCCTCCTTCCGGGCGGACACTGACAACAACTCTGTGTGTCAGGAATCTTGTAACCTAACGAGAAGCGCTAGTGCGTAACGTGGATTTGCATTTACCCTTCCAGCGTTTTGCTGAAAGGTGATATAAATAACGTCTGCGTGCAGTGTGACGAAACGTTTAACATCTGTTCTGAAAATACGATAGGACCAAACACTGCTCGAAGAGCGTATGAATGTATGTGTTTACCAAAAGGGTTACGTCTGCTGCATTAGTTCGCATGGTAGACCGGGGACAATGGCAATTTAATCACGCTCAGCCGACTTCTGACATATTGGATGTATTATAGGTACATTCGGAAACATGAGTGCAAAAGAATGCAATTAATTGCTACTCATTTCGGGGGAGCATTTCTGGCGATAAATCATGGCCAGAATAATTAATTCAGTGCGCAAGTTTGAAGCCAGAATTGCATAAAAACGATTAAGATCAGAAAGGTTTTAATTCAGGTAGAAGAAGATTATCTTAAAAGTCTTGTCAAGTGCTCAAATGCTATTCGTATAAATATTCTACTTGTCAATCTAAAGTAATTTATAGGATTTTAAATAGTTTTACCTTCGGTAGTTATTTGTAAATAGATAATTTGTGTTGAATTTTCCACTTTTGATAGGATATGTTTGCCCATAGCAATAACACTGATAAGACTATTCTCAAAAGACAGTGAATGAAAACACATTCCTTTATGCCATACGTTAAGTATGCATCTATTAGTAATGCTTGAAAACGACGAAGCTTTGTTAGAATTCCCTTGCTGGATATTACCGAGTTCATTCCTTCACCCGAATAGAAGGTTCATTCACTCCAACCCGAAAGGACTACCCAGTAACGAAACGAAGTGTTCGAGGATGCTTGAGAGTGAAATCAGAATAAAGGCCGAACCCAAAGCACGAAGACTCAGTAAACCAAGTAAAATCAGTCATTTTCGCGCGCGTCATTACGGACCATCTCGTAGTCCTTCCGAGTCGGGGATAGCCAGTTAGCCGTGAGCTTTCGGATGACGATGTCACCGCCAGTAACGGTGGCATTAGGAACCCAACCGGATCGTTTTGTGGTGGTGCAGCTCCTATTCAACCTGCTCCAACCGGGCTTCAGCTAATTTGTGCCACCGCTGCTCCCTCTCTGTGCTGGGAGGGTAGGAAACGTTAAAAAGTAGGCAGAATCATCAACAGGAAGTGGTACGGAAAATAGAGGAAATTCTCGATGGTTTGTCATTTCTGCTAACATAGCTCGGCACATTTTGTCTCGTTGTGGGTGGCAGTCTTGTTAGTGTTTGATGCTCTGTTTGACTTTTGTGAGGTCCTTAAGTAGCTCTCGTGAGTGCGAATAGCGAGCGTTCTTCACCACATCGTGGAAGTACTACCGTATTTCGCCTTGTCGGCCGAGAACTTGGATTAAGCCATAAAAGCAAGTGTCACGATTCGGAGGAAGCCATCGACGTGCTGAAGCAAATGCGTTGGTAACATAACAGACATCACACCGTTGATGTCCTGCGGTATCTAACAACCAACTAGTGCCACCAGTGACCAATGCATTGTGCCGCCACGAAAAGTTCTACACGAAACTTAGGTCATATGTTCGAATCACTAGGGAAGGTGCAGCAAGCACCCGGAATGTGAGTGATAGGCCCAACCGATGTGTGAAGGGATTTAGGGTCCGGTCGGAGTGGCCGGAGCGCAAAACTTTAATGGGGGAAGAACGCTGCCGATTGTAATCTTAGCATGGGGCTTTTGAATAAAAGATGAGACGCTGTTGCGTGGACCACGTGTCGGCGTGTGTCGGTGCGTACGAACCTCCGATCATGTGCAGCGTGTTGGATTATTTGTCTCATCGTTTGTATAAAGCGCGTGGGGATCATGAATTGTTTGCGTGTGCTTGAATTGTACCTCTAGAGCCCCGGATTCGCGTACTATCGAATCGCTAACTGCAAGGCGCATTGAAACACTTTCCCGCAGTCGGAGTAAGCAAATGGTGCGGTCAAATTCTCACGGATGGACAATTAGATCCGCCTAGCAATGCGTCCGCTCGAGCGCTCGCTTTAGGAAATCGCGTGTTTTTCACCAGCGGGCCAGCAAAGTTGGGGCCAAGCTAAACGGAAATTTTTCATCGAAGAAAACACGAACACGGAGTGCGCGTCGCGAACAACTTGTCAGTTCGACATTTCTTTCCCAGCGTAACGGATGGCACCTTAGAAAGCATCTCACATTTGCGCTCTCCATCATGGCCCCCGATTGGCCAAAGTGCGCAGATCGAAGAACATCATCGGCCCGAAGGAAAGTTTTGCACCGGTGATTAGATTCTTTGTATGGTTCTAATGATCACGGCACGAAAGGAGGAAAGTTTGTGTTTTTTTTTTCTTTTTGTGCTCAAAAAGCAAATGTGAGCTAATTCCTTACCCTTGAAAAACGAAGACGTTTAAGGGTAGGGCAGCACTTCTCAGTGTAGCTGGTAAACATTACCTAAACTCCACATGATTTCTCCCAAAGGGAAAAGAAAAACAACTTTCCACCACCCCTCGGGTTTGTGACGATGGAACAATACAGACGCGATGTGCCGTGGTGTAATTTCGGAAAGCGTCAAATCCCAACGCCGGGACCGACGGCGTGAATAAAAGCGACTCTAAGTGATTTTCCTCCGACACAAGAAGCGCGCACAAGCACTGTGGAGTTTTAAACTGTGCGAAAACTTCGCCATCAACTACCCCTTTTTTTGTTCTCGGCTTCGTGGATCATTCAACCACCAGGCGCATCCTGGTACGCCCGGCCTGCGTAGTCATCACAATCGCTTCACAATCACTTGGTGGCCGTCCTGTCTCTCTAACTCCTTCGCGTCTCCGGGGAAAAGGGCAAGTTACCGGAAACATCAGTGTGCGAACAAGAAAAGCAGCACCCAGCCGGGTGGAAAAATTTCTGCCGGAAGGCAAAGTTCGAACATCTTTCGTGGCGCTGGCGTGAAAAACGGGTTCGTGTATAAAAATAGCAGCGAGAAAAAAGAAAAGAGAAGAGAGGGAAAAAAAGTTACTGTTCGCTAAGGAAGTTGCCTTGGGGTCAAGCGGTGGCTGTTTTTTTTTGTTTCATTCATTATTATAAGTTTTATTGTACCATCAATCTATGGTTGTGTTGAAGGAAGCGGAAGCAATAATAACAAAAAAAAAGTTTCGAGCAAGAATTTCAGTGCAAAAATTTCCCATGACGTCGCGAAAAAACATCGCGTTATATTTTAAGCGCAGTGATTAGTTCAATGAAACAAATACGAAAGTTTTATGGTGAAAATGTGGTCCGCCAAGAATTAGCCACCGTGTGCGCTGTGATGCAACATGCTTGTAAACCAGTGCTTCAGCCGAGGGAGGTCATTTGTGGCGTTGTGAAATTGTCAGTTAACTGCTGAGTTATGCTTAGCCGTTACTCGTCTGCATTCAGCAAGAATTGATGTGTCTCGCTATGGACCCATGCCGTTTCGGTGGCTATTCTGAACCACTCAACCATCGGGATCGTACGTTTAAAGTATCGCTGGAAAAAGGAAAATATCCAACGTAATGATGGTTCCGGTGGTCTGAAAGCTGGAACCGGGTGTTTGTATGTGCGGTCCGCGCAATCATACATAACCTACCGCAGGTGTAACAAAAGCGCAATCCAAACAAACGTAACCATTTTTCATTGCTGATTGCGGTACGGGCGGTTTGCCGCGAGCAAACGACGGAGGCGGAAAATCCAAATTAATAGCTTCCGCAAAAGCAGCAGGAGTAGCAGAGCCAGCGGGACGCCACTCTCCAGCGGAGGAGAACGGAAAATCTTCCGACTATTCGGAGCCCAACTCTAGTCAGGATGGACATCGATATGATCGACATCAGGACGCTGGGATATCTGTCGAGCACGAGCACGGTAAAGTTCAATTGTTGATTTTCAATTTGATTATGTTAGTTTTCCGGGTTAGTTTTTCGTTAGCTTCTACGTGGTTGCAAGTTTTGTGGCAGGCTGAACGAGTCGTACGCCTTTGGACGGCACAATTTTGTACCGCTACTTTTCTACAATTCTTCATTAACAGCGGTTGTGCCCGATTCAATCTGCTTATTTCCTTTTTTTCCAATGCGGACTAAATCTATAAGGCAACATGACAAAATTGGAAATTGGCGAAGGAAGGTTGGCCATAGCTTTGCCAATACGATTCCCTCCTTCACCAGGGGTATTACAGATGATATTTGGTTTGACAATTTCCTATAATCCTTATGATTGGTACTGGGCATAGAATGCATTCGATTATGCTGATGTTCATTGCTCATGGTCTGCTACACTGAGAAATTGGGATTATTGTGTAGCCTCGTCGTGGTCTTTGTTGATACCTGGAAGAATCTTATTTCGGTAAGTACTTAAATTGAAATTTTCATGCTATTTGCGCATGGATATTATCTATTGGATCCTATTCCTAGAGAAGACTGTTTCATTGTGAACAGGTGTGGTAATTTACTTCGTGGAAGGTATGAATATTTTTGTTTTACTGAGATTTACCAAAAGTCGTAGAGTTACCGTCTTGATAACTTATATCGGATAACTAGGAGAACTAAGTCAATATTCTTTCAGTTAGTGTTATGGTTTCTTGGTGTACCTTGAATCGATAAGATTTAGTTTTATGGAGACCATGTACTGGATGTGTTTTATTATAGGCTTTTCAGAAGTTCAGAAGCAGATACCACTTAAAGAGCATTTAAAATGAAATATTTAAAAAAAAAATTAAATTTTCTCTTCGGAAGCAAGATGTATAAAAATTCCATATGTAGAGCGTAAAAGAATGTAATTTGTCTATTCACATCTCACACAAGATTACACCTAGAAAAATTCCTTTCACGCTAGTAGCAATGAATTGGCGAAAAATTGTTAATCCTAGCGGTGATGGAAAAGCATAGCGAATAATAAAGATCACACCAACGCCGGCACGTGCAATCAGAGGCTCATTACCATTATTTATTCAACACCCCAAAAAGATGGGGGCCCTAATGTAAGTATAACGCAGCGTAAAACGTGGCGGTAAGCATCACAAGATGGTCAAATATTCTACGGTTGGAGTGGAGACCCAATGGCCGGCTTGGAGTAGAATGAATGAAATGAATTATCATCAATTAACTTGCGTATAGAATGATTCTTGGAAGCCCCCGAGGGATTTGGAAGTTAATTTGTTTATCTGGTAGCGCATAAATCGTGGTCAGATTTTTCTTCGCATCGCTTTCGCTGGCTGCAAGCACACGGCTGGTGCTGAAATATTTGCCAGACAACTTCCTTCGAATCGCGATAAGATCAAATCGTGAAAATGTTGTTCCACCACAGTTGAGAGCCACAGTCCGAGTGGCTCTGTGGCAGCAAGCAGCGGGAACTCGGGGGAAGTGCTCTAGCATTCCCGGTGGGTGAGATCAACAGTCTCGAGTGTTGTTGGGAGAAAATTTATCATCATCAGCTCTGACATCAATGAGAGCCATAATTTTTATTTCATTGCCTTTCGCGACTTTCGTTCGCTTAAGGTGCATCCCAATGGTCCATTAGCAAGCGCCGGAAGGAGCTCTTGTTTTTACGGTCGTTTTGCTCATTGCGATTCCCATTTTGAATCTATCGTTGCAAGTTGTAGCATTTTGGCTTTAAAGCAGAAAAAACATCTAAGGGAAAGTTGTTTGGAATCTATTAAGTATGATTCCAAACAACTTTCCCTTGCGAAGGCTTACAGTTTATCAATTTGTCATTTTACAAGATGTCTTTTTGATTGTTGGAATTAGATTATCGCCCTATTGAAATGTTTGAGAAATGTCTATTACCTCCGAAAATAGGAAAAATGAAGAAAAAAATATTCGGTTTGTAAACCAATTTTCGACACTCGGCTCACATGAATTGAGAAATCGTTTTCAAATCGTACTAAATTGACATGTAACCGTCCGATTTGTCAGCAGAAAGATAAATTTCAATCGCGTATGATAAACAGTGAGTTGTGTGAGTGGTGAAATTTGAATCCATTTATCAGCGTCAAATCTCACAGCGTATGTTTTTTGTAGCTCACAAGAGATGTACGGGGTTGGTCTAATTTATAATTTACTGGCAAGTTGGTAATCGTATCAAATTTCGAACGTGCCATACAGGGATCAACTCGATTACCCTTGTCCCTGAATAACGGAAACTTTGTTTATTTGCCTTGTTACGGATCCTGTGAAAAAAAGGCAGTTGGAAAGCCAGGAAGCTCGTTGTAGCAGACAAATTTTCAAAATGTGCAGAATTCACGACATCCCACTGTGCAGCAGAATAAGATTCCATGGTTGGAACCATTCATCATGCTGTTTTTGAAAGGGGACCAGCGTAATACACGAATATGTCATCGCGTAATAAAGCACTCACAACATTCCAAGACTGCGTGCGAGCGTTGGGGGTGGAGGGATGCTGGAGGAAAGTAATGGTGTTTTACTGCACCGCATGTTCTTTAACCTTGAAAAGAGTGTACTTTTGGTTCTTCTTGGTTGGGTATCCACCGGAAAGCACTTTTCAATTGCGTCGAAACAACAGCTCCAGTTGGCCAACATTCCAATGCAAGTGAAAAGCACTTGGTTGGCAACGGTCCAAATTTCGTCTGTCACACCATAAATTTACTTCTTTCATCCTGCGGGCGCTTCTTGAAGAGTGGGTTTTCCGTCGAACCTTTCCGTAACGAGTCCCATTCGGGGTGCTTTTTGTAAGGCACGTGGGCCATGACCCGTTTTTTCGCTTCTGCCTTATACAGACGCGTTGCCATCGTCTAATCAATCAAGCGCCATTTCGCTTCGGTCCGTCCTACCCTAAACATGATTGTTTGTTAAGAAACAGTAAAAATGTACTCGCATCCTGCTCTCTTCATCAAATCAATCGAAATTATTGCAAAACGAATCAAGGAGAAGGATGGACCGAACAAACATGAGTGAACCAGGCGGTACGAAGGTCAGGTGCAGGATGCGAATCGAATTCTAAACAAGCAAACAACCATGAAATGTAAAATGTGTCAAGTGTGAGCGGAAAGCGGTCGAATCGACGTTTAATTTTCGTCTAATTTCTAACAACTCCGTACTATTGCTGGTTTCGAATTAGCCATGTAAGTGACGTTTGGGGATTTTTTCGAAACATACAACGAAACCTCGGGCCGCTCATCACCGGGTTTTATTGGAATTGCCGAAAGGTAAAGCTCTTGGTAAATAAAAAAAATTAAATGACGATGGTAATGACTTTCCCGTTCCGGTACGCCTAATTCTGAACGTTGGATAAGTGACGGCTTTGAAGTATTCGATGCTTTGAGAAAAAAAAGTCTCGTTATCGATCCACATCACTGTTTTTGATAACACATCCGCTCACTGTAGCGAAAAACTGAATCATCAATCAGGAGTCTTTTTGCTTCTTTGTGTGCCGGATGAAATAATGTGCAGCAATTGCGCATGAATGTTGGCAGCGATATTCTTCGAGCGAGTCTTGAGCAAATCACCACGTCTATTGGAGGAGAAAGATAAATGGGATATAAATGAGCATTCACTAGGTTAGGGAAAGGCAAAAAAATTAATTGCAACGTTACGGATATGGTCCATCAGTGGCATTGTTTGTCCTAAGTTGAAAAGAAATCATTGATATTACACAAAAAAAACAATTATTGTAACAAATTCCGTTGGTTCGAAGAGTCGGCATGGTTTTTACGGCGACCATAAGTGCAATGTGATTTAATTTTAACTTCGAGGGAAATTCTAACAACAACATATTGGTTTACTTCATGCACAAATACGCAGCATAATCATTTTTTTAATGAACCAACCAATCACTAGTGATGAACACGAAAAAATATTTAATGATCAACTGTTATGAATCATTTTTATGTATACCGTTGGCCAAAGGTGATGTTGGGTTATCGAAAAATGTGTTTAAAATGGTTCCATGTTATGAACAACGTATATATTGCTAAATTCAGCAGATATTGCAACATTATACGAATCATTTAGTTGGTTAACACAATAATCTTGAATGAACTAATCAAACTAAATTTCTGTCTACATTTGAAAAGGCTTGCGCATTATATTTATTTAAGAAGTAATAGTATGACATTTTCGATCATTATATTTTTAACGAGTTCATAATTTTCTAAATTACAAAAAAGGTACCATGGAATCATTTTCCGTACTCCGCACGACCGTTTAGGGTTTAAAAGACTTTTTACCCTGTGCGTACGTGGATAGTCAGTCCTCTCGTTCAGGGGAGGGTCCGGTCTCGGTTGGGATTCGAACCCACGCCGTCGAGGTGGTGAGCCCCGGCGCTCATTGGCCGATTTTCTAAACAGCACCACCACTCGGCTGTCGCAGACCCCCAAACAATGATTAAAATTCATTCAGACCCCAACCACAATCACTAAAAAATCTGAATAATATTCTATGAAAATTTAAATATTTAGATATTGCATTTTACTGCTGGTTATATTTATTGCATTGAACTGGAGTTAAAAAGTCAAGGATGCTCATGGCAGTTGACTGGAATTTTACTGGAACAAATACAAAATAAAATGTTAAGTAATGAACATTTGTTTACCACCAACATTTTGAAATTGCTTTAAGTGTTGAAATGAATAACCTTGTTTCATTATAAATTTTGCTATATTGCATTAACACTACCGATTAGATAAAAAACTTTTTCAAAATTGATTATAATTTATTTTTGGAGTGGGTAGTAATACAAAAATGTACACTGCAACCCTTTCGTTACGTTCTAATGCGATTATTCATAGCATTCAGCGAAAATTCTGCGTAGACGTTCCATGTATGCAATTTCACCTCCATCAATCAACTATAATAAGCTGTTTCCATCGATGTAAATACACCTATGCTAGGGAATCGCCATGGCGGAGGTTTTAATTCACAGAAGCGCTGAAACTGCGTACTGCTGAAATGGGACCCTTTCAAAACTGAAGTTGAATAGCATTTGCATAAAGATGCTGCTTCAGAAAAACATCTGTGTGTGTGCGTTGAGTTTGTTACAGGGTAGTATCCACAAAACGAACTTAAGTACGGTAGACAAAATGATTGAATCTGATGTAATGAGTTTAGCGTCACCTAAAGTCTGTTGTGAGATTCGTGTGACGATAAATCCTCTTTGGATCCTTGCAAAACAGAGGATAGATGCTCGTGCGACTCTAGCCTTGTTATCTGTCAAAAAAAGGCGAAGAGTTCCGAAGCTGAAACGAGAAGCAATGAAAAGAGTTGTGGAAGTCTAACCCGTTTCCACCTTTAGTGAAGGTAGTGGACGTAATCTTTTCTTTTTAACTTTTAAGCTAAAGTTATAATCCTATCATACGAACAAAACCACGAAAATGTACAACCAACGCACTAGTACAAAACATGGAACATATTCGAAAGTCAAAGTTGCATTACGTTAGGAGCTGCAAGTGGTGCAACCCGCTCAAGCACCGTTGCGCCATGAAACGTATATGGTGGGAAAAACAAAATTGAACAAGTTTGTCAGTTCTTGTCAGAATTTGAAAATTTCCACCAGGCAGGCACAAAAGACTGAGATGGCTGCCGGATACGATTCCGTGCTTCCGAGCTTTGCTTGAGTTCAGACGTACGGCTTTCGGCTCTACTTTGGCCCACCCTTGGTATGGTGGTCGTGGTGAATACCGTCAGGAGTGCAACCTTCGAGTCAGACGTCGAAAATAGCGAACTTTTCAATCGGATTAGATGAAAATTCAGTTCGATCGAACTATCGACCGGTGCGGATGTAAATGGGGATGGTTTTATTTTTTCAGTGTATTTTATTTTTGTCTACCGGATTCTCCCGGTTGGTTCACACGGCACAAAACGGAAACAATTCAAACCCGTGCACAAACACGCCGGAGGGTGGTGGAGCTTTGGTTGATGGTGGTTGTCTGTTTAATTAGTGATGCGACGGTGCGAGGTGGGAGAAAAGATTTTCGAATTTTCCCACGCCGCACACCCTACGGCCAACTAGCCGTGCTGGGTCGCTAGAATAGCATGATTCGCATCGCATCACGATTTACACAAACGATTATCGTCAAAAGGCGAACGCAAAAAGTCGATGTCGATTATTCGATGTGGCTTATCGGTAACGTTTAAACTTGTGCTGTGCGTACCGTATGCCGTTCGGGTGCCTGATAGGAAACATGTCGAGGCTGTGGCTGTAAATTCGAACACTACCTCAAGACACCTCTGATTAGCCGAGTGGAACGAGGCGAAAAACGTTATAAAAAAACGAAAAAATAATTCGAACAGCCCTGTTTCGCTCGACACGTTAGAAGCACGCGCCGCCATTACACTTTTAGCAAGGCACGTGGCCACATAAATGTCTTTCCATGTTCGCGCATAATTAACTACAGCCGAAACAATGTGTACAGCTCTCCAAAAGATGTTGTTGTTCCGGCTTTTCTAACTTCGACGGAGTAGATAAAATTTTATACATTATAATGCCACGATGCATCCAACAGATTCGAGTGGTCGAACACGTTTCCCTCGGGAGAAGCTTTCACAATGTTGTTGTTTTTTGTTTTCCATTTTTCGTAGCAATTGGGTTAAAAAGGATTTTAATTAAAAATCTAACGCCATGGAAGGAGATGACCCGGTAAAACGCGATGGACATTAGTACTCAGGAAGGCAATTTAGCATAAGATTGGCTCGTTAACGGTGGTCCACTTCGGCGATAGAACGAACAGAAAACATACTGCCTTTCGATGCCGACCAGCAAATGTTCATTTTGGTGGTGGAAATACGGAAAACCTGGGGCCTGGGACGGGAGTAGCGGAGTGTGCAAATGTGGGCTAAATGTTTCTCCATTTCCGAAAGCGGATTACCCTGCGAACCAGTTTCCGTCATTTGGTGAGATTTAAAATCACTAGGCGGTCAACCGTGCCCGGGCTGACCCGATCCCCGCCATATGCCGATGCACGCTACCATGCTGGTTGACGAGGGTTCGCACTTTAGCCAAGGTTCGCGGGTGTGTTTGCACAGGCCTGGGCAAACCACCGGGTCGATGAATGCGTTTTCCCAACGTCACCAGAAAGCGGTAAAGCACGCGATGGTTCCACGGTGGTTCGTTCGGGTGGCCGGTTTTCGGGACGAAGACGACTGGTTCACGATCCAAGGACATGTTTTTACACAGCCGCCAAAGTCAGTGTTGCTTAAAATAACGAATGCAATATACATCCGGCGGCTTATATGGCCCACCCTACTGCCACAGAGTGAGCTAGCGAGGATTGATTCTGCAGCACACATTCCAGGCACGCACGCAAGGGCACATTGCAGTTGGTCCACCTCATGGGCCCAGTTTTTCGATGAAGAAGCGCACGTGGAAATTCAGTGTTAGCACAGCCGCCCCTTGCCACTACCAGTGCGTTGTGTTGGAATTGACAAACACTTGACGCATAGTCTCAAGTAGCGAAGGTCCTCGCTCGGTTCAGGATTTGTTGCTGGAAAGCGGTCGTATAAAGAACGACCCCAAGCTGTCGTTGCACGGGGCGATAAGGCGACGGAGGAGAACAAAGCATTTTGCAGATTAACCATGGAGCTGATCGAAATGTGAGAAGAAGGTTTTGCTTTCACGTCCCAGCCAGACCGCCCAGCGATCGTTTCAATGCTTGAAGGACATACGTGTCTGGTTTCGTTTGGCATGTCACTAGTGACGACCAATCATGGTCCGCTTGCCACTGCTTGGTCCAGAATAATTTGCCTCGGTAAGGATGGAAAGTTTTCAATGACGTTAAACGAAAAGCGCACATTGTACACGAAGCAAAGTATGAAGCATCATGGTTTTTGGCTATGTTTTCAGTATTTTAATCCTCATTGTGCTATTTCCTGTTTGAAATTCTTTTCTAACCAGTTTCTCAACTTTTGAATAGATTGTGTTCTACGGTTATAGACTTTTAATACTTATCGGGAAAAAGTCATAAAATCTTGAACATAATAAGAATAGAACCACTTTAGATTTTAAGTCAATTTAAAACGATTGTCTATTTAAAACGTCCAACGGTTAAGTCTATTTAAAACGGACAAAATAACATTTCCTAGTCTTCCCAGTTCTGTTTTCAGCACGTTATGGAGCACGTCATGAATTATTTGCCGTTCCCACAATACGACTATCAACATTTGAGCAAACGATATGAAATTTTTACACAGGGAACATATGTCGGGAATACCGATAATATCTTGCTGAAAAACAAGTCCTGGCTCCATTCATGTTTCGCTGTGTTCAATCTACATTAATACTTGAACTGCCAACTTCCTGTTGATCGTAACGATCATCTCGGTCATGCATGACCTTCAAGGGCTTACCAGACTTTGTATATGTGAATAGTCAGTCCTCTCGTACAGGAGAGCGGCTGGTCTAGGTTAGGATTCGAATCCATACCATCATTAGTGTACTATTACTACCGCCAAATTTCCGATATCAATACCAACAAATTTTCGGCTCAGTTTAGCATCAGGACCTTCTAAAATATTAAACTGAAATTTCAAAATTCTCAAAGATTTAACTGCAATTCGACGCTCTAGAAAATATACCTTACTACAAAATTGAATCCTTTTAGTACATGTCCCTTTGTTGTTGAGCGGACTTATGTTGGTCACTTTGGTAGTTTTCCGTGCTTAAGTGTGTCATCGATCGATTTCTTAAAATCACCGATCATAGCCGTTTTTCATGAAACAGAGGCCTGCATTACAGTAAACTTTTTTTCTACGGCGCCCTGCAATACCTGACAATTGAATTAAATCAAGGTTAATAAAATTTAATCTCAAAATAATGGGCACACAATTTATTGGTTGGTATATATTCATTCATCAATCAGAATCTAAAGTGGTGTACTATTTTTATTTCACTCACGAAAGCATTATTTGATTTGCGTTGAATATTTGTGAAACAGATTTCATTTAAAATAATTAACAATACAAAAGGCCCAATTGATATAAAAATTTCGAAAATATTTTCTAAAAGCATTGTAGTGTTAATTTGTTCCTCGTGTATATAAAATTAAAGGGTTAGAATAACATCACTCCAAAAGATACAAGCTACTCTTATAGGTTGTAACTAAGGAGATTAAAGCTTTGTATATATTAAAGATCTTTTGCGTTGCCAATGTTTGTGTTGTGTTGCATTGAATGTATTTGCAACAACAAAAAAAAACAGAGCACATTCTTACTGGTAAAATGTGCATTGTAAAAGCTCATCGAGCTTGCTCCATAAGCAATTGTTTAGACAAATGCGTGTAGCATGCTTCCTTCCGGGGCATTTTCTCTCGAAATCAACTGAAGAACATATTTTCCTGGATGAGGAGAAATGCTCTCACTGGGTGTAGTCATTCAATGTGGTAATTAAGGTTGTGATGATACTTGATGATGAAATGTGTGGTGTAAGGTCCACAGTATGGCATCTTACATCATACATTTGCATAGAAGTGTTCGATATCGATCTTGAGACAAGTTCGCATATCCGAGCGCTCGGTAAAACCTCGAGTGGCATGATCTGGTGATGATAGACTGCGATATAGTAAAATAAATAACAACGATAACCATTAGTACCGACGCAAACATGTCTTGTACGAAATACCATAGAGTGTTTCAACATGTTTAGTTTGACTTTTAGATTATTCAAACGGTTTTCACCAAATCTATATAGAGTATTCCTATATGATGCGGGTTTTAAATTTATTATCTCAACCCAAATTGTTCCAAGTAATTAGTTAGAAAAATATACTTATTGATTAAAAATCTCTTTGTCCTCATTTGGTAGAAAGTAACAAATAAGGCGATAGAGAGCTTTTGCCCACATAATAAATTGTAAAAGACAACATACATAAAATAGTAAAAATGACTACCAGTGCAAATTCTCATTGTTTATCATTATTTTGCTTTGATTTGGATTAATATGTGTTAAGGTTTAAAAAATCAGCATGGTATCAAAATCAAGAAACGAATAATCCTAATAAAAAAAGTGTAAGAACTAGCATACTTCTTCCATCCCAATAATATAGAGACTGTTCGTAGCACTCTTTTGGCATATAGAAAGTTATATCCAGTAATCAAAAAAAGTCAGTATTATATGATATATCTTTTCACGCTACGAGGAAATTTAAAAAATCATTTCCTCGGAAAATTGCAAGATAGCGATATTGTTCTCATTTCATCAATAAAATACGTATAAAATGGTAGGTTTTACCATAAAAACCAATCGAACCAATAGTTCTATTGTAAGGAGTCGAGTCGTATAATGTGATTTGATATAGCATTGAATCTGCTGGAGGCACCTCATCTTGGTCTAAAGGTATAGGAGTCCTTTCAACTTCGAAAGACTCTCCTCCATTGCCGATGGCAAACGATATTTTCCCACTTCCAACGTCAACCCTCGTACCAAGTAGGTATCGGGAATACCATTATGGCGTATCCATTTGCGGCTGGAACCGGATCAATCACGAGGGAATCGTGACACTTTCCTTCCCCCATTTCCGGGCCGCTTCTGTCCATCACCGGGCGTGCATAAATGTTGATGACGTCCTCAACAACCCGTTATGTTGACCATTCTTTGTCCGGAAGGCAGGGATATCTCTGAAACCGGTTCCGCATTCTTATGCTCAAATCACGTCATATGGCCAACACGTGAGAGCGTACCCTGGAGCGAACTGTTCGAAGGAGGACGTGAATGTTTGCAAGGATTTCCTTCCTAGAGTGCCTTGGCGATTATCCGCAAAGTGGTGAAACTGTGCGTAACCTTTAAGTGAAGCATAACGGATGCCGTTCTGATTGTGGTACCATTCAACTTCTTCGGTTTCCTGGCCCTAGGCTGTACCATAAACCGTCTCCGCAACAACCACTAATCCGACAATGGCGTGCAAGCGATATTTTGTTTGTCTTCTGTTTCCTCTCGGCATTCACAACTCACATAATGCCAGGCGATGCGCATGGTTTGAAAGCAGTTCAATATGGTGGATTGACAAGTTTCCCAAAGGAATTATACAAAAATTAACACAAAGATTTTCCCCGAAAGTAATGATCCAAATGAATTCCCAGTGCCTTGTGCCTTTGTATGAAATACAATTAATGGTAAATAACGTAAGAATATTTTTGCAATTTTTCTGCTAGTAAGAGGAGTTAGTAACTGTTGAATCCGTTCTATACTTTTATCTATGTTACGTTTTTTTCGTAGAAGTCCTCTCAAAGTCCTTATTTGGTTGCACCTAGTTTTCTTTATCTACTTCCATCTTCACAGACGATTAGCTTTGTCCAAACTGAAATATATGGTAAGATAAGGCAATATACTCCAGTAAAGTGAAATTCATTCACTTCTCACAGTCCACTCGAGACACATGTTCAACATGTGCACAGCTTGAGTTTTAGGTTGATGGTGAACTGGGAGGCTACTAATATTTAGCAAAACATTCTTACAAATTGTTCATATCAGTTATGAATCAAACTAGCTGTACGAAAAGGTCTCCCATCTTATTTAATTACGTTATCATTCATTTCGTACATTTTTTATGTTTGCCGGATACGTGAGTGCATTTCTAGCGTACCGCGAAAAAAGCAGAGTTGCACTTTGAAGTGCTTTTTAAAAAAGATTTCTTGTCTTGTTACCGTAAATAAAGTATACTAATTTTGAAAAAATTGTGTTTAGCGGCCATTTTAGTTATACAACGATTTGATTGTCACAGAAATCATTTCTGATAGACTTGATCACTCCTTCCATCGAACGACTAAGTCTTATGATACCTTTTATTGGAATGCTACACAAAATCACGGTTAATTTTCAGGTTCTATCGTTGAACAGTTTTTTTTCCAACATCAAATCAATTTGCCTTTCGTTGCAATTGCATCTCGTCCTATTTCATAATATAAGTTTCGAATGAATGAATTAATAAACTGTAATTTAATGTACTTATGAATTAATGAAGTTGATAATGTTTAGACAGTGCAACATGTCACAACTGAAGTAAATATCAGAAATATTGAATGATTTCTTGGGTGAGTGATTTTAGAGTGGTGCTAGTACCAATAGTGCTTGTAGTGGAACAAATGCTTAGCTCTACGATGAAATAAGGAATGTTCTTTGATCTTCTACGGGGTGTTCAAAAGAAAAGAATCTTCTCAGTGCGTATTAGAGAGGCTCCAATATTCATATTTTCCAAACAGGTTGTACTAATATGGTGGATTCCTTAGGAATTTACAAGAAATCTCATAATTTGCTTAAGGCTATAAATCACTGCAAAATGCTTTGAAATGAAACCAATGCATTGGTCATTGACAATGCGTAATTGGTCTGTGGCAATGCGTAAATTCTATGAGTAATTTTACCGTTCTGTCTGAAATATGCTGCATTTTTTAATATGCTGTATTTTATTTCCACTTTCTCGACTCACCTCATCCAAGTACAAGTCAAACATTTTTAAATACGTAGAAGTTTGTGATAACTTCTCATATCAAATACTGAACACTAATTGATTTCGTTTCCAGCCGACTGATGAACCGTGGCTCGCCAACTGTTGAATTATGACTGGCCTACTGAATTATGTTCGGTCTGGCCAGTTTATTTATACTTGTTTAGTGAACTAGTTATTACATTTTATATACACTATTGTTAGTTTTGGTCAAGATTTTGTGTTATGGTTATTTGTTGTAAGTGGGTGGTCGTATGTTTATCTTTCGCATTGGCTAACACTTGATCTGCACTACTATGTTTCAGTTCGAATTTGGTTATTTCGTTATTTGTTTCAATGTTGTGTTTAGCCTTCTTTTGATTCTCAGACAAGTGTTTGGATCTTATGCTGGTTGTGTAAACAATGGAGCTTGTAAACAATCTACAAGATCTTCCAGAACGCAACGCATATCAACATTGTTGGTTCGTGCTCTTACTATGTTCGGCTATTCTGTCGATGCGTACAATGTTGTTTCGTATTAGATCGTGAATTCATCAATCCATTCATCAAATCATTTGCTTTAATTGGTGCAATACATTGTTGTTGAACATGTTCTGATATGTTCTGTTCAGATATCTCCAGTTTGCTGACTTCCCTAACATTGTTGTATGGTTCTAAGAATCCATTCATTCTTTCATTGCAGTTCGCGTTCGTTTAGCAGATTATTACATTCGGCTTGGATGATCTGTGCATCCTTTGAAATACGTCAAATTGTTTTCTATTCGCCGGTCAAAATTAAAATAGTGTTGAGATGATGTTATAGGTGAAGTGAAGTGAAATTGATTACAATAAATTACACTTTCACAAAATAAACACACTTGAACACATTTAGTAAGAAGCACTTCTCATTGTGTGTCTACATTAATTTTCGGTGTACCATCATTATTGTTGTGATGCGTTACCATAAAAAATAGTTAATTAGGTTTCCACATACTTTGTAGGAATGGTAGAGTTTCGATGCTCGATGGAACTATTCGTGGAAATATCTAGCTTTCACCTATCGTAATTAGCGATCAATTAGATAATCGGATAATCCAACGTGCGCTTGCTACGTTTCAGTGCCCGTCAATCCGCACTCTCTATGACGGCCACTGTCACTCGACGCTAGGACACGGGAAAACGTTGGCGAAATGCTTGCCCACATTTCAAGCACATTTTAGCGAGGGTTGTGCAATATTCATCTCCATTATCGCGACTTGTCAGATTCATGGTGGCATTTGTCACGGGGCGTTTCGGATCGTGTAACCGCACGGCAAACCAGAGGTCATGTTAGCGTAATACGTAGGTTGCCTTTTAAGTTTCGGGATTTGAAAAAACTGGTGATGCAATCTACCAACTAACAATTTTATCGTAAAGTTTGACGTTTTTAGGTTATACTTACTCAGAACGTTTTGACATACAAGCGCTATTTGTGTTGTTAAAAAAATGTTTAAAGTGTCAATGTCCGCCAAATTGTGAAATTGGGTCGTGGACATTTTCGTGCGATTATTTTTTGCAGTTTTCGATGTGAATTGACATAGCAGTAGTGCATGAATGAACTTAATTCTACTTTTGGTGATGAAGCTCCATCAATTATCAGTATTTATTGATGGTTTGGAAAATTAAATCGTGGTCGGAGTTCATTCCAAGATGAATTTCATGAAGGTCGTCCAAAATCAGTTGTCGTTCCGAAAACAATTGATGCTGTGCGTGAACGGATATTGCAAGATCGTCATGTGACTTTTTGTGAAATAGAGACAACCTTAGGTATTACTGGGACCAGCATATACTTAATATTGCATGAACATTTAACTGTCAAAAAAATTTGCTGGTATTGGATTCCACAAAATTTGTCAATCTCTCAAAAAAATACTCGTGTCGGTTGGTCGGAAAAAATGCTCGAAAAATACGATTGCGGTGCTTCAAAACTCGTCTTTAATATCGTGACAGGTGATGAGTCGTGGATTTACGCGAATGAGCCCGAAACTAAACTGCAATCGACTGTATGGGTGTTTCAAGATGAGCCGAATCCAACCAAAGTTGTTCACGCACGAAGCACTTCCAAGCAAATTGTCGCATGTTTTTTTCGGAAAAACTGCATATATCGCAACCAAACCTCTAGAACAATGCAGAACAGTCTATTCTGAGTGGTACACAACCATTTGTTTGCCAGTTGTCTTCCAAGAAATCAGGAAATTCAACCGCTGTCGACGGATCACCCGTCACCACGACAATGCGAGCTCTCACACATCGGCTCAAACAACTGCATTTTTGAGTACTCAAAACATCGATTTGATGAGTCATCCGCCATATAGTCCTGGATCTAGCACCAAATGACTTCTTTTAATTCCCGTTCGTAAAAAATAAACTGAGATTTCAACGTTTTTCAACACCTGAAGAAGCGAAGATCTCTCAAAAAAGTCTCGTGTCGAATGACATTTTTTACATTTTTTTAACAACACAAATAGCGTTCGTATGTCAAAACGTTCTAAGAACGGATAACCTCAAAAACGTCAAACTTTACGATAAAATTGTTAGTTGGTAGATTGCATCACCAGTTTTTTCAAATCCCGAAACTTAAAAGGCAACCCTCGTATAATTGAAACGCCAAACGACAGCACACCACGTTTGGTAGGGTGGTGCTTAAAGCCATGATAAATTTATGCTCTCACGTACGCACAGGTATGTTGTATTTTGGCCAACCGGGTGAATATGCTCATGCTTCGCCCAAAGGGCTGACAAATTCCCTATGCAGGTAGCCCGGGTGTCAAGCGCCGGGCAGCGAAATGGTTACAAATCTCTGTAACAGCCCTCACCTCATAATGCATCAAGCACGCGGGAGGCTCTGTACCCGGTGGAAATTCCGGTGATATGGTGGATGCCATTATGACTTGTTTTGCCGAACCCTCGACCCGGGTTACTGTTATTGCGGTCTAATGAAATTAATTACGGCTCATCATCATAATTTATTAACCGCCATCTCAACGCCTGCGTCCCGAATCTACGTGACCAGCGTACTCGCGGTCTCACACAATGTGGCAGGGTGTTAAATCCTAGCTGACCAGCGCGATGACGTACGGCAGCACTATGGGCTCTAAGCCATTTTCTGTTGGGCGCGGGATTGTAGGGACATTTCCCACGCCAGTTTCTTATGGTTCTCATGACCATCAAAATATCCAATAATCAAACGACGCCCGGCGATGCCTATATACGGTTATACCATCATGAATAGATTACCCATGCTTTACCAAGATTTTTTGGAACCTCGAGGATTCCAAAAACTTAATATGCTCTTGCCCATTCCAGAGGGTTACCGATAAGGAAGAGGAAGACTCGATAATACGTCATAAATCGGTAAATCGGCACCGTATTGTTAAGGTGTAAGCTTTCCAAGCTTTGGAACCAACGAAAATATTGGTAGTAAATGCCCACCGGAAGCATATTGATAATGCTCCAGCGAGGTAGCCATATGGCGGATACTTTAACAGAAGCAGTTCTAAGGAGCAAAAACCTTCGGACAAATCCGCAGGCGATTAGCATCAATCAGTTACGCTTCGGTACGGCTGTAGCCAAAGTTAGCTACATTTTGCCCACACGGTTGGGAAAAACAACACGGTTTCAGCATGCCACGGTATGTATCCGAACGCCGAACCCATCCAGCAGTTGGGTTGGATGTAAATATGACACCAGAAATACCCCGAGACGAAGGGCGCTTACCAAAAGAAGGAAAAAATTGCAATCATCAAGGCAAAAGCTGAACGATTTTTGGTTTTCTCGGTTGCAAAAAAACAAATGCCCTCCTTCCCAATCGTACTACGCCTGTGAGTATATGCTTTCGGGTTTCGTTCTGGAATAATGTTGTGCTTTTACCTTGGCAAGCAAAACCTAGTAGGAAAATAGAATCTGCAAAACGCTCATCAATCATTCGCAAACAGCGAAAGCCAACATGACAGGACGGGATCTGAGCAAAATTTGTTATGAAAAAACCTTTTATTGTGTGTAGCGCTTCTCTTTTTTTTAGGTTGGCTTGGGAATTTGCTCGTTCGCAGCTAGTTTGGGTTTTTTCATGTCTTTATATTTGGGACTTTCAGACTGTAGGAAGTTTAGCTGAAAAACATTGGAATTCGATTCGATTGAGCTTCGAAAGATACGACCAACTATATTTCTTCTATTCTGTTAGAAAGAAGCTTCAGTGCAGATTTTCGATCTCTGGTGGATGTGGTGTATTTTTTTTTACTCACCACCACGAACAAACTGTTGGTTGAATGTATTCATAGCTAAGGTTTTTACAATGTAATTACAATTAATTACCTGTAATGACCTTTCATTAATACAGCTTGAATAAAATATGCATATAATCAATTGATAATGGATCACACCTTTTACCACCTTTTACACACAGATTGATTCCGAGCAATATTATATTATTTAAGGTGTGTGCTTTTTTGCGAAGTGAAGTTACCATATAGCCTACGTCATGAGGATCAAAATTTTTCGAGGCTCACAACGACCATATTGGTAATATTAAAACTTCTGAGAAATTCCATGATATTAAAACTTTAGCATTTAAAATAAAAACTTTTCGCATAATTTGAAGACAATCTGCTTGTGTTTTTTAAAGTATTGTAATTTTGCAAAAACCATCAGTTAAAACATGTTTGATTTAAACCATAGTACATCTTAAATACATCTAACAAAAAAGTTTAAGTGAATAAAACTGAATAAAAAGGAAGAAAACATTTGAATAAGACTTGCCTGTGCGAACTCGGTATGACCGTGTGTAGTTGTTTGTTCAGCAATGGTGCCGTAATTGGATGAAAGCAGGAAAGATGAAATTCCAATATGTCAACTGTGTAATAAAACATCTACTACACAGGGGCTGCCTGGGTGGTCTTGGTGAGAATTCAATCGCAGCATGACTCTTCTGCTAAAAGCACTCTTGGTTTGAGCTTCCAATCTCGTTCGAGCGATTCCACAGCAACGTAGCTCCACAACGAAGCAAAATGTTGACCCATTCAATGCAAATCTTGCCATACGCGTGGTGGGCAGCAACAGAGATTTGGAAATAGATTTTTGGAACATGTCGGCCGGTTCTACCTATATTGGAACGTTTGTTCCAAAATTGGGCAGGAATGCATACGCTACGCTACTACAGAATCATATAGGGATGTCAAAGGGGAGCTTTCTCTGCTGTAAATTACGTCCGTGCCTAGTGGGCCGATGCCGTTCTTCGAGTCAAAAACCAACGTAGCAGTTTGGCTCGTCATTCAATCATAACCACATTAAGGTATTTGACAGCCAGGGTGTGGCAAAGTAATGGGCTTGGCTTTTGTTGCACTCTGGTCCTATGCAGACGACACGGGAGTGCACACTGCTTCGAGGTCGCAATCACAGAAGCGTGGGGCCAACGTTTGTGCATACGCCAACACCCTGGTGACCCCATGATCTTAATAAATTGTGCTGTGGTCGTTCGAACGGACGTCCTGCAACGTCAGCAGCACTGCAACTGAACCGTCTCTCGCTGCTGGTCACAAGAGACCGCAGCGTTCTACATGTGAAGTACAGCGTGAAGCGTACGGCTTTACGCCAGAGCCCTCCCGCTTCTCCCACTCCCCTGTCGTTTCCCATCTTGTGGTCATCGATCAATACAAACTTTCAACGATAATGGCGGCAAACGAGGGAGTTGGAGTTCGCTACTGCTGCAGACTTTTCGACCAATCGATATCCATCGGTTCCCAAAGCAAATGGATGGTGCTCGTAGGATGTAAGCGATGGTGGATGGTCGTTAAGAAAATGTCCCCTAAGTGGCATCAAATATGAATCTCCAATTGGGCCGGTCACAATAAGCAAGAAACCGTTCGTTCTGTGTGTGTGTGTTTTTGTGTCTTTCTTGTAATTGTGATCCACCTGATCTGTCGACAGCTTGTCGTTGCTAGTAAACGAAGCCATCAACGCCAAGGAGCATGACACATGCTTTTAACGACCTCCGCCACAAGTTTCCCATGGTCACACTTCTGGGGTGATTCTGTTGTTTTAGTGTATGAAAAAAGTTACCTAACGAAGCGAATGCGTGGACGAACGATTGAACGAATGAATGGATGAATGCGAATCTTTTCCAACGGAGGCCTGGTTTTGACATGAATTTGAGATGGTGTAGTGTTTCGACTATGGTTTTGCTGGGAAGACGCCATCAGCCTCAAATAAATGTGCCAAATGTCAATGTATCAATATTAGATCGTAAGAAATTATATTTTCTTCGCATGATGATGTTTCTTGGTTAGATTGAACAGGTCTTTAAACCAGAAAACGATTGCCATTCACACATAAATTCACACTTCCAAACCAGCTGCCAAAAATATAAAAACAAGAAAACAGGAAGAACGAGTTTTCGCAAAATAACGCGTAATAAAATAGCAGTCAATTTTTTGTGCGGAAACTTTAAATAACACACACAACTTCCAAGACCCTACCGAATTGTAAGCATGCGGTTGGTTGCGAGGTTGACGATTGTTTTACGACAGTTGACGGACATTTTGAAAGGGTTCTGGATAACTCATTGCGTGTCGCTTTTCTAAACAGATGTTGGTTCTAGCTAACTATTCGTACGTAATATGTACTGCATGTTCACATACCTTGAGCCATTTTTGCCACATGATAGTCGTTGCAGCAATAAACGTAACGTAAACCCAGCTGTGTTCACCGCAAACTACAACTATTTTAGAGATGTGAAACATGTTACTAGGGATTACCCGGTCCCCGGTTCGACCTCAAGCAGCAATGCAAAAATAATACCGCATGTTATTCATCATTCAAAGTGCCCTCTCTCTGTCTTCCGTGGCTTCTTGCTTATCGATGCTGTTGCACGCTGCTTGAACAACAACGCCAGTACCTTACGGAGCTCCGAGAAGTGTGCACCGAAATGGCCCTGCTTTGATTTTAATTTCGTTCATTGGCCGCTCCTACTCGTCTGTCTTCGCCCCAGCTTCAAGCTTGCATGTACATGCCTGAGCAGCTATCAGCATCCCAACGGTTGTGTTGCTGTATGGAATGTTTTACGAAGGACCTAACAACACGCCCCGCAAACCCTCGTGTCTCTACCCAAACTAGACTTTACCGCATCGACAAGTCTAGTCGGCCAAGGTTAGGTGAAGCAAAAACCGATATTTAATCCAGGGAGCTGAATGAATAGAGCTTTTTGCCAGCTGTGGTACGGAAGAGTACATCTGTCACAGCACTTTCATTCAGAGTTCCCACGTGTTGTCATATCTACCCTTACTGGCTGTGGGGAAATTCCGTCCTATAATAGATTTGCTAGTCAGCGTAGTTCCACCAACGTACACTCGGTTACTCTATAGTCTTGAAAGATGGACCCGGTTTGAGAGTATCTTGTACGGCGCAAGAACAAATGTCATGTTCGAACTTTTTGCTGGTGTTACCTAGTTCATTTTTACGAATAATGTCCTATCCGCAGGAATCTACTCGCCGTACACATCCATTGTTTTTGCTAGGCGGTAGTTTCTTTCTTTCATTTTTATGTTTAGTTCGTCATTGTACCAAAACGGTGCCATTCATTTGAAAAAAAAATTAAAGGATATTTATTTTCCATCCCACCACAGCGTTTTGCATGCAACAATAATGTGCAGTGTGTTGTGCGTTTTTCAGCCGGTTCACTTTTTCGAAGAATTTCATCATTCTACGATTGAGTGTTTACGTTCATGACTGCCCTTTTTTCTCGACCATATCGCACACTAGGAGATATGAACCATTGTTACGAAATGATTCCCAATTTAGCAGCGCATTGAACCGAAGAGGATGGAATTCGCATCGGTAACGACACCTCATTACAATGAGCGTGCGAATTTTTTACACGCCATCATGCGCTGTGCTTATGATTCCTTTGCATCCTTCCCACTTTGAGCTTTGCTTTGTTATCCAAGATTGTTATCGATGGCAGGAGACTTTCAAGTCGGCTTAGATTTGGCTGGAGCAACATGTTTCGTTGGTCTTTTTCTTTCGCTTCCACCGTTCGTCGCACATGGCTAGGAAGCACATGAGACAAATTGCACTCAACCATCGCGTCGTAAAATTTTAATAACTTGAACATTCCTATTCGTTGGAGCTGGCGCACGAAACGCTCCCGTCCGTCTGTCGCCGTCGTTAAAGCATACAGGGTGGTGGGCCGAACGAAGCCATTAAATGAGGCCGGAAATTCTATCAACCGATTTTCCGATCAGCTCTGGAGCTCGAAGTGGAAAATTGTTGGTATTAAATTAAATATAGACGTAGCTTCGAGTGAGGAATACCTACGTGCACGTAGGCAGGATTCGAACACGAGCCGTGAGTGGATATCCTAGCAACGTGGATTCGAATCACGACTAGGAACTGACTTTGGATGTATGTACGCGTAAGAAAGGCTTCCAAGCTCTTAATGAGCAGACAAAAGTGAAGACGATCGCGGCTTATTTTAAATCTTTTCTGAAGGCAAAACAGTGTTAGCCAGCTGTTTTGTCGGTTATTGACAACTTCTGCCATTCTTTGATGTAATTACTTTACTACATTAGAACGGCTTGGTCGTATTGCTATTTTTCGTTAAATTAAATTAATGTTATTCCATCAGTGCATCAGAATTGATAGAAATTGATTAATCTTTAAATAACTAAATGTGATCCTTTAAAGTATGAGGTAGTCGTTTCTGATATCTATGAACATCATAATTTACCCGATACTTCTACTTTGTACGTCCCTACCACACAGTAAATACGGAGAATTTCATCACTTTTCTAGTTTATGCTCGTCGTCAGACTGTAATCGTAATAGTAAATCTTCTTTCGTTGGTACAGGCAAGAGTCATACTAACAAATTCCCGTAATATTTTTTAGACTTCGGGAAGCTTTCTTGGTAAATGCGATTAGTACATGATTCGCCTGGAAAAGTGGCACCAACTCGAGTGAGGTTTCCGTTTTCCTGGGAAGAAAATCTCGTCTAACGGATAAAATGCATTTATCGATAATTTATAATGCTCCGAACAAGCAGCAAAAGCAATTAAGACCGGCATCCAAAGAAAGTACACCCTTGCAATCGAAACTCCGGTCGATGGGTCGTAAAACGTTGTAGCGAACGCAAAAATGTTACACCGAACTAGACAACATAAATCCCATTAAACGGTGGTAAGCGTGAAGAGGAGTTTCCGCCATGAAGAGTGACGACTTAATTGAATGCCTTGAAGCATTCGACGGCCATCGTCGTCGTCACCATTTGGAACTGATACTGCGTCCGATGGGTTTTCGATGGGTGGCTAAATATTTGATGCGCTGGTGTATGGAAGGAAACTGCATTAATGCCCCTTGATGGCCGAAATGGTTGCGAATAACCGATGTCCAGAGCAATTTCTGACGGCCCCGGGGAGAAAAGGGTTAGCTTAGTCTTAAGTGCTTTCTAATGGCACTTCCCGCACCATGTGAGATTATTTTTCGTAGCCCAACTAGTTTCACGACAGTAATAGATTGCATCGAATGAAAATGTAACGAAACATAGATTGGAGACACAGCGTCCTGAGGATGTTTTACGAAATTTTAAGTATCCGCATGGCTCAGGTCTTATTTCTACTTTCTTGTATTTCTATGGTTTAATTTTTAAATTGTTTAGTTGATTTAATTTTTATGGATTATTTCAACTGGTGTAAATTTATATTTTGTTCATTACTAATTTTTCAAATCGGTTTTGAACGATAAATTAAAACAGATTTAGTTGATTCATGGTCTGATCCACAAAACCTACGTTAGAATATGGGATTTAGAAAAAAATCACATTCATTCTTTATTTACCCAATTAAGTGACAAAGATAGTTTTCAAGATTGCAAGAAAAAGCGATTCGTAACAAGTTTGTTTCTGTCCAACAAACCTTAAAAAAATATAACAGGCAGAAATTATAACTTTTTAATTACGTTTTTCTCCTTGAAGCGGTTTTAATTAAGCCATTTCTATAGGTTACCGTGGTACTTAAGGTGCAAAACCAGCTACACAAATCAGTGGTTTACTAAGTACATTCAATGAAACAAGAGAAAATCTGTTTAATATGATCCTTCATGGTTGCGATTACTTAAAATTTTCATTTCATAGAAAAGTTATCCTAAGTTCATTATGTTTGACCAAGGTTTATTCTTCCACTATTAAAATGCCCGCTTGAACTTAATGAAATAAATAAGTAAACCAAATGTCGATCTAATTTCCCTACCATTTCACCCAAATCTCTGTTGTTATCGGGAACAAGGCATGTTTTAAGATTACGGAGAATTTTTTTAGGTTGTGCTCGAAGCACAAAAACACCATCGGGCTTTTAAGTTACTATACGATGGATTCGATGGACTACACGCTAGTCGGGTTTATTCGGGGTCCTGCGTTGCCTTCAACAGATGTAGAACTTTGGCTTTCGACGAATGTTTCAGTTAGTACCGAAGCTTATGAAAGTAGAAAAAAGTCGCTCCCATTCAGGATTGCATGAAGTTTCGGTCCATCCACTATACCGCACCAGTCGCTCATAAATAATTCATTTTTGATAGAAGCCATTAGACAGGTGCACGAAGGCAGCGGTCGTCGGAATCGTCAAGGGACTGGATGTTAGAGGAAAAGGTGCAGCTCGAGGAAGCCGTGCTACAGTTCCGCACTGCGATGGCACAATGGTAAAGGGTTTGGGCATTCCCTTCACGTTACGTGAGCTTTTCGCCAAATTCTAGCCAATACTCCTTTCGTCGGTCGGCACGATTCCACTCCATATCGAAGGTATCTGAAAAATTCCATGATATTAACCTGCTTGAATAGCAGCGGGCAGAAGGATCGTACGTATACGAACCTGATGCTCAAATGCCTGCCTGAGTGTAATTGACGCCCACATTTCAAGTAAGGGTTTGACGACGAGCGGAATATTATGCGAATCGGTTCGCCTTGATGCAAAGCCCACGTTACCGGGAGCATAACCCATGAAGAAATGATTGCTTATCGAACAAAAGTGGTGCAATGCGTGCATGAGGGTATTGTAATGAAGAATCGGTGGAAAACCCCTTGAACCTTGACGGACTGACGAAAAAGACATGTGACAAGTACATACGCATGAATATTGCCTGAGAAAGAAAACAGTGGGAGGCCATTTCGACAAACTACTTTCTTGGTGGACGCTTGAACGTTTTGGATTGATGAGATTAGAAAATTAACTTTATACACGAAATAAGACATGCTTTATACACGAAATAGCACAATTTACAGCTTCAAAATTCCAAGCCCTACAAAAGTACAGCTTACACAATGAACAAATATCGTTTAGAAAAATGTTGTAATGATAAAGTGTTACGTTGAGCCTCTTAACTACTAGAAAACCATTCCACTACCATTGATTACATACAATACCGGATTTTATAATTCTCATGGGATTTCCTTCCTAATGTCTTAAGTAAAATTTTGGAATTATTTTGTCTACAACATTGATACAATTAAGTTTGCCCACCCTTAATGTGCAGACCCAAATTCCAATATGCATTTTCGACAAAATATATTTATTTTCCTCAATTGTTGAAAATTATGTTTCCCGAAACTATGTTCATTTAGTCCCTCGTTTCACCACATATTCCACATAGTATCTCTTTCCAACATCAGTCGTATTGGCCTTCATCAAAATAGTCATTTAAAGTACCTCATCAAATATTGATTACCAGCGGTGCTTCCGAATCTAAGGAGCTCCTAAACAAGGATCAATAAACCATAACCGGATTTTTTTCTTGAACATTAATTCTCATCAATTCTTTAAAGCAATTAGTCTAAAGCATAAACACAATTTGATCCAATATTTCAAAGCGAACCGTAAAATAATTTCACTTCCAACAACGGCGCATGGCAGTAGTGGCGACGATCGCCTCAGGGATCATGGATTAAACTCTCAGGTACGCTTTGATTCCCAAGCCACCGTCGGTTTCACTTCCTCCAGTTTGGACGTTCGGCGACAACGTTCGTGCGCATTTCCTGTGAACATGGTGGCTTTGATTGAAATACCACCCTCAGTTATGACGCCGGTGAAAACTTTGCGCCATGGCAGCCAGCACTTGCCAGGGATTTTGTTCCCTAAAGTTTCATCAATTTGCCAGCCTGCATATCTAAACAGGTAGCACATATTGAAATACGAATTTCATACTACATTGCCGCACTCATTCTAGGAACACGGCAACGGTTGCCTCTGCCCTGTGGGATATATCGCATCGCTACGACTGGTGACGTGCATCGTGCCATGCTCTAGAATCTTCCGCTGGATCTCGGACAAGGGATTTCATTAAGTGCTAGCGAACAACGATTGTCTATGTGCTTAGTGAAGCCCGTTCTTCGATAAACCGTACTTCTTCATAAAGCTCACAGCGTATCCCTATGAGAAGCAATTTATTCATTTCACTAATTATTCAAAGTTGTCCTGCTTAAAAAACGTTGAACATAAACGTACGATGCCCCGATACGAAACGCATCATACATAGCAAACCACAATGGACACTACAACTTGGCAGGGACTCATTCTGTCGCTGCCCTAACATACCTCTCCAGAAATTGTGCTAGATGCTTTCCAGCGTGGATCACCTGACACCGGTTCTCCTTTTTTTCACTAGAGGACCTTGGAAAGGTGACGGGTAAATGGCATGCATAATTAATCGAATGACGACGGGTAGTGTTTTGGGTGAGGCCACTACATCGTAAAACCTTTGTGGAGTCCTTAACGAATAATATTGGCATTAGCTAGCTTCCGGGTGACAAAACGCTTGGGTTTTTGTTAGGACCATGTTTTTCGATCCCGTTTCTAAGCCCTTTGTTAAATACATAAACCCAACGTTCTTATGGTTAGAAATTTATAGTGTCTAATCTACAGGTGGATCCGAACCCCTAGCAGTACTAATGACAATATAAAAGTTAAAACTGTATAATAAGACATAGTGTTACGAAAATCCCAAAGACATTGAACTGTTTTTAATGATTATTATTATGTTATCATTGTACATTCGTGTAAAACTATTCTGAATGGCACATAACTAATCTAAACAACTACTAACTAAACAAAATCTTCAGCAACAGTTTATTTGTTCGCCCGTTCAATAAATTCACACAATTTTTCTTGTTAGTAATCTAAATCTCATGATAAATCGCACCTAATTAAATATCCATAGTACCTTTAATATACTAAATTATATGGATCAACGTTTCCTTTTGTATGCTGTGCTGTAACAATCCACGTGTACAACATCATTACAATCGTGAGAACGGTGCCACCGTTCATTCTTGCTAGCATCAAAGTTAGATTAGGTTGCGAGTGAATTATGGTGTGTAACGTGCCGGCTGCGGCGCATCGCAAACCAAGGTGTTGTCCCACACCACGGGTCATCTACCGCATGTATTCGGTGATAGATTGCGTAAAATGTCGCTATCAGCGTTATTTCCAACATCAACGTCAACCCGTCATTTTGCACAGATGACACAAGACGAAAAATAGCATGGATAATATAACACAACGAACTCCGGCAGAAAAGAGGACACTAGCTTATAAAAACAAAATAAAATTTTTATGAGTATTAACAAACAATACTTCTATCTAAGAGTAATAATGTGTAAACTATGAGTATTTAAGTTACTCTTAGATAGAAGTTTGATATAAAAACCGCTTCATGCAGAGATTTAATTTAGATTTTGTCCTCCATATTGAAACATCAATCAAGAAATTTATTTGATATTCACCGCACAAGCTACTCCTATAATTTACTCGGTTGCCTTCCCACGACTGGATTTAATTATAAAAGATTTGCTACTTCAGATTCGTAGCTCCAGCCCGGTCGAGTGCGCCTTTAGCGGTTGAGCTAAATTCTTTAAATCTCCACAACATGATTATCGAGACGAGATTTCAATCAAGCAGCTTCACCGTGGCGAAACATCTTAACCTTACTCATAACCCCCACGCGGCTGAACGTTGGCGACGCGCAGCGTATTGAATGATGGCAGAGCAACGGCATTGGGTTAATGAGCTAAATTTATCCTTTCCTCTCAACGGATAACGACGACAAATTCAAGCCAGGTCTAGCGGTCTAAGGTCGCTGGTCGGTTGAGGGGATTTCATGTTCATCGATTCGTTCGCCTCCGTTCGGCACTCTGCTCACGCACCACGTTCCCGTTTTTCTTTTGCTCGTACTAGCACGTTCCCTTCAAGCTCATGGCTACTGATGTTCTACCAATCAAGGAATCTGCTCCAGCGCAACAAAATTATCTCATGCGTGAGCAGAAGACATGGAAGCGAGGACGCCGATCGAACGATTGCTGCCTCGCAACGAACGAAAGCTCGCTCAGCCAGAAAATGTAGATTTTTCCCTGTCACCCCATTAGATGAGATTATTTTTCAAACGAATATCGGAAGCGGAGACAGTAAAAGCTTGCCGAGGAAAAATGATTTTATCACTTTAAACAATCCATAGCAAAAGAAGAATACGATGCTTTGGTTGACTGATTCGTGGAAGTGTCTGAAAAAATATATTATAATAAATACTTCTTGTGTTTAAAGTGGTAGCTAAAGAAGTAGAAGAATTGACTTTAAATTCTTCGTCTATGTACATCTTGTTTGCTTATCTTCAATTTCGTTTCCAATATTTTACTTCACCGACCTGTTAAGTGTTATCGTTTGTGCGTTCATTGGTCTGTCGCTTCCGAATGTTGTTTGTATTTTTCAGTCTGATTTTGCCGCCGCTGTTGCTTGTACCATCGTTCAGAGAAAAATGTTCTGTGGAAGAACGTTTAAGCGACAAAAGTTTGCGGGAAATTGGAAATGAGGAAAGCGTGAAATAAATTCAATCTCTGGTGCCGCCGACACCGGTGAATGAATTGTTCCTTGCGGCTTCCGAGGCCGCACTTGGCAATTGCCTAGCGCTAACATCCCTGGAGGGCAGATAGAAAATAGACACAAGGACGCAGTGGTTGCGGAACTGTTCCCTCGGCTGCTGGACTATTTCTGGATTGGCAGGCCATAGGGAGAAGGGCTAACGGAAAATTTACAAGGTTTCCGATCAATTTTCACACCTGACTAGCGATTGAATTAAACATGGGGAAGGCTGTATGGCTCAAGCGAATACCGGTGGGAAAAAGTCCAGTCGGATGAAGATGAGGATAGAGTGATAGAAAATTGTCAACTGACAGAGGAAACCGACTAGGAACGTGCGCTGATGAAGAAAAATATGCAGGAATTTTCTCGGGCCTTATTTTCCATCCCGGGCGTCCCTTGTCATATTTGCCATTACTCATCTGGCTTCCCGAGTTTCGTCTGATAGTTCCAAGACTCAAATTCCTTTGATCGATCATGCGACGATTTTCGATCGTGAAACATTCTACATTGGCTTCCTTCTTGAACCTGGTTTTTGTCTGACCTGTAGCTGTCCCTTTTTTTTACTTGAAAGAAGCAAGCGAACGAACGAATACTCTTACTTACAATTCTACTAGACGGCATTTTTTAGGAATCTAGAAAACCTCTCAAGGAATTTTCAGCGTTTAATGTAAGAATCAAATTTAAATGCTGAAGAGTTTTGGAATTTCGTGCACTGAATTGTGTGGACTAACTAACTCGGGACATACTTCTCTGGTAGCAGCTGTGTTTAAGAAAGTATGTAAATATGACGCAAAATGATTCAGAACTTCAGAATTTGTAAATTGTCTCTTTGATAAATTAATTCCAAATCGAACGTAGCTTCTCGGTAAGTAATACAACTTAGTAGATTATATCTAATAATCAAAATACTGGTTTCTTTGTCATAGTATTGAAATTGTGTAAAAATTGACAGTTATGGTTATTTGCTAGCTTAAAGTTAGATTAGGTTTGTTATTTCAAAGTTAGATTAAGTTTGGGATGAATTATGGTGTATAAAGCGCAGGCTGCAACGCATCGCAAACCATTTTTTTTTTTTAACAAAACAAAACATCATATATTTACATCGCTTATTTCTAATTTTTACAATATCATTTGTCGTAACTCTGTTTTGGCCATATTGCTATTCATATCCGTATTATAGATTACCTTTATATAATTTGCAAATAGTCCAAATATTTTTATCCTATTAGCTTTCTTCACGTTGTTTAGTTCTGGTTTAATTATATGGTTGATTTTACGCAACCTAATTTGGAACTCTGTTATTATTTCTACTAAATTCTACCATTGCTTCTCTACAGTTTTACATTTCGCTATTTTATGAGAAAGGTCTTCTATTTGACCACAATTCTCACAGTTAGGGTTAGCTGACATGCCATATTTGAACTTTAATTCCTGTGTGTAGAGCTTTTCATTAACTACCATGTATAAGATGGATCTTTGTTCAGAATTTAGCTTGTTTTCGTTGATGTTTCGCCAAATTCTATTCCACTTTAGAGCGCTATGCTGTTTTGCTATAGGAGCTTGCCCAATTGAATTAAAAATGGAACTATAAATGTTTTTGGCTGAAGGCCGTTCTACAGTCATTCTTGGAAGGTATGCTAATTCAGTTTTTATTATGATCATACATGGATAGGTTGAAGGTATGTCAGCTTTGTTGGGTGGATTTCCCCCGTTCGATAGTAGTGCCTTGGAGTATGGAATGTGTTCCAACTCTTTAAGGTGTCTATTTACTAGAAGTGATTTTAGTTTTAACCTTAGGTTTAACAGATTGAGACCTCCTTTGGCTTTTGGTAACGCTAATTGTACCATTGACACCCTTGGTCCTCCTTTCGACCATATGAATCTCCCTAGCATTTAAGTAAGTTTGCCTAGTGTGTTTTTTCCTACCGAAATAATTGATCCTATGAGCCAACATTTGGATGTTATATATGTGTTGGCTAGTATTACTTTCTGCTGGATGTTGAGTTCCCTAGCCTTGTGTTGCCATGTTAGAGCAAATTTGTGGGTCATCGCATCCCAGTTTAATTTAATCATTAGCCGTAAAGAGTTCGTGAAAATCAATCCAAAAATTTTAATGACGTTTTTGTTTTCTATCGAATCTACTGTTATTCTGTTGGTTGCCGAAATAAATCCTATATCTATGGATTCACATTTTTTTAAGTTAAGTTTTGCTCCTGAGTTCATTTCAAATTCTATAAATGTTTGTTTGATGCTTTCAATTTTTCCCGGACACGTAGTTATTATTGAAATATCATCAGCATATGCATTTATCAAATCATCTTGGCCTTGGCATATCTCTTCTAGTTTAATTATCAGCGGATGTATGTAGATGTTAAAGAGCCTTGCCTTACGGAGCGTTTGATTTGCAAGGCTGGTTGGAGACAACCGTTGATATACACTTTTGAAAATGAACGTGTCTGAATGGTTTTTAAGAGCTCTATTAATCTAGCATTTAATCCCATAGCGATGAGGGTATTATTTAAGAAATCATGGTTCACTCTATCAAAGGCCTTTTCTATATCAAAGGAGATGAGTTTTCCTTTTACATTCTTATTGTTCAGTTGCATAATTCTATCTTTTATTGATAGAAGCGCCTGAAATATGTTACGTTTGTTATTCGCGCACTTCTGAGAAGCAGTTAGTAATTCGTTCTTCTTTATCACTGCTGCCATCCTGAATTTCATTATGCGGCTAAATATTTTGTAATCACAATTTAGCAGAGTGATTGGTCGAATATTTTCTATGGTTGTTGCATTTCTAGTGTTTTTACTACCTTTTGGTACTAGCACAATTATTCCCTCTGTAAAAATTCTGTAGGTATCCTACCATTCAAAGCATCATTTACAATAAGGTTAAGTTCTTTGTGTATTACATCAAAAAACTGTTCATAGAACTCATACGGTAACCCATATTTTCAGGGCTTTTGTTTTTTGCTGCAGTTTTAATAGTCTTGTAGATTTCCTGAGTCTCGATTTCGTTTGCAAGATTCTTGTTCAGCACACAGTTTGTCGATATTCTGGTTTTTGTTTCGGGTATTGTGGCAGTCGAAAGACCATCTTCTTGAAACAATTTGTTAAAATGCTCGTTCACATATTCATGGATCTCTTTTCATTTTGGATAATCATACCGTTATTGCAAATTTTCTTGATAAATGTATTATTGTCTCGTCTCATTTTTATATGAAGCGTTGATAGCGTTTCTCCTGCAATGTAATGGTTACTTGTTTTTATGTAGCTTTTGGTAAGATTCCTCTGAAGCGTAAGAATTTTTGCTTCTAATCTGTTGATGTTGGTTTTCTCGGTTGGATTATTAACAAACGTCGAATATGCTTGAAGTTCGCTTTGAAGTCTTTCAACCCGTATATTGTAATCAGCAAATGTCAATTTGTTTTTCCATTTAAAAAAACGTCTAATCTTTTGTTTTGCTAATTTTGTCCACCATTCTATCCACGTCTTGAAATTCCTTTTCTGTCTAGTCCACAACCAATGATAAGCTCCAATAAACCAAGTATAGTTCAAATGAGTGTTCTATTCTAAAACTTTTTTCTCCATTTATAGTACAATAATAACTTGTTTCTTTTGAGTAAATCAATAGTATTGATTTAATCAAAGTGATATTTAACCTAAAAATTTAATTTAATTTAATTCATTCATCCTTCGCAAAGCGTCAGTCCTTATTAGCTGGAAAAGGTTGTTTTTGCTTACGATCCCGTCAAAATAAGTTTCAAAAAAGAAAGAGGTTTCTCCGAATGAGCTAGCGATGCATACCGGGACTTGAGTGCACTCTGAAAGCGTCGTAGAAAATTGATTTTTCAAACACTACGCTACGCGAACGCTCGGGAATGGAGCAGAAACGATAAGATCTACTGCAAATATTGTAACAGCTTTTAAATGCGAACGAAGTTGCATGTCATTTCGGTGAGCATAAAACCGCGAGTGCACTCGGCTCTCTACCGCAACCTCCGCGGTGGATTAAGTAGAAGTGTGATGAAGTTCTGACTCAGTTCCGGTTTCGTTGGGAAAATCAGGCGACCAGGCCGATGAATAGAGGTGACGATTGAAATGTAAATTTGGATGATAGAATAAATAAGATATCCGAGCTCTCTCTTTCTCGCTCTCTCTCTCTCTCTCTCTCTCTCTCTCTCTCTCTCTCTCTCTCTCTTTCTCTCTTTCTCTCTCTCTCTCTCTTCTCTCTATCTGTCTCTCTCTGTTTCTCTTGTTGGATTAAATTTCAATCAAAAGGAACAGTGAGTTGTCAAGAAACTTAATCAACCCAACGCAAACATAACAAGCTAATTACAAACCCGTAGCCCGGTTTGTAACTAGTTTGATATAATGGAAACATTTTCCAATTTAGAGTTTTCATAGCTACATACATTTCCATAGGTAGAGTAAAATGATGCCGGAAATATTACAAAGAAACGCAAATATTTGCACCACAAAATGAACCCGGCTCATATATTACAATTTGCATGTAGTGTAAAAAATGCTATGAATTTATGAATTTATTTTCCAGCGCTTATGCAAACTTTGAATTTGGCAGACTAAACACAACGATGCAACTTTGAGCAAACATTTTTCTTTTCACTACTCTCTGCAGGTTCGCACTTGTTTCTTTATCCATACAACTCCTCTTGTTCTTTCTGTTTTCGTTGTTTGGCTATTTTCAAGTTTATAGTTTTTGAAAGTAATTTGCATTTCAATGTTCACCATTTGTCAATCACGGCAAAGATAGCGCAGCTATTTGCCATTTGCCTTTGAAACACCAACACGTTAGGGTTCACCAATAGAAATGTCGTTTTTGCTATCCAATGCCTTCTCTAAGACGTTCCTGAAAAAAGTAACTGAAGCAGGTTATGGCGGTGTCGTTTTCCATTCCCACTCTCATTTCTGGATTTTCAATACTGCTACTTAAAGAATCTGAATCAAAAGTGGTTCCTATAAAAATGAAACATGCGCTGTTTTTTCTTTGTTATCCTGATATACTTGGAAGGTTTTATAGTATTTTGATATGTTCTATGTTCCATATCTATATTTACATCCCACTGAATGTTTGATATTGGAAGGATAGAGAAAGGAATGCTATATGAGTTATCCTTTGCTTTTTGCCCCGACCAAATTGTCGAAAAGGAAAAGTACTGAACTAAAGCGAGGGAGAATTCACTTTTTGTTTGCTTCAAAAATCTTTGAAACCTTCATACATATCAAACCAACACCGTCAGAGTATTATACGGTTCACCCAACGTCATGAAAAATAAATTCGAAACTTGTACAGAATCTTTTCGGACTATTTGGACCTCTTGTTTAGAGTTTTGACCTTGCATATCACGACTAAAAAGTGAAAAAAAGATCCAGAAAAACCTGAACCGTAAAATTACATCCAGGTACGGTGGAGCTGACCAAACGGGTGGAGGTCCAACATACAGCGTAAAATATCTCGTAGTAGGCAACTCGCACAGGGAGGTTCGCGACGGTAGGTGGAAACTATTCATCAGACCGCATCCTGGGAACACCGTCGGGGTTCCGTGTTGATCGTAAGTGTTATCCGGCGACGACTGCGAGTGGAGGCGCGGTCCGAGTGTCGGCTTATGTTTTATTCAACGCCATCGTTTTGTGCTCGTTCTCTGCTCGTAATGGGAAACTCTCCTTTGCATGACTCGGCACCGACCACCACCCTTGATGTTTGCGGAGTTCACCTGGACTGACCAAATCAGCTGGCCAACAGTCGGCTGCAAAAGGATCCCCTTAGTCACGCCACCTGTTTCCCTTCGGGGCTCCATGAAGTGTTGGTTGCACTGCATTATATTACACGGATCGTTGGTTTTCCGCCAGAAAAATATACCACCATCCGATACTAGCGAAACGTAACACGCATCGACGCAGGACCTTTTTCCAAAATCGGCCTGCAGGCATGCGGGTTTCGATTCGTATGGTGAACCGGAAAGTCCAATAATTTACGTGTGTTTATGTGCGAACTCAAACGAAACGGACATTTGGTTCAGCTCAAAATGTACAGGACTAGAATATTGGCAACAAGTTCATAAACACAAAAACCCATCTCGTGAGGTAACCTTTGCTTAGCTAGTCTTATTGTTTAAAACTGGATCGTCATTGTTTCTTTTAGCAAGCGTCTTGTTTTCGCCAGACGTAGGAAGAACTAGTTTTCCACCTGGACGGTGAGTTCCAGTGGATCCACACAGATAATTAACATGAAATAATTAAGTCCTCCGTGCAGGATCAAGTCAAGGTACCATCTGACCGTGCTGGTGGTTTCGGGAAGCTTTAAAAAGCGAGCCCAGCTCGTTTGCTACATCGCGGAGGGAAAATTCCTAAGTAAAACGGCATCTCGGCTCCGGCGATGGCATTTCCCTACCGTTGGGATTGCGAGTTAGAGGTAAGACGAGGTCATCAACGGTGTTAATGTGTATCTAACACCCCCAGAAGGAGATAAGTGATACTCTTTGCTTTTCCCAAGCTTGACTCTCTATCCGACGTAAACCGACCGTGACCGCTGGTCGAAGGAGGTTGCAAAGGATAAGGGTAGCAATTGGATGGGGTTTGCTTTTTGCGAAACTTTACGATTAACGGCAAGTCACCTATTCCAATTTCTGCCCTGTTAAGTTGCAGTTTGATAAAGGCCAAGTAACCTAAATACGTTATTCTTTAGCAGATGAGATTTTGTGAGTTGAGAAACACACTAAACTAAGCTTTAAGATGATACACTATAACTCTGTAAAGTCTGAATCCAAATATGTTGAATACGAACGCTGAAAAATAAATATTTTCAACAATAACAAATTTTATAAAATATACTCTAATCAAATTTCATTCAGATCTCGTACTGATTATTACTGAAGACTGCCATTTCCATCCAATTCGCAAAATGTTAAAAGTAGCTTTTGTAGAAAACCCTCATTTGTAGACACGCTCTTAAGCACACATTGCTTAATTCACAAATCCAAATAACAAATGGAAATAAGGTGACTCAAGTGAGTGCAAACATAACCCTTGTTATCACAATGCTAAATGAGTTAATCTGCATCGTAGCTTCCATCATCGATACTTAGACATTTTACTTCGAACCGACTATCTAAGGAAGACGACGTAAAAGGCCCCATAAAGAAGGTGATGATGAAAATGATGCCACAGATGATCACGGGTCCGATGGTGGAGATGATGCTATACCAGAAAGGGTCTACCCTGTCCGGGGGCCCAGTGTTGAAAGAATGATAAACTTGGGCAAATTTCGGAACCTTGCGTTTACAATGCGCTCACACTCAAACGTACATGCGAAAGGGACTGAAAAATAAAATACCCGGTCAAAAGGTTTTCTAGGACAAACTGATATTTTCAGTCGTGTGTATCCTCCCATGATTTCATGGACATTCAAGATTAGGTTTGAAGATTTCGTAAGAAATCGGCACCCCAATCATTCCCTATACAGCTGAATTAAATTGACTGACACATCGAATTTGTAGATTACCGGTTGGAAATTTCTACTATTAACTTTCCAGCGAGCCCATTCCATTCAGAAACTGTTTGTGCGCCCTTTTCTCAAAATGACTCCTTTCAAACATTCGATTTATATCATTTTGGTTTCTTTTTTACAAGAAAAAGAAATTTTGGGACAAAACTGAAACCGATTGAGTTGCTTTCCTTATTTGAGGTAAATGCCTGAGTTAATATGATTCGATTATCGAACCTCAAAAAAAATAAAGGGAAGAGTAAAGAATGTTAGGGTCGATCTAACCATCATTCGTCTGCTCCCTCCCGTGCCCCTCCCCCTCTCCACTATTTAATTTGGTGAGCTGACAATATTTAATAAAATTATATTCTTGTTGCTAGCTTACGACGGTTTGTCGGTTTCTTGTTACTCTTGTCGGTTTTACAACATTTTTATACGTTTATCATTCAATGTTATGATGATCAAAATATAACAATAGCTAGGCCCTAGCATACAGCATCTAGTAAAACCACAGAAAACGATGCGTGCATTTGTAACAAAATAACAAATACCATCATGCGCGTTTTTCCTAACGGAATTTGCCTCTGTATTACCTAATAAACTACCATATTGCTATTATCTAGCAAAAAGGAAAAAAGCGCACTAAGGACGCCTCTACGTCGGTGCTAAAACAACACCGAAATGGACAACAACGGCGTACTTCTTTTGTATTGTGCTGAAAGGCAAGGACACTGCGGGTGCCGAGTAGAAAGGTAAAGAAAAACCTTGCAGGCAAAAGATGAATGTCTTATGAACCATCAAATCGCTCCCTCGTCGCTTATTCTTCGCGCGCTACCTGACTGTGTGGAAGTTACGAAAAATACGGTTGGGTAGGTAAATAAAGGAGGAAAAAACGATAGCCGCGGCTCACAATTCTCGACAAGTGCCTTTCCATGCACCGTGAGCTAGGGTTTCCGCGGATGTGTCATGGTTACAATTCATAAGAACCTTTATTAGGTTACCTGGGATCGTGATGGAAGCGAACTAGCCCTTGATGCTTCCAAGAACATAAAACAGGATGAATTGGTAAGAGCCTTTTGTGAGTCCGAAATAAATGCGTCCTTTGTGTGTTGAATAGGTGGCACGAAGGAAGATCGACAATTTGTTTAGGACCAATAAAAACCCGGCCTGATAAGTTTGGTTGGTTCTTGCATGAAATGAGATCCTTTCTGTTTTTTAAAAACAATTTCGCGAAAACTGTTTAAGATAAGTCATTGGTGCCTTTAGTTTGCTTTGTTATAAAGCTTATCGTTCATTTATTATTTTAAGAAGCAATACTCAATACTCCAAATACTCAATTCTATAAATGAACAAAATTTTAAATACTACCTCAGAGTTACGTATTTAAAATTTGTTGAACTAAGACAGTCGTGCGGTTACGCTGGTTAGAAAATTGACTTATTAACGATGGGGCGAGCTTTTGAGACTTCACTTTCCTTAAATACTAAAGACTCAGATGAGCATGAACGGACGTTGTACCAACATAGAAAATGAACCTTAAACAATTAGTTAAAGTTTATTTAAACAAGTAGACTCGAGTTTTTTCAACAGTATTGGTGAGTATTATGCAAGCTTATTTTTTCTCGTGTGCACACAACATTGCGTGTAACCAATTTAATAGTTTAATTAATTTCGTCGCTTTAATGAAAACTTGTTGTTCGTAAATAAATAATTAGTTCCCTCTTAGGTTGAGTTTCACATGCTATTCTTAATATTTTGTTTTTCTCGTCGCTTGTCTATAATGAATTGATAAATAACTAATCTATTTAGTTTAGATTTTGTTTTCAACATGAATATTGGTTGCCTAATCAATTCAGGGAACTAAACTGCCATTTATATACACAACAACAGCCAACTCATCCTATACCAAACATGTTTTGGTATCATCGTGCTTTTCATCTTTATAGTTATCAATTTAAATTTTAAACGGAAGATGTTTTTAATGAACACAGTACTCGTAGTAGTTATGATATAAATTAAATTTTACCATTTTCTGCTCCTAGTTGTGGTTATATGATAACTTGATACACGTTTCCATACACACTGAAAAAACTACTGTTCTTCTTCTTCTTGGCGTAACGACCTCTTGGTCATGCCTGCCCGTTAAGGGCTTACGAGACTTGTTTCCCTGTTGTACGTGGAAAGTCAGTCCTCTCGTACAGGGGAGGGTCCGGTCTCGGTTGGGATTCGAACCCACGCCGTCGAGGTGGTGAGCCCCGGCGCTCATGGGTCGATTTTCTAACCGGCGCTACCGCTCGGCTGTCGCGGACCCCCCAGAAAAAACTACTGTTACTAACTGTTAATAAGCCTCATCAGAATACATCGGAATTCGATCATTAACCTTTTCCAAAGAAGACAAATTACTCAAGCCAAATCAAGAGCTCCCATTAGTGCTGCTGTCACTCGTTGTTGACGATGCATAGTAATAAGTGGGTCTTTATTCTCATTTGCTTGCTTCATTTGCTCTTTAGTGGCTCAAAATAAGTCACTTTTACTGGGGGCGAGCAGCTCTATCCGTCTCGCCAACTATGGCAGCACTGAGAGCAAAAAGATGCAGGCTGTCATGCTGCCGGTTTTGTGATAAATAATTATTCTGGGCTGCAACATTAATTAACGCCAAACGGTTGAGCGGTTTGAAACAGTTTCCTGCGCCGACTGAAAAGAGAAGATCACCCTTCGGAACTGCCCTAAGGAAGACTTTGACTGCGTACGGCTTACTGTCTCTCTTTTCCAGCCGTGAGGTTTTGAACTTTCTCATTTATTTCTGCTTCCGTTCATGCCTCCTGTCATTCACAGTCGTGGGACGTATCACGGCATTGGCTCAAAATTTCATCCATTTCCACGCCCGGACGAAACAATCAAAAGGTGCCCACAATCAGAGAAGCTGCAGTTCATCGTTAGCTATTTATGTTTCTCCTGCAGCTGACGTCCCCATCGTTGCACGAACCATATTTTTAATGAAGCACCCATAAGCGAAAGGGAAGTGAAACTAGGACGGAAGTAACTTTGTCGTGAGAGAAAGACTGAACGCAAACTCACTACCATGTTTCGTTGGATACTGGACACGAAAAATGCTTGGCATGAGTATTTGCCGCGGGACAGTATTCTCCCTTTCGTCTGCTTCGTTAAATTATCATTTTAATCGATGCTACAATCGATCGATCAACCGTTCCAGTTTTCAGCATCATCTAAATAGGGCATGCACCTGCATATCGTGGCCGGCTATGGTTACGGAAACAAGGGGTCGTTGTATATCTCCTGTCTGCGGGTGTAAGCCAGTTGTGAATAATTTTCCCTACATCAGGTATGCTCCACCAAGCATGTCGTGGTCATATGAGACCATCGTATGGTGCGGTTGACCATAATAAACGAGACTTGCCACAAATTAATGAACTCCCTCTCAGCACGGTTGTTTGAATATAGAAACCGAACCGTTCGTAGCATGTGTCAAACAATCGACACTGTTCAATTTTATGGGTGAAGTTTACGAGTCGAATGGCAACAGATACTACGGCTGGATGTTAGCAGCATCCAATAAATGTAGTGATGGTTTTTCTCGTACAATTGGTTTTGCCAACAGGAATGCTTGGACTTGGTGTCTTCATAACAACCACAATAACTTTAATATAATAGGATACGAAGTATAATACTCAATATTGAACCCTAATGAAGCAATCACCAACAAACTAATGGTTCATTGCAATCATATGAATATGTAATGATAAATGCAAGCACATAAATCACCACATTGAATGCTATGGGTAAGTTTTTTGTTGTGCTATCTTGTTTGCAATGTAATCTATTATTAAATCACCACTAGTGTCGACAATTTATACCAATATTAACTTTAATATGTGATGCACAACAGAAATTATATTATTGAACGTTAGTTTTTGTGATATTCACACAAGACTAGCACCAAACGAGGGCTACCTCCTTTACCGAGAGCGGAACTAGTAAAAAGAATCTCATAGTAAAAGTCTATCGCTAAAATTTATTAAAAACAGGAAACCAAACCTCCATGACCACTGCTTTACTCATGATTTACGATTATTGTCGGCTGGCGGGGTACGGAATCTCCCACTCGTTTCGAAAGCGTGGCCGGATCTTGCTAAAAATATAAACCCCATTGTATTTAAAGCCCAGAGTGACATTTTTTTAATCCTACAAATAGACCCCTTAAGCTTGCGAACCCTTGCTCGCAACTTTTCCTAAATCATCCCGAACCGCATTTGAAACCCACCGGCCACACAAATCATCATGTGCAGGCACCGATTCTGGCGGAAGCACTGCCCGTAAACAACGGAGGAAGCAACAACTGAGTTGCGATTTGTTTGGAGCGCCGTTTTTGATACGGCGCTATTTATTATTATGAACTAACGGTGTCGTGGCTCCGAAAGCACAAAAACCCTTCCTTTGTGTCGCGCCCAAAACATGCCTAACGGATATTGATTGGTACCCACCTTGCTTCGTGCCAGCGCCCTGGGCCTGATGGGAGGAATTGAAAATGAGGTACCATTGTGCCGCACACCAGTGCGGACCATCCATTTGTCGGTCCTTTAGAAAGCTGTTCAATGGCATTAATTTATCACCCCGAAGGACATGCCGGGTGCGGGGTCGAAACCAAGGCGACATTCTAACCACTTATATATTATTGGAAAACTTTTGCCCTCTTCTACCACCACCGCCACCAACACCACCTAGTCTACCTTGCCATGGTCGAGTGATATGGACGTACTTTTCTACCAGCCAAACAAGTTATTGTTGCTGCTGTCTTTCTTGCCTCCGAAAGTACATTGTTCCTAAGGGCGATCAAACCTCATCCAAGCATGGTTCCGACATTCATTCAGCCCCGGATTGGCAGACTACCACCACTCTCTGCCTGCCTTTGGCGAGATCGCAGTTTTTTCCAATTACTTTTCCCTCGAACAGACCGAGTTCGGCCCCCACTAAGCTGACAAACCAAACCGGCCAACTCTTTTAAGGTGACCGGAAATCCCTTAAGCTCCAAATCTTTGCTACATCTATTCTCTGGATAAGCGGAATCGGAACAGCGTAAACCTCACTGTCACAGCCTTTTCGACCGGATTCGAGTTTGGCGACAATGCTTTCCGATGACTTCATCCGATGACCGTACACCTTCTGGCTGATTTATTGACCCCTTGCCCCCCACCGGTGACACTGGATAGAGCCTGGCAACACCTTGAGCATTCGCTTTCGGCTTCGCTTTTGTCCTAGGTTTGTGTATCCTTTCGCACCTTTTTCCAGCCTCTTCCCAGCGCGAGGCCCACCTTGCCGTAAAACACTCACCGGGCCACGCCTACGGTCACCAACCCGCGGAACCAGGGTTGTCTCAAAATTTACCAAACTCACACCGTGCGCGGTTTGGTCCCTCGGGAAGGTGAAAGTGAATAAAATCCTCAATAATTTATTACTACCGTACCATTCCCGCAACCAACCGGTAGCCACGTGGAGGAAAATAAAAAAAAACCCTGTCAACCGGATTTCCAGCCCAAAAGACATTCTTCACTGTTGACTTTTCCACTCAACGAAACATAAACATAGGGTGACCGCATACACACACATACACACACATGCCATCACTCCGGTGAACTCATTCATTAGCAAAAAAGGAAAGCTAACTTTTTATTCGTTCAACCAGAGGACCGTCTATCCTTCTTGTTCTTCGGTCGTTGAACGTGTTTCCTGTTTCTTTGTTAGCTCAACAACCCTTGTCTGGGGTTGGTTGTAATAATATGTGATCATGCTCCACATAAAACACCAGGCGTCCCCATTGCACTGAAAGACAGTAATTAAAGACGTGCTTTAAAATTTGATCTCTTGCAAAGTTATCACACAAAACACGAATTCTACTGATTCAGCACGAGGAGAAAAAAGAAGCACGGCTCACTTTATATGTTTGGCCTGCAGCCATTTGTCGGTTGCGCTTTTTTGCGTCATTCCACACGAAACCACTGTTATTTGTTGTGTTGTAAAAACCAGCATCCGAGCGCCCATCACAACCGCTTCAGCATCTTCGCTCCTCAGAGTTTAACAGTGGAAAACCACATCTAAGAGCTACGGTAGCTTTTATACACTGCTCAACTGCTGCGAAGGAATCGCCGTAAACCGATGGGCTCCAACGTTGGCAGAATCGAAAAGGGCCCAAGGAAGCACATGGTTGCCGGTCCGAATGACCCCTATTTGCCGTTGACAGAGAACTTAACTGCCCTGACATATGCTCGTCACCGTCCTCATCTGTGAAGAGAAAGTGGAGGGCAAGCTTAGCCACAAGAAATGGGATAGTCAAACAAGAAAAAACAGTTGTTCGAGGAAGGGCACACACTTAGAAATAGCTCACGTTTGAACAGCAATCTATACCACATGAAATCTTCCGAACGTCGACCAACCGCCATACTTTAGGATGCAACGACAACTCAATAGCTCCACGTGGGATAAAGTGGAAATTTGAAGAGTGCGAAGCAGATACATTTGAGAAAATAAATGAAAAATCTCACCAATCCAAGCGGGGCACTCCGTATAACAGGCCAGATTTCATAGAACTTCGAATATGCCTGGTTCACGTGGTTGACAGAGTGTGAAAATGAACGTTTTTGTGAGGGTGCTTTTCTGAAATCCTACTGCAGATTGACTGCGCAGACAGGTTCACCGGAGATGTTGCTTGAAAGCCCAGTGCTATAGTCGGTGCAAATCCCTTTCACCAAGCAGACGGTGCACGCACACGGAACCTTGATATCGTTGGCAAAGAAAAATGAAACATGCCGCCCAGACTGAACATGGACTGGATTGGTAGGATGAATAGAATGGGTCAGCAGAAATTCGTTGTACTAGAATGACGACTGCGGTTACGAAAGAACAACGGATTGAAGTTTTTTAATTAAACTCGGATCAATCTCTAAAACCCATCACCGTCGAAATGTAGCCAAATCGAAACAATAATTGACTGCTTTTGTAAAGGTCATCTGGTTTGGATTAGGCACGTTTTCTGTGGCACGTTTTTGAGTAGGAAAAAAGTTTCCCTAGAGGAAATATGAATGTCTCGAAACGAAAGGTATCAAGTCAACTAAATATCAATTTGGAGTAGGAGGAGCATGACTATTCGAGAAAGATTACAGGATGCAAATCTATTTCTATAGTAGAATTATATGGTAAATGGCGTACGAAAAGCATAATTTTAAAATTTAATAGACTGAATTTATTAATTGAGATTCTTCTTTTTGGCGCAACGACCGTCTTTGATCATACCTGCCACATGAAGGGCCTACTTGTCCATTTCCTTTGTATACGTAGATAGTCACTCCTCTCGTAAAGAGGAGGGTACAGTTTCGATTGGTATTTGAGATTCGAACCTACGTCGTCAAGGTGGTGAGCCTAAAGTGATTTTCTAACCGGCGCTACCGCTCGACCGTCTCGGATCCCCAATCTTCAGATCAGATCAGATTCTGACCTCGAATATAAGATTAAATTTTCTTATCACATTAAAAATTCAAAATATGTTATCCTTAGCTCAGCATTCACCTGCCTAACTTGAATGCTATCGATTTTCCGAATCATCATAGCCACGATAACGTTTCGCGATTGTGAACACGTGTGTGAAATGCTATCATAAATTTGGAGTACCATGGTACCTGGAAACATTCCAGCTTTGATACTAACGTGTACAAATTGACGGCTGCCGTACGCTATTGATTTCATCATTAACGGTAATTGATATTGATAGCATCAAAGTGAGTGAAATCAAACACTAATATGTAACAGTGTACGCTATAACCGCATGATTTGCCTCAATTATTTCTTGCAGAGTAACGCAAAACAGTCGGCATCCTTTTGCCTCTGACGAAGAACCGAGTGGCTCAAATCGAGATCATTAATTAGTTTCTGAGTTGTCCAGATTACTTTCCTTCTTCTCCGACTTTTCGTCAGAATCGAACTGTCATTTAAGGTCATCAAGCGTTGGTCCCCAAGGTTTACCTGGCCATATTTTGTACCCTCCCCGGATGTTTTTGAACTAATTTTACTGGCTGTCAGCAACCCATCAAACGATCAATTAATTATGATTTGCTTTTGTTGCCTGCAAACTTTACTTCACCATTAAATTCTGACTTTATGACTCTGGCCTAGATTCAGGGGCTTGAGATGGTTTCACTTATTTTGTGAAACATTCATTTAATTAATTATTTTGGATGATAAGTATCTTTTTAATACTTTTTTATTGATATTTTTTTTTTTTTTTTGGTTTATTGATGATAATTGTGCACAAGCATCTGAAAAGTCTGCGTTATGGCTACCTCTTCTTTCATAGATTGGCCAGGATTTCCTTCTTTACTTACCTTCATTTCTACGGTTACGTTTAACGCGAGCGTCAGATCTTATGACGACTAAGGCTTCCAAACGTTCTCAAGAGCAATAACTATTCACATTATGGTGCTTATTTCGCATTCTTGCCTTGAGTATATCATATTTTGGAGAAGAAAATAGAAGATGTAACTCTCGCCGGTAAGCACTCCCGTTCAGGTCGTTGTATTCGTTCAGTAGGAAGTAGCTTTGTACGGGTGCATACTGATGCACCAAAATCCAAAAATGCATGCCCTTAAAACCAACTCCAACATGTGGAACAGAACAGTCGAGGAGCATCGTATTCTCGAGTCAGTATTTTGTAGAAGGATCAACTGCAAAACGTGATTTTGTTCGTTTCTGTAAGTTCCTTCTTCAGCAACTGCAGACGCGTAAATACGATGCAGTGCTGTACTGAGCAAAAGTGCAAAAGGAAATATTTTGCACAGCTTCGCTAGATGTTCCGTGCTAAGCGCTGTACTATCTGAGAAAATCCAATTACGGAAGACGCTGGTCAAATCGAGTTATACGTTGAATATATTGGTGAAAAAAATGTTCCAGTGAAAAATGGATAGTCACGTAGCAAGTGCTAATTCGCAAGGCCATACACTAGTAGGAGCGAAAAAAACATCTTTATAACCCGCCCAGTGATAGATTTTATCATAAATGTACGATAAAAACTCCCTTCTGATGTAAAACCCAGACTACTCGCTATCACAGAAGTTTATTATAGTAGCATGTTCACTTTGTTGTCAATAAATCAATAAATCATGTATTCCAAAAAACGAAAAACTATCTACACGATACATTATCTTTAATATCTTCAAGCATGGCATAGTTTACTGACATTTTGTAAGCTAGATAAACTAAATCTTTCAATGATTTTATATGCTTCCAGAGACATATCAAATAATGGAAATATTTGTCATGCGTTTATAGAAATATTCTCATACTACTTTACCAATAGTGATTGTAGTGGAACAAAATTCCAAATCTACGACGAAATAAATACAATGGAGATATTTGTTCTTCTATGAAATGGTCTTTTGATCTTCTTCGGAGTGTTCAAAAGATAAACCTTCCCATTCCGTAATGAATTAAGGCTCTAAAATTAATGTTTTCCTAGCAGATTGTTACGATATGCTGGATTTCTTGAGAACTTATCAGGTATGCCATGATTTCCTTAAGGCTATAAATCACTGCAAAATACATTGGTTTATGAGAGATCTATAAGGTCAATGCATTGGTCTATGACCAAGACAATGCATTGGCCTATGAGTTTTCTGGCCGTTCTGTTTTAAATATGCTTCATGCAAATAAGTCACAGTCAAAATACATTTAGTTATTTCCAAGTACTACCACTCCCATAGGAACACGCTACCACAACTATAGGAACCATACCGCCATTATAGGAACAAACAACTAGGAAGAAAAATGCGCTTTTTATCGCGGTTTTTTAATGGTTTACGGTGAAAATAGATGTTTTTCAGAAGAAAAGCCGTGTTTCGATCATAATTGGTATAAATATGTAAAATATTGTATCCTTAACACTTTTAAATTACACCATATTGTTAGTTACATGACTAACTGCGTCACTATTGGCACCGTTACCCTAGTACTTGGAGCACACAATTCAATTGACTCCATTTGGGTTCCATTATTTCTTTGACGTTCCTTTGGTCTCCTATTACTATCCAGGACAGCACTGTTAAAAAATAAACCAATCAAAATCGTCGTCCCTTATCTTTCGAAATTCCTACAACCAAATCGATCAACATTGTCATAAGTGATGGTGTATTATTGGCATCTATGCGCATTATTTGAAGAGCAAACAGGATCTAAAGAAAATTCTTTTACGATATCACAACCCAGCTGGTGGTTGGCCAAAATTCAATAGGGGGATGTTTGCCGAATGGTAGTTTGTCAGGCAGACCTTCATAGACAGACGGGGATGCTTTATATGTTTTGCTTCCAAACATTCCATTCTATCCTTAAGTATATAACCACTAGGTGAATCTAAGAAAAGAGATTGCACTGATTGTAACTGTGAATGTTGAAAGAACGTCTCGTTTGTTGTAATGGCTAGACATGGAATCAAAAATTGGATGATAAGGATAGGTAACATGAGTGACCGAGGTTATTGTTTGCTTATTTTACCTGAATGAGGTGAAATTTTGATTTTCCTATCTTCAGTTGGATGATTGTTTTGTAAAGGAGATTTTATGAGTGTTTATAAAAGTATATAAATGAGAATAAGATTCGGTAAAATGTGATATATTCCAATGAAAATTTATTTCTCATTTACATATCGTCTAAATTATTTGGGTTTTATATTCAAGTTTTCTCTGGAAATGTAAATATTCGCATGATATTAGATATGAAAACTATAAATAATTTTAATCTTAATGTGAAATAAATCTAAAGTACATATTAAATTAAATTATTTGTTTTAAAGCCTCGGTTAAACTTTCAATTTAAAATTGTTCAGCTTTTGAATTAAACACGTAGCTCAACATAGAAATTGTACCTGTTTTTAAGCTTACAATCGATTGATTCCTTGTTCTCTTGACAAATGCCTTCAGGAGGTAAATAGTACTTTTCACGACATGCCGAAGCGATTGCCGTTGATTTGCGTTGTCAACTCTTGTCGAATAAACTTTCTCAATTAGCCGTGACAGTTGAATTTTACCCGTCGCTCAGCTTTTCGCCGAAGCACTTGTCCTACACCAATCCTTCTCCAATCATGATGACTGTTCATCAACGATGGAGCTGAAGTGTTGCTGAGATTATAATTCTTAATAATCCGAGCAATTAATTGCCACTCCATGCCATGGGCGGAAGTTGGGTAAATAACTTTTTGGTCCCGCTGTTCGGGAAGCGTTGAAGCAAAAAACCCGTTTGTTCGATCTTTGCCTCTTAATTCAACGTGAAGAAGTAAGAAATACCATTGCATAATATTGACGATAGCCAATAAAACAGACATTGCCAAGATATTGGATAAAGTTTTTGAACGTTTGCTGTCTTGTGGGCAATAATTATTCTATGTTTATGACCATGTTCATTATTTATCGTATTAAATAATATGCCTATCAAATAATTTTATAACTAAAACAAATAAAATAAAAATAAAAAATACTCAACCATTAATATTATTCATCAAACCATCAATAGGCTTAAAGGTCTACTATAAATTTCTTTATCATATATATATCAACCAAACAACACATACGACATATCATGAAACGTGCCCTAAAATAATAAAAACAAACGATCAGAACAAAAAGCTCCCTGACGCATTCATTTTCGTCAGCCCTCATAAAATGTTTTGATGTTTCATCCTTTCTGTCCTGATAAAGCGAATTCCTGTTTTATTTCCATTCGTACGTTTCGATGGTAGGGTTCGCTGAGTTCAGCGAAAACTGATTTGAACAACCCAGGCAATTACTCAGCTTCCGGTGACCAACAAACTCATTTCCTAAAATCACCTTCAATCCTCCTGTTTCGTTTACCGTGCTATCAATCACAAACACGCACCCAGTAACTAAAACCGAAAGGCTCCCAGCTAAGCAACCTTGTTTATTCTTTATTTTCCATTAAAGATGCCTGTTGGGTTGCGGTACAACAAAAGTGCTATATAAAATAAACGATTCTAATTCACAAACAGGCTCACGCAAAAGCTGAATACAATCGTTGGCCGAAACCCAATGGTCTATTCATTTCCAGTTCAGTAGTTGTTGTTTCGGAATGAATATAGAAAAAGGTTCTTAATCGGCCCATTTCACATGTGTATAATCTTTTCTCGGTGGCAGGATAACAAGTTAGTAATGGTATAACCTAAAGATGTGCCTACTGAATATAAATGTGTGCAGAACTATATGTTTTTTTTGATAAATTTCATTCCTCTCAGACAAATGTTGAAATTTTTTTGTAATGAAGAATCAAAATTAGCTTTTACTCTCCACAGAGATATGAATCTTATGCAGAACATCAAATTTCAAGAGAATGATAGAGCAGGTAAAATAGTAAAAATATTTTATATGATTTATAAAATCAGCTCAGTAATTTTTTTCTGAGTAAATTTTATGTTGATCATATGTGTGATGAAAATGTGGCTGGATCGTAAAATCCTGCTACAGTCGACTCTCGCTAATTCAAACGTTCGATAATTCGAAACTCTCGATAATTCGAAGTATATCTGTAGTCCCTTGGAAAACTCTCACTATTTCGAATAAAAACAATACGATTTGGTACACTCGATAAAGCGAAGTAAAATTTGAAGCTAGGTTGCTCTCTTCACGCGGTAATGCGAAGCTGTATCGACTCAACTCGCAACAATTCCAAGTTCTGAGCAAGTTAAAACGTGATAGAACGCGTCACATTGCGGGCCCTATAACACTCTGTCGAACGGGGACGAAGATTTTCGTCCGAATTAGACTACATGGTGTATGGCACACATGCTTTGTAGGAAGGTGCACAAAGAAAAGTAAAGAAAAAAACAGTTAGCGAAAACGGTAGGTAAAGGCATAGCGTAAATCACAACACGCATATTTATTTCCAGTTCATAACTCAGCAACCGTAGCCGCTTATTTCCTACCACTCTTGATAATTCAAACTCTCGATAAATCGAACTTTTTCCTGGGTCCGACTGTATTTGCTATTTTAATGAATATGTTGGATAACTGTTGTCCTTACAATAACTACCAAAGAAAGGCAGTTTTGAGCTAGACTTTTCGTTGAAGTGCTAACGGTCTTGCGAAAACATTTCTTCGTATGGCAGGCAACTAACTCATTTTTAATTGGCACAAAATGAATGGTTGCATGAAGGTTACCTGTAAATTTTCTATCAATGCATGCGTTGCAAACCATCGTGCGTTTTGTACAGAACTTGTCGCAATATTCAATTAAAAAGCGTTGCGTATGATAATACGTTTACGCGATCCGTGTTGGAGAATCCAATTTTGGACGTATCTGCATACGTCGCAAGATGCAGTTGACGGCTACAACTACAACTGCATAGAAACGGAAACAGAAGTCGAGACCGGTGTCGCTTACCGGAAACCATTATCTTTGCGTCACGTGCATCGCTGAAGCGCGTTCAAGTGCACGGAAACGACCAATATTCGACAAGCCGATATTAATACGGCAAAAAAGCGATTATCGACGTGATGGGAAATCGAAAGTCAAACCATATGTAAACAAAAGGGTCGTCGTATGGTGAAATGTTCGTCAGTGTCTTGGGGGCATGACTCGAGACAACAACAAACCCAATCGAATCGAAAAAGAAAAGGGGCAAAGCGCGGTTCTTTAAAAACCCCTTCCAACCTTTCGTTGAAGGGCAAACTCTAATCGATATTCACATACAAGAAAAATCGCCAAGCAAGGCCTTTGAAGAGGGCTTCTGAGAACTTGGCGAATATCTGTTTTCGCTTTACACATATCGGTTTGGCCGTAATCGAAAGCAAACATTCACGTCGTTTATACGAACACTTTGGAGAATATATTGGATGAATATGTAAAGGAAACATATTAAAAATGTTTTCTTTCACCAACCATGCACAATTTTTTGAACGAGTATTTAGATTAAAAATATTATACAGTTGCCATTTGATTAGTGAATCGATTGTTGGCAAATACTGTTGCAACTTTGCGGTAGTAGGGTGTCAAACAGTTCCGACTGGTGCTGAACGTTGCATTATGCATATTTAAACACAGCCATTAGACCCAATCCCTCCCACGTTGAGTGATTGTATCCATGTTCCTTTCCACACCTTCCCATGCCGATTCGTTGGTGGTGCATCAATTTGTTTCATTTCCATTCTTCTTCGCCCTTAATCTGCCCGTTGCTTGCCAACGAATCCCCGCGCTCTGCCTAGATCTACGGCCAAAGGCGTACAAATCATTGTGCCCCTTCCTCGTCGGCTCCAAGCTGGCTGGTACAGCTTCTCTTTCTGTTTTATTCGATTAGTGGCTCTCACTCGCGCTCGCCTTAAGCCAACTTCCTATCTTTTAGCCGATTTTAAAAGGGAGTACACCTCAATTCGCATTCGCCACACCGCCGTACCGACGCGATATCGTGGAACGAAATGATAGTCCACGCTTATTCAATTGAGCTCAAGAGACTCAAACGCAATCTACTTTTTCAATTGAAGGAAATTCATACACGCGATTCCCGCTTGCACTCCGATCCAGATCCGCTAGCGTAGAGATGCCTCATGCGAAGAAACCTCGCAGTGGAAAAGAGCAGCAAGAAGTTGGTCATCTGCAATGTGCCAGCGAACCAATAATGGTGCGAATACCCTTGAACCACGCGAAAGATAAAGATCAGTTTCAACCGGTAGCACGTCGTGCGGATGATCCCTGCTATCCCGGCGTACCTTGCGGCAAGCGGATTTGAATTGGATTTTGTGGATTTTATAGTGTACATGATGGCGGGCGGCGTTTTTCGTTGTTCGTGAGTGCATTCGTGTTGGTGATACGTGTCGTTTGGTTTGTGCGAAACGGTGTGAGCGTCGTTTGAAAATTATTAATGTATCAATTTGTTCTTTAAAATTTATAGTATCTCAACATGTATGCAATGCAAGTCAAGTGCTTCGCCGGGTAGCTAACAGTCAGTTAGCTTAATTCCAATGGATCTTTATATCCACACGGTAAGCAGCGAAGTGAATTTTTAAAGTTTAGCCTACACGATATGCAAAAAACACTACGGTGAACGCTGTAACTCTTTATGTGTCATGCAAACAGTGAAACGTAATGATTTCATAAGCAAAATCTTAAGAAACGGGGTTAAGGGTTAAGCAAAAAGTTATGATTTTTACTCTCTTTACTTGAGAGGTATGTTTTACTTTAATAGTGACAATGACGGCACATTTAAGATGGTTGATATTTCATACATACACAGAGTCAGAGTTATTTTTATTAGAACCAAGAGTGAGTCTAAATGTGGATTAATATTAATGATCACCCCGTTATTGCTACGAATGATTATTGTTTTACCTAAACACTACAGAAAGTTTATGGCGATTTTTTTCAAGCTGTACAAATAAATATTTTGTGCATTTGTATGGTATATTTTTTGTCTAGAAGTGTAGAATGTGTACATGCTGTTTTTGTTTGTGTTGGTAAAACTGATTATCTATTATAACATTCAGATGATTTTAACAAAAAGTAGAGATCAAACAAATCTTCAAAATCATCTGCAGTGCTTTAACTTTATGTGTGGAAAGTTTCTGAATCGACGGTGGTATTGGTCGAGTTTTTAGTGTGAACAAAATTTCATACAAAGAAAAGTTCAAATATATAATAGATAAGATTTGTCTTCAACTATATTAAATATTTAAAAATATAGAAATGAAGGCGGTTTACAATAAAATTATTTAAAAATAGTTCTCCAAACATCATCTAAAACTGATTGTACTCCAAGCATCATCGAAAGTGAATCCAAGGCGTTTACACTTAGGATTCTTCTTTTTCTTGGCGTAACGACCTTGTTGGTCATGCCTACCCGTTAAGGGCTTACGAGACTTGTTTCCCTGTTGTACGTGGATAGTCAGTCCTCTCGTACAGGGGAGGATTCGAACCCACGCCGTCGAAGTGGTGAGCCCCGGCGCTCATGGGCCGATTTTCTAACCGGCGCTAGCGCTCGGCTGTCGCGGACCCCCGACTTAGGATTATAAACAGAATAGTGTAGACGGATAAATCTTCGTTTTAATAGTTTAAAAAATCCCTTTGAGCGTTTCATTAATGGCTCTCCATATACCAACAGGAAAACAAAAATAATACCTTAATGGTTTAATGATTCCCAAACTGAAAACAGCCATATTTTATTTTTTGCTTATTTTGTATTCACCATGAAATAAATCAGTGTCATCTATCTAATAATTTTTTTTTCTACATTACATTATTTTACCTCGCATATGTACCTACAATTTATTCAGTGTACATTATTGCTGCCTAACTAGTCTTCGGAAGAAACTTTTGCAATGCTATATAAATTGATGATGACTGTGACGGCGGTGCGCTACTCTGGCGAATCTACCGATCGCTAGGTCCAGAAAGCGTTGCCTATGCAGTCATCTACGATGATGAAGCTACCCGGAGTTTCTGAACTATTTCCGGTTACCATCGGCTAGGAAATGGAAGAATCAGCAATTCGTTACGGCAACCTGCTAACAAATCAGAATGATTTTTACCCTCACAAAAAAAACACACACACACATAAAAGATGTCAGAACGTATAAGGCAGGACGTAGAACGGTAGGGCTAGAGTCGGAAGAAGGGAATCGATACTTATTGCTAACTGCCCGTGGCATATTATATCACAACGAGCTGTGTCATCAGAATAATAGCTTTTTTCTATTAAACGCATACCATGGTAGCCCTACTCTACTCGCGTATGGTTGAGAGCGAAGTGAAGCTGAAAAAAGTGAACAATGCATACGATCTAAATGCAATCTTGCTTCAGAAGCGTCAGAGGAAAAGTGTATGAATCTTAATTATGCAGATGCAGGGCTTCGTGTTTAGAGATAAGCTTCGTTGCATTATTGACCAGTTTCTCTATTGATAGTACTATACATGATGCCGTTTCCGTAACAAGTCGTTGAAATAATTATAAATTTGTTAACCTTGATTGTAGTTTTTTTTTGTTATGTTTTCATAAAATATACCATAAAGCTCTAATCACACCTCACAGCGTGAAATTCTGTTCCACACTTTTAACATTTTTCCAAACGATTTGAATCTTAGTGGAAACTTAAACATTAAACGGAAAACCAAACATTTACTCCAAAGTTATTATTATCTATTATTTAGAGTCAATCAATATTCACTTAAAAGATGCAAACTGGCATGTGTCTGTTAAGCCAATCTATGGAGACGCATGGTACTTCAACGCCATCGCACTTCAGCGTAGACTGTACCATGTGACTATATTAAAGGCATGTTTTTAAACTTTTGTTATTTCACTGTAAAATTAATAACGATGTTAGTAGATGAAACATACTTTATTTTATTACATGAATAAAAAAAACTACAGTTCACTTGTGCCGTGTGTTTTGGGCAGAAAAAATATTCATTTGTAGAACGATGTCACGGACACTACGTAACTTGAGGAGCAATGCGCTACCAGCACACCGACCGAATCGAAAAATACCTGGGACACCAAATCCAATAAAATGGGTTCCGTTTGACGCAGTTTGACTGCACATTTTGACATCTGCTTCCTGTTGTTAGATTGAACCACCCGGTGAGACGCCTTAGGGCTCGGCTTCTCTCGCTTAATTTGATGGCGGATTTGTACCACACTGTGAAGATGTCTGTAGATGGAGTAGAAGCTGTATTCCCTCTTCGTCGGTCATCCTAGCTGCAAAGCACTTTACTTCGGCGAATCGTGGTGAAAATCGCTTCCGGCGAGGATACAACATATTTCTTCCTTTTTTATATGTACTTTTGATTCCGTTTAGCTCCTGATGGATTTTAAATTTATTACATCCACCAAATGAGCTACTGTCATTCACTGTTCACATTGCTGTCAGTTAGCGTAGATCAATGTTTTTTTTTCAAACCATTGACAAATTAAAGCAGGGTTTAATTTCATAAACTACGGCAAATTTCCTTACTTTAATATTAAGCGTACAAAAACAATTTGACCAAACGTCAAAACCAAACCAACTTTGAATACAGTAGGATACCAAGACGTTACAAACACTACACGATTTTGGTTGTGGTTCAAATACATACTCGCATGGTTCTTCCTTTAATCCTTGAAACATTCTTTGCCGTTCGTTCTTATGTGATGGCATTTTCCACAAAACCCTAGGAAGCACAATGAGTTACTACTTTGTCTTTTCGGATATAAGCCTCTTTAGCCTTGTCGAAGTTTTCAGATGCAACTCGCATCTTTCAATAGAAAAGGGACTTTATTTTCCTCACCTACGCCCGTACCGAACACCTATTGTTCTACGTGCGAGTAGCATTATTGAATTGTACTTTTTTTATTTGTCCCAAACACATGAAACACCCTGCAAACAATTCTTCCCGGCACCAACGGGTTCCACTAAATCCGGTCCTGTGTGTCGACAGTGTTCATTGGTGCCGTTTCGACGTCTTGTAACGTATTCCGTTTCTTCCGAACCGTCTAAAAGCATTCCCCCGGTGTGGATGGATAACCGTGAACAAAATCACTCACATTGTCTTGGTTCCATCACGAAGCGTCGATTGGGCAACATTTCCTATACCGGATGCTGTCGAACACAACTTACTTACTTGACACTTATAACCATTCACCGAAAACAAACGAACGAATACAATTGCACTTCGAAACTGCCCCATGGGATGGTTAAAAAGGAGCATATTTTTTCACTTTCCATTCGCATTTCTTCGCGCCCCGCGGAAGAAGGAAACGTTCCGAGAACATGTGGAAAGTAGAATATGATTTTACTACATAGCCTGAAAGCACACATAGCGTCTTTGAAAAATTGTCGAGATGCTTTCACAACGAGTTAGTTTTCACGCTGAAATGCATTCATGTTCTCCATATTCGATTTATATCACATCTGCTTGGAAATGTTACAGAAAATAAGAAGCAGAGAAGAAAACCGATCGATTCCTTGTATGTGATGGACCGGTTGGGATATTTTCTTTTTCTAAACTCGCTCATATGTAAAGCGGGACACAATCATTTTAAAACAATTTATTCAGCTATTTTTGCACTTTGTTTTTGACTAACTCTGGTTCAGAAATGGAGATTTGTAAAATTGGATAATCAAATCATAGATTGGATTAATCAAATAATCTACCTCTGGTACATTTCTGATTTTAAAATTGAATTCGAAAATTCACGCAGCTAGCTAGAATGACAGGTTCGCCCTATCTCACCATTGACCTCACCCCACTTCACCATTGACAAGTATATATAAAGTTAATGTAACATTGCCTTGGAGCGTGATTTTTTCGCAATGTCCGTGGGGTGTTTTTAATTACTGAATAATGGTTACAAACAATATTTTAATATAAAGATGTCAAAGTTTCAGGGATGCGTTTGATTCAATTTTACCAGCAACATAAATAAACCAATGAATTCGAACTGTTTGCATACCGGGAGTAATCCGTACGATGCTTCCCTCGGATATTGTGTTCCACAATCCGATAATCCCGCATGGTTCGCCTTGTCTAAGCATGGTTTAACACGTTGTTTTCATGCGGTCAGATTAAACCTACCGAACAATCACGCACACGAATCACATTCCGACATGAAAGTTACAGGCGGAAAATTGAAATTTGTATCTTGAATATGTAATCAGGATATTAATTTCCCATAAAAACGGTTCCATCAAGCTCAAACGGCTACCGAAACGGCAGGAACGCTCGGTTGCGGTACCGTTGTCCATGCTGCTCTCGCACCAGCCGACGCGTGAATGCCAGATTAAAGCGCGAACCATCCCGGTACGAAAACAAAAACAACGCAAACATAATCATAACTCCGCCCGAACGACTGGCGCACAATGCCAAGGGTAAAGGCGTTCGGTGCACACCGGTTATAAATATTGATGAGTGCCAGCTACCAGAATGGTGCTGCTGGGGCATTATGTTAGTCCTGTTTTCCGTCAAGTGCCATGAGCACTTTCGGTGTGTTTATTTACTCCCAGATCTTACCACTTTCTTCTGAACCGCTTTCACTTTTTCGCATTTTCCCGCAGGTTGTCTCTGCATCGACGATCGGTAATTTGACATCGGTGAATCAAACGGATGGGGCAACCGATGGCAGTGGGAGAGGTGCCGGCGGTGCCGGAAGCACGGGGATCCCTGGTGGCGCAGGAGATGACACCGACGATGACGACGTAGATGTCCTGTCCCCGCTGTCGATGTCATTTCTCGGTAAGTAACGTAAGCTACCATTTGCCATCGGCCTGTTCCCGTCGCAGATGCCTGTGCGAGGGGCAAAGGGTCATAAGCTAAAGGCTGTCGGTGGCTCACAATCTTAACTCTGCTCACTTTCGCTCGCATCCCCCAGGTGTTTTCCTTTCGATTGTGATATTTCTTTCCGTGGCGGGTAATATTCTGGTATGTATTGCCATCTACACGGAGAGAAGTTTACGACGCATCGGAAATCTGTTCCTAGCTTCGCTGGCCATCGCCGATCTATTCGTCGCATCACTCGTCATGACGTTTGCCGGCGTTAACGATCTGCTAGGTGCGTCATCACCGTCAACTCCACATGACATTCGACGGTCAACGAAATTATTTCTTCACTGTATGCTCTTTCGACCCTTAGGCTACTGGATATTCGGGGCTCAATTTTGTGACACGTGGGTCGCGTTCGACGTGATGTGTTCAACCGCTTCCATCCTGAATCTGTGCGCCATCTCCCTCGACCGATACATTCATATCAAGGACCCGTTACGGTAGGTTTCCATTATTTGCTTGTTTGTCGTAGAGAAAAAATAGTTATACGTACATAGAATCCACGATTTACTCTACAACAGTACACTACACGCTGACAAAGGTCGATTAAATAGTAAGCACTCCGACAAGTGGTCCAATAGTCCCGTGCTGATCAATTAACCCAACTCAAGCGGAACAATCCTCTGTCAACCGCAAAATCATCCGAACCATGCGGAAAACACTAAATCGAGCAATTTGCTAAACGTCCCACACACACAAAAAAAATGCAATCTTGTGTAAACAGATCGCCTTCATCTTCGTATACGGTTGCCTTCCGCAACCTCCTCCATCCACTGCTCCGGCGAAAATACCCTGAACGCTCTGGGAACTAGTCTGACGCCGATAATACTGATGAGTCCGTGCTAGGCTGCAAAGTGTTTGTAAAAGCCACCTCTTATAGTATACCATATCATCATTGGTGTGGCGTCATGGCTTATGCTAACTATTGCCAACACACGTACTTCTCGGATGACAGAGAGAACTTATGTCTCATTTGCATAGCTCTGCTTGGCTGAGGTGGCTCGCAAGACCCGAGGCAAAACCTTAGGTCAACTTGTTAATCTCGAATCGATTCCGGATTGATTGGATTACAACCGAAAGTGTTTATGCTCAACGACCGCACGGTCAGGTTGATTGTGGCGAAGGGTCAACGATGGGGCCTTGCTGTGTGCACATTATACCGGACCAATATGCCCCGGGCGCCAAACGGTGGAAGTTGATATTCAAATAAGTATCTAATGTCATTCGTACATGATCAATTTAATTTACGTTTCTTAGGAAAGATAAAAGAGAGTTAAAAGTGTAATAATATTCGTCTGCTTGGGTATTTAAATAAAAATAAATGTAGTTAAGGAGTATTCATCCCTGGTTTCGAGTAAAAAACTGAAACAGGTACACACTAATTACCCTCGAATTTGTATTCGTTTTTGAATTTGTATAAACGGTTCGTCAATAAAATTGTCCTTTCATTCTATGTTGATTCAGGATGTATCTTTCGAGCTGTTATTACAACATCATGTTATACAAATGGTTTTACCTGTTCTTGCAAATACTTACTTACTTAATGCAGCTTTTCAACATGGGAATGTTAGTATTTGTAATTCAGTGAAATAAGTAATGCTTATGGAACTAACGCTTTCAAGCTGTGTTCAATAATTTAATTTATGATTTATTATGAAAATTAAGGAAAAATTTGATGAAATTGAACTATAGACACCTTATTTTATGTTACGAAAGATAAAATAACACCATTTTAATATCTTATATGACAAATGGCATATATATAGATTGATGCGGTTTTAAAATTTCTAGATTTCCCCCTGCCATAAAAATAAATAAATAAAATGGTTTTATTCTCTTGCTATTTCACGAGGTTAGTAAAATGATTAAGCTTAAATCTATTGAAGATATTGAAATAATGTGTAGAGAAACGAGTCGTGCACAAGCAAGGCGACAGCAATCAGCTATCAGAAGAAACGTTTTAGCCCAATCAACGTCCTACGCGTGCTACGGTATTACATTAACATATCAAACAGACAACCTCTTCGTTAGTATTTGCTACTCCGCTTAAAGGTAGCAGGTACATTTAAAGGCATCCAGAATACCCATAAACTCTGTCAACGGATGTTAAAGGTGATGGAATCAAGAAAACTCATACTCGGAAGTCCACGAATCACTCACTCCAATGATATCGCCTTTTGATGCTTTGCCTTCAAATATTTTCGTTGCCAAAATGAACTCGTGCAATAACGTGACGAAGTTTCTTCCCGGTGTAGCTAATGATGGAAGTTTACTTAAGTTTATTAAAGTGGACGGTACAAAAGTTAAGGCAACGTCCAGTAAAAACGAGTTTCAACGCCAAAAAACGACGACTTTTAAATTGAATTTTAAACTATCATTTCCGGTTTCGTGTGCAAACGCACAAACTTTCCAGAGTGCCCTTTTAATTCCCACAGTCGTGCAGTTTCTTCTCCGGAAAAGACTCACACTTTTGTGTCGTAAATTTTCAAGATGTTACCTGCTATGAAATCACTCTTTGCCTGACCATAGTTAGCCAACCATTGTTCACAGCCGCAAGAGTCGACGGTTTCTTCGTATTTGCCAGACCGTTGTCCAAAGTTTTCTATTTCATTAGCTAACTATTAGCTGTGAAGTGCCAGCATAACAATAACACCGAGAGCTTTGATCCACCAGAACAATTCAGCAGAATGGATGGCAGAAGAGTTTTTCAGCGTGCAATATTTCCTACACAAACAATCCAGTACCGTCCACTAGGACTTTACCGACCTACTTCGCGCTTTAGTTTCGTTCATTGGATAACTGGTGGAGTGTACTGTTCAACCATCGAGATCGTTTTAAGAAAAGTCAGAACAGAACCCGACGGTACGGAACCCAAGATTAAGTGCGCAGATGGGCGATGCATGACAGTTGAAACACAACACCATCGAGAAAGGCCATTCGTTGCAAGAACCACAACGTCTACTGACACGACCTGACAAGCCACTCACCTAAAGTGTGGATAAAACAATTGAATTAATTAAAACTTTATCTACCAGCTCAGTATTCACAAAAACAATGGAACTCATCGGATAGCAAGCTCTAAGGATTTGTAATGCTCAGAAATCGGACGAACATAAGAGACGTATGAAAACATTAGGTCGACGAAGAATCCTACAATTTTCTCTCATCATTTGTTCCGGTGGGACGAAACAAACACATTATGGAAATGGTACGTTTCCGAAAGCACCCAACCAGAAGGCTCAAGGTTTTACCACAAACCGTCCTTGCAGTCAAGTTTTCAACATTGGAAAGTAAGTTTATCTCATTGACTGCCCTTCCCTACTCAGCCTTTGGAACATCCTTTACCAATCGTTTGTAGGTCTACGCTGTCACTTGTATACATCACGAAAGCTTAGTTTCATACTCTTACGGACTTAGTTTGTGTCCTCACCTTTTCCCTTCGCAAACACTGCCGAATACAATTAGTCACAGGCCATTGGTACTTTAATCCCTTATCTCGCTCAACAGAGTCTCAAGTTCTCAGCCTGCGGTAATCGAGGCAATTGTAAGGATCAGTGCGGTCATCACTTTCACTCACAATTGACAGCACGCCCGTTGTAACCTTTTTGAAATGGAGCATCCCATTCGAAAGTAAGCGAACCCACCATTCGAAAAACTGTACTTTTAGACTGACTTTCCGGTCTGTCGTAAATGGGGCCGATAGACGAGATATACTGGGAGGGTTGGATGACGTTATCTCTTAAAAGCATAACAACCACGTTGATGCGAAGCTCGTCGAACAAGGCCCGGAAAAGTTCTCACAATCTTTCGATGTGCTATCTCATAGAACGATGGTTTGAAAACCGACACAACCCGGGATAACCATAGCCCAAACATTCTTTTGAAACTGCATTACATACGTCCTTCTCGATGTAGAGTTTACTTTCTATTCCTCCGTCTTAATGCTGGAAAGAGTTTTCCTGTAAGTCGAAAGTTTAACGTTTCTGCCATCTTCACTTGTTGCATGGAATTATTTTTTCAAACAAACCCTCGCACTTTGCATTTAACGACAAACGATCGAACCAGCATTTTAATCTTGGAACTCGCAGGTATAACGATGTCAGCAATATTATCCGTACGCTTTGTTTTGCGAAATCATTGGCATATGCTCCGATACGAAAATGCAAACGAAGAATCAAACATCTCTGTTGACGGCTATCACGTTGAATGGCAGCTCCTGTCTCGTATGTTCCTATCATATCGGAAAGATGCGTTAGCAAATGGCAGGTGATATGCGCTACTACCATCAGTACGGTTTGGAAACGAACACGTTACTGCACCAGCTTCCTAGTGGCAGCACATTTACTGATGAAAACCTGGTTGTTGTTTATCTACACGTAGGGAGTGAAGAGGAATGTTTTCCTTACTCCTTCCTTCCTAGATCAGTTTTGTTAACGAATATAAACGTTTTCTATTCTTTTGCATTGGATCCCTGCTTCGTAGCTTTAGCGGTTTCAATTTTATTTTTAAAATGTGGTTTGCATCGAAGCCAAAGGGTCTTTACAGCTTTCTTTAATAATCAACCACTTCACAGATTCCAATGGGAAGTACATAATACGTTAATCAACAATTTCCTGAGACTTTGCAGAATGTTCGCACAATCAGATTTCTGCTTCGTACAAACGCGCTGACCACCTAATATACAGAATACACCGTATCATAAGCGGTTTCATACTTCTATTCTAACTCTCCAAACATGCGTGATACGCGAACGCCTATATAAATACCAATTCTAGCTGGTGCTCATTCATGCCTATATAAATACCAATTCTAGCTGGTGCTCATTCATGCTGGTTGTGGTAACGATAGTAAAAATTCATTCGACCATGTACCTGCGAGGGTTTTTCTCCCCCCCCCCCCCCAACCCCCCCCCCCCCCCCCCATATGTACACTCTACAATCGTTCATTCAACTTTCGCTCTATTGAGCCATTGGAAGGAGTGTTCCCATAGAACAAGCAGAATTTAACCAGGTCTTATGCGCTTGAGGGATAACAGACGCTTTGTGCTCGGTTGAGCCGTCTCACTAATTTCACAACCTATGCTATGTATTGATGTGGCGAACGGACCCAAACCGATATATCCTAGTTCACACCATGTCTATGGATGGTTTCCCCACGTAACGAGCTGTGCTGTGGTTTTGGGATACGATAATCCCTTCCCTTTACGGTTAAGGACGGCTTCATCTCGCGCCGAGTACCGAGCAACCCGATAGTCATCTGCTAAAGCAAGAGCAGACGGTCACGAACGTGTGGGAAGTCCACTTCCCGTAAAATAAGAGAAAAATACCATGCTACTTCCCACCTTAGGCAGGAAACCGCCCATGTTGTTGCTGCTACATTATCGCCACGACGGTGGGGTTTCCGTCAGGCATGGTATATTCCAAACTTTCTATTTTTATCGTCCATCACACAGATACAACGCTACGTATAGCAAAGTTGTATATTATAGCAATGTCCTCAATCGGCTTTGGAGACGAATCAATGGAGGCCGGTAGGTTGTGTGATGTCATCAGCCACACAGGATCCATCGGTTTACATACTTATCATCTTGAAAATCGATAACAATTCTAATTGATTACAAATTTAACCATTGCATTACGCTCGCCTCAGTGATTCTATTATCTCATTCAAGCGAGCGCTCTCCTGAATCAATGTCGTGAGTGTCACAAAAACCAACAGAAAATTAAAAATTATTCGAGGAAAATTAAATTAACATTTTTGGCCGTATTCGAGCCTTAATGGTTCCATACTTTTAATTATGGAAATGACGATGGAACGCAATAAGTATTCTTAAAGTTCGTACACGCTACATTAAATTATTTTTTTTTAAGATTAGCCATAAGTTTTGGAGTACTTTAATAACACAAAGAATATTTCTAAATTCTTTCAAAGTAAAGCCTAACTGCATTTTTGTGAGTGAAACAAAGAGTTTCACGTTTGTTTGATGCACATAGTATTCCAATAAAATGCTAGCCGATAAAGAACTCCGCTATTTACATTTTCCCCGTTGTCCAGGGGAAGATGAAAAATTCCAGCATCACAAGAATTTAAATAAAAAGTAAACGAAACCTCCCATTGTTGGTAACACCATAGAAACTATCGTGGTTTTAGCCGAACCTTTCAAAGGATGCAAAGAGGAACCTGCGGTATAGTTGTGGTATAATTATCGTTATTGATGAATTAAAGTACAAAATTGCGCTCATCGGGCAAATAAACTCCGGCATTTAAGGTCAGGCTGGGACTGGAAATGTGAAGCAGGAGGTGCATCATAACCACACTTCTTTTCGAGTGCCAGAGTGCCCTTTACTACGCTTGGTGGTATAGCGATTCGGTAGTCAGAGTGGCGGAGGAATGTACCCAGTCATGCATGTATTTACTGTAACACCTGGGACGGCTGTGTAGCGTACAGGAAAACTGAGCAATGCCGATGATATGCACATGCATATTTCGTATGCACATGCAACCGCAATGGCCACAGTTTGTGCAATGCCAACGTACACGATGATGTCAACCAGGGTGATTATTATAGTTTAGCCAGTGACTGTGTGGTAATTATGATTAACCCAGATTGACGGTATGCCAGCGTTGGGTCAACATATCGCTAATGTGAAATTTTCGGAAACGCGATGTGATGACTTACGAGAACCATATGGTAAAGTTCACATTTTTCTCAACTTTTACCATAAACTACAAAATCGCTGCAAAGAAGTTTACGAAATATGGGTGTGCTGAATAACAAAATCCATTTTGGGAAAGTCTGTAGCAAGCAGTTTCAAATTTATGCTTTCCATAAATTGCCAACAATTGTTCAGCAATGAATTTTTCTCGCAGAAAAATTTTAACAGATCTGGCCAAACTACATCACTGGGAAATTTTTTAACACAAATCATCCGAACGCCTTCTGGACAGGTCACTCGAATCAATGAATGAAGTAGAAGAGAGAAATTCATGCTCGTTTTTCTTTTCCAAACTTCGTTTACACTGGAAATGGGATCCAGGGGGATGAGAACGGAATTTATTTAGGGTGAACATTTCCCTGTTCAAAATTTCCTCTAACAGAAATTGATTACAACATTTCCATGTCGTTCAAAACACGGAATCAAAAAACATGAAAATTGAACAAAAATGTCATAACTCTTTTCCTAAAACTAGGAGTCGGTGTTTATTAGCATATTTACTGTGCATTGGTTTTTCTGGAATTTCGAATTAATTAATTGGGCAACTAAAAAACTTGAGAAGCTTTTGTACATTTTAGAAAAAAGGAAACATGCTTTTAGATTCATTATTTTCCTTTGCGAAACTTTCATTAAACTCGATCCCTCCGAAACTTCTCTAATTTTCATTGCAATCGTGTTGCTAGCCCAAAAAGAAGTGTAACACTAACCTATCAAATAGTTGCACTGACCAACTGCTATTTTAAAAACTTTGTGAATCAAGTATACCAAATCCCGTTCGGCGGTTGTATTACACCCTCTGTTACTTTTTCCCTCGGTTATTGGTGCAATTCGTTGGAATTAGATGTGGTAAAATGGTTTTCAATTTGCGAAACCATTCGCCATTGAAGCTTGTTTCGCACATCCTTGTGCATAACCTTTTCCTCGCTATGCTCTCCGGTCACTTCTAAATTATAGGATACATATTTTCCCAGCAGTTTTCCGTCTCGCGTGACGACCAACCAACACTAACTCCATTTAACTGACTGGGTGACACGCAAACTTACGCTACCGTGAGTCACATAATTTGTCCTTTGTTAGGATGAAAACGCATTCCCGCGTTTTTGCTCTTTCCAGTGAGAGAGATTTTTCATTTTCAACCACCCTTCGATGGTCGTGTAATGGCTGACATTTACACATTTTTCATCCAGCACAATCTCAACTTTACAGCAGCCGATGGGTTGGGTGGAACCACGTTGCAAGCAGGTTGTAATTTGTGTATTAGTAAGGAGTTCCCAGGCATTTGCTTAGCGACAGTGCACTCTACACACAGCCATAAACTTTGCCATTGTTACGTTACTTGCTTGGGGTGAAGTAAATCAAAAATAAATTAAATTCCAAAACACTTCCCGACTCCCCTGCAGACGGTAGGTGTAGAAAGCGAAGAAAAATGATTCAGTGAAATTATACTTGCGAGATGCGCGAAAACCAACCGTACCCAGCGAGAAAGTATTATCGAAATATACCCCGCAAGCGATTTATTTTTTCACCCATCTTTACTTTCCGACATGTAAGGTGAGATGTGTACATATCTTCGTTTCCTGGCGTGTTAACGGATGTGCCCAATCGTCTTCCCTTTCTTCTTGGATAGGTCGGTTCTGAACGTGAAAGATAATTTACCAAATTTCAATTTATTATTCGTTCTTTTGTCCCTACATCATCGTTCTTTGTTACATTACCCGTGAATCACTTCCAACCGACGATACTGAATGAAAAGAATGAATCCCTTGCAAATATTCGGAACATGCGATGTAAACACACATTTTCTTCATCCTCAACCATGGTGTGGATTGAAGTGATGCCTGGTATGTTTTACCGACCTCTCGGTGAAGTTCATTTTCTTCATGGTCTCTTCATTATTTAGCAACGAGATTTTAATTTCGTTTGTTGCGGCTTAGATATTTTTGGTTCAGATTAAATTTAGACAGCAATTTATTAAAGTAACGATTCCAGTAAAAAAGCTGCACGGCAGTTCACCTGAAAGATACTTCAAATAAGTGCAGAAAAGCAATAAACAACTGCGCTTTCATTCATGTAAATACAATGATTTTGGTAAAACAAGCATCAATTTAAGTAACCCAAAAATATACAAATCCAAGCAAACACTCAAGAGCTGATTTATGCTGCGGAGGCGTAAACCGTACCCCATTTAAAACTTTCATTTGTTTATTATCCTAAAATCCCTTCTGATTTGCCCCTAGTACATCGGTACGCCCGAATTTTGCCCACGTTATCCACGATAATCTCCGAGCACTGAGGCCTTCTATTTCGACAACCGGGCTCTTTGCCAGTAAACTTGTGTAAAATTGTACAAGATAAGCTGCAAACGCTACCCCGGGCTATTAACAAGCGTCCTAACAATTTTGTCGGCTGCGAGACACGAACTCCACCACCAAGTGGAGTACTTGTTAGTCGAGGATGATGAGCATGTACTCCAGCAAATACTGCACCCAACTGCCGAATTCCACAAACGGTGTACCAAATTGTACAAATTCAACACTTTACAGCGACCAACCCGTCTAGCTAAACTTTAAACGCTCGAAGCGTTGAGGTTACTACGCCTCCTGGGAAAGAGCCGTGCGGTTCTTCGGGGGATTAAAGTTTAGCGATTTGGTGCGGTTGAATTTGTGGCTTCAAAGCTGCAGCAAATGTCGATATATTGCTGCACATCTGGGACACAACTGGCGTACATTCGCTTCAATATTGACGTTGTGCTTGTCCCTAAGAATTTTAATTCAGACAACCTTTCAAACAGATTTGTTAACAATCTATGAGCATCACGTAATCCTTGTAAAAATTACATTCAATGAAAATACTTGCCTAGAAATGTATCATGAATAAAATGACAATATAAGTGTACTGTTAAGAAAAATATGTTGAGCCCCTTTTTCCGAGGCATACTTATTTTTTTATTGTTTCGCGTCTTTCCAAATTCCCCTATTTCTTACAGGACTATCCCGTTATCCCTCGCAAACCGTTGTCGGTATAGGAATGTACGATGTGTCGATTCTTTTTATTGGTTCTTTTCTACGCTTTTTCTCCGTCCTTCGCTTCGTTGGTTTGTTTTCATTTTTCAAATCTCGCCGATTGAACCGAAGTGGCCAGTGGTTGTGTCCAACAACTGGTTAGATAGGAAGAAGGCCGAGCAATATGGTTTCAATACAAGAGAATGGGATAAATGAATACTAATGCGCTGGTTAGGCATTCAGTGTACCACCTGCTCATAAATGCTGGTATAGCTAAGAGGTTTTGTACTTTACGGACTGTGCACGATTTTTATTCTTGAATTTTTCAGTGCAGTTTAATTAAACTTGCCGACCAACAACACATTATACATTCATCAGCAAAAGGAGCTGATTCCATGATGAATTTAAATTTATGAAGATTTAACAAATCATTTTACTTTTGTCTATATTCCATTGTAGTAATAAAACCGTTTACATACAAAAATGTTTTAATACAATAACCGATTATTCATATGCGTTCGACAGTCCAAAGATTCTTTCTAATAGGACATGGAAAGTCCAAATTGTTATACAATTATCAATAATACTGTGAAATATTTTTTTTATTATTTAGTCATTTCCGATGTCAATTAACTTGAAACTGATTAAATTCTACAATGTTTGTATATAACTTTTTCAAAAAAAATGTATTCAAATGATTGAGTGAATGAATAATCAAAATTGACAAAAGCAATCAACACAAAAGCAATATGTTTATGGGTACCTGGCCAGCGGCTCTTGTAGCTCTGGTGGTTTTCTTGGTTTCATTTCCATCTTGTTATTGAAATCAACACGATTTAGAATACTACGCCTTATGTTTTGTACAACAGTGTTTCACGTAGTAGCATGATTATGAAAAGAAGGCGTACTCAAATTTATCTCATGCTTAGGACTAATTTTACAATATTTTTTGTTACATTAAATTTACTTTAAAGTATAGTCAGACCCAATTCAATCTTTTAGTAACTGTTTTCCGGATCAACTACAGACCGGGTCTAACACAGTAAAATTATTGCATACCACTCAGAACACAATCGTCACTAAAAATCGGCACTTCTGCAGTAAAACGAAATCACTCCATAATGCCGCACCTCACATATTGACCAACACCCTTTTTGCAACGGTGATATTTACAGGGCAGCTTTATGACACGTTTTATTTTCCGCGCCTTTCAGTCATTCGAACTCGCCCCCGCCAGCAACCATTGATATTTTATTGCAATACCCAGGGTGAAGTAAAATCGTCCTCATCAACTGTACGCACATTCAAATTGGTATGATTTGGTAACTTAAACGACCCGTTCCCGCGAGCGTCTGCGGACGAACGGAGAATAAGCACGGACTCAATCATTACTGTTATCTGAAAATCGATTTACATACCTCGGTACCAACCGACGTTCGTTTTGCTTCTCGGCTCATCGACATCGAATGCTCTAGAATTGAATTCTGTTTCAAGTTGGAACCAACAGTGCCTTCCTTCACAGTCATGTAGTTCTCTCTGATAGCACAGCAACTGCCACCATGCGCATATATTGGGAAATGACTTCATTACCCATTTTGCTGCCAACCCGTACTTTTGCTACCAAATGATTGGCCGATTGACACACATACAAATTCTGCGTGCACCTTAAGCCTGCGCTACGAAGTCGCGTGTCTGACCGATTTTAATTAACCCCTATCGTTTGCCGATAATTACGGAATGATTTATGGAGTTGGTACGAGCAACTTACCAGTGTTGTTATACGTTCGTGCGAATTGTGCTGTGATTTTAATTATCGTTTTGATTAATTTCGAATATCTGTTTGCAGCTGCACATTCATTACCACTGCAAAAGTAATCATCTTTGTGTATTGTTTCGTTTCGTACAGCTATGGTCGATGGGTGACACGACGAGTGGCCATTGGAACGATTGCTGTTATCTGGCTGCTAGCGGCTCTGGTCTCTTTCGTACCGATATCGCTCGATCTGCACCGGGACAAGCGGGACAAAACTGACACATCGCTCAAAATCAACGGGATCAAGCATGAGACCTGCGCCCTCGATCTAACACCAACTTACGCTGTTGTTTCTAGTTGTATAAGCTTCTACGTACCTTGTATAGTAATGATTGGCATTTACTGCAGGTGAGTGATAGTCATTTATTTTCCCAACTGGCCGTATCTTTCCATTTTGGTTTTTTTGGTTAAACGCATTAAAAAGTTGAACTAAGTTTCATCGGCTATATGAAGAAATCTATGCATGATAATAGAATTAAGTAAATTGATAAGATCCATTGGTTAGGTTGCGAAAACAAAATTTGACTATCTTTCAGATGGTTTTATGGCATATCGATTTTAGTTATTTAAAAACCGTTACTTCTGAGTAGCAGGCCTCAATCGATGCTTCTACGTAACAATACCAATATTTTCTTAGTTATCCTTAACTATTTGGCCATTAGATGAATTTTCCGGTTAAAAATAGAGAAAGATTATACGACTTTGATTTCTCTTCTTCGCTCATGATCTTATTTTGTTTATAATGATGAAAAACAGTAACAGCTTAATTCGAAGGACACGAAGTGTACACGTATATTATATGTTGTATATATATTTCGAACCAAACCTGTACTGCATAACATTGAAAAGCAGCTAAATTAGTCGCTGAATCTCGATATCAGTCTCTTCCAAGAGGGGCCTATTTCCACTAGAGGATGTTGTTCCACTTAAAACATGAAATTTCGGCCATCATTCTACTTATACAAACGTACAAACATGGCTATGTTTTTATTTACTCTAGTAAATAGATCCAAGTTATTGGAATCCTTCGCACTTATCATGTTGTAGATGTCACCGCACAAACTTACTCATTCTTTTATTTACTCCAATAACTGCAAATAGATCCAACTAATTGGAATAAACAATTTCGAAGCAGTACATCAAAACAGATCTGCCTGCTCTCGATAAATAATTGGGCACTGCCAGAAACGCTCGTTCGGTGTCTAGCTTAATCCCTACAACCAACTCAAAATCAACGAGTTTCATTCACATCCAGTCCAACGTTCACAAGTCGACAGATACCAATAACTACCATGGCCGTTTCGTTGTATGGTACCATCAACCGTTGAGCTATTTCATTACGTTTCTAGTGGATTTAAAACATACCTTTTCTTTCTCTTGTTGCCCCATTCGATAAGTTTTTCCTATGAGATTGACGTAGAGAATAGTCTGGAAAAGCGGTTGTAGGGAAGTTTAAATTAATTTTCAACATATGTGCCGCTGCTAATCGGCTTATCTGGCTTTGAAAACAGCCCTACATCCGCAGAACGAATCGTGCGATTCCATCAAAATTTAGACAGGTGATTTTATTATTGCAACTCGTCGTCAAATTATGTTGACGAAACGATTTTATCTTTGCTTTTGATTTTGACATGATGAAAAGTTTAAGCTAGTTTTATTTTAAGCAAACTTAATAAAACAGAATAATACTGGTTAAAAGGATATGAAATCGCTTGATTACGTTGCTATTCCTGACCTATTAAAAAGATTTTTTGAGGACATCTTTTGGTAACATACAATAAATGAAACGTCACAAACATAACCGTACCTAAACCAAATCAATGACCTGGGAAAGATGGCCATGCCTGAATGCACCTGCCATGTTTTGTCGTCAAACAAAACCGTCGCTGTCGCAATGAATGAGATAATATCCGTTTCTCTTCTGGCATTGAACACATTCTGTCTCCCATCTTCAACACAATGCACGTTTCATATCTCACAATGAAACCACAGGAAGTATATGGTCAATGTATGACCAAATCGTGGACAAATGGGAATCCTTATTATTTGAGCAAACATTTGATAAAGCCTCAGATGCTGCCACGTTTGTGACAAATTTACATTTTCGGTTCCTTCTCAGAAGGTCTCCAGAAAGTCACTCAACTGTAACGTTTCCTCTAACCCAGCTCCTTATGGGTTGCTTCCGAATTGATGTTCAGGTATCGTTTTACTAAGGAAATTTTCGATGCTATTTCTTTCCATTCCCATCGCAGGCTTTACTGCTACGCCCAGAAACACGTCAAATCGATACGTGCCGTTACACGGCCCGGAGAGATCAGCGAGAAGCGCTACCGCAGTATACGAAAGCCCAAAAACTGCAAGAACAAGCTTAAACTCCGCCAGCTGGCCCATCACGCATCATCGCCCTACCACGTGTCGGACCACAAGGCGGCTATAACCGTCGGCGTTATCATGGGCGTGTTCCTGATTTGCTGGGTTCCTTTCTTTTGTGTAAATATCATTGCTGCATTCTGCAAGACGTGCATCGGACAGCAAACGTTCAAAGTGCTGTCCTGGCTCGGGTACTCCAACTCGGCCTTCAACCCGATCATCTACTCGATTTTCAACACGGAGTTCCGGGAGGCCTTCAAGCGCATCCTCACGACGCGCAGCTCGTGGTGCTGCGGCCAAGAGATGGGCAACATTTACCCCCGGAGCAGCGATCGGTACGTAACGGACTATGCGGCGAAGAACGTCGTCATGAACTCTGGGCGCTCGTCTGCCGACCTGGAGCAGGTCTCAGCAATATGACCTTACTAAGCAACATCAACAACTGCATAAAACGCCAGAACCTTCCAATCCCCAACCTTTACTACGTCTGTCGCATTGTTACACGAGCTTTACCCAATCATGCCTACCCACCACGTAGTACTTGTGTCAACTAGTATAGATGACACCACTTTGGAAGCTCCTAGAAATTCAACCTCCACACTATCACTCCAATAGTGAGTCAATCCAACCCGATAGCTGTTGCCGGTAAGCAAGCTGTTGGCTACGCGTCGTACATGGTCAAACATACCGACTCCATTTTCCAATCGGCTACTAACAGCCTCATGCGAATCGTACATGTTTGCAGTATCGCTTGAGAAGGTAAAATAGTTTAAAGGTCCCACCAATTACTGACATATGCACATACACAGATGGAATTCTAATACTAGGGTTTAGGGATTTATGTTCTAGCTGTTGTTGATGTTGAAATGGTAGAAAATCTCTTCTAATGAAAAGGAATTGTGCAATAGAGTCAATGCTTAATCGAGTGATATGCCGATTTTGTTCTAACGTGTACGGCATTCTGCAGCATTGACAAAATACTAAATCCAACTCACATATCTGCCAATCCTTTCGATGCTAGTAGTACGTAACATAGATAGTACGATAGGTGATTAAAAATTGTTTTGTGAATAATGCATCCTAGTCAGGTATTGTAAGTGTACCGGTTAGGATTCCCGTGATAGATATCGTAACGCATGTAAGTTCCATTTCATAGCATTAGTACGAAAAAACAACCCTTTTGGATGTACTGGCTACGGGTGTGTTGAGTTTTGTGAGTAGTTACTATCGTATCCTGGCCGATCCAGGAAACCAGGTTTTGAAGGTGCGATCGTGATTTAGGATCAATTGAGATTGTTCGACAGAGTACGGAAAACACTGTTCAGTGGTTATCAGTAACCATGATTTAATATTCACACAATAAAGCTGCCTTTTGTTCACAAGATTCATGAGAGCTTTGCACTCACCTCGAGATGTAAAAATACGTTCTACGTTCTATTGAGAATTTTCAATTTTTAATTAATCAACCACCCAGCTCTGACATTTCTTCCTTTGAATCTTTCCAACATGATGTTTAATAGTACCAAAATTAAGAATTACTTGATGAAAAGACTGATTATTCATTATTTATCGAAAATAAGATGAAGTTGATTGAGCACAAAACAACCCAATACAAATCTTTCCAAACCATACTGTCCCCGACTCGGGTGATTTACAATCGTTTGGAGGCGGAAGCTGCTGATCCACCAAACTAAGGTATCCTAAGCAAATTTGTTTACCCTTTTAACAACCAACTACACTCCAATGAAGATATTAGCACAACGGTACGATAAATGTAGTAGTGATAGTTGCATAAAACATTGAACCAAATAGCGAAAACGCACGTAACAAATAGTACGAACGTCAGAGTCTCTCCAATCAGATTTTTATTTTATCCAAATCACTGTTATCTATTTATACAGATTTTATTCGAATCAATCTTACATGCTACAGTTGAATTTTATATTTATATCTATATACCCTACCATGTGGACGTCTGTTAAATAACATCAATCTAAACATACACTGCAGTCCCGATTATGAAGGTTCATTTATCCTAGACGAGCTGTGTATAATAGAATGAAACGGATAATCCGTACTTTTACAGTCACAAAACCATAATGATTATCAAATTCACAGAATATTAAGTATCAATTGACAAGCACTTCAACGATGAACAGCCTGATAAACATTGGTTATGATTTAAAAAAATAATACATAACTTATCCTGATGCCGTTTGCTACAGCTAATGTGCGTATTTTACAAACTAAATTCTTCATGTAAACCTGAGTAACCGAGATTGCAGTGTGTTTAAGACCACATTTGAGCTTGTGAACGTTTGAAATGTTTGAATAACTAATAAATACGCATCAAGTAAAATTTGTATACATATACACCCATTGCTCGGTGAAAACTGTGAAGTTTATGGATCCGCCGTCGATCTTCGCTTAAACAAAATGTCCTTTCCAAATAAAATCTGGTTTGATTCGATCAAAACGTAAATTCGACAGCTATGTTTGATCTATTGTACTGTGTACTGTGGCATTTTAATGAATGTGTTAATCTATTTCCAGTTGAACTATTGGAATTAACCATTATATATGGCACCAAAGGATTAAATTAATTGTTACCAAACCCACCAATGACATATTTTGTGATCGTTTAGCATATAATTCTAACAAATTTAGGATCATTTCCGTAAGCTCTGCATTCCCACATAAAACCAAATTAGTTAGATAGTTTCTAGTTGTTTCTTTACTCACGATCCATAAACTTAATTCTTTATCAACAAAAGCCTATTTTTTATTAAACCTAGACCCACTATCAAGAGGATATTGAATGCTGAGATTCTTAAGAAACAGAAAGCTTTGATATATTGATACAGGATTGCGTTCTAACAATCTTTACTAAAAACATTAAAATTCTCCAAATAAAACACTCACTGCAAAAGGAATCAGTGAGTAATAATGAAAAAATATTGGTTAGGAAGCCACTATTAGAATAAGCAGAAGTATCTCTGGTTCAACATTTTCAATGTATAGTATGGATATTGCTGCAAGCAACACCTGGCTTAGGATTTAAAAAAAACATTGAAGGCATCGGAACAAGCAGTAATCACCAAAAACTAGTACATCTGGATATGAATCCGCACCTGCAATATCACTTACCAAATCATACAACCACAGAACAAAACAAAGAGTAAATATTGGAAACCCCAGATCCAACAAAAAAAGGTAGGAATGAGAGTAGGCCGATAGAATGAAAGCAAACGTAGACAATGTTAAAGTAAAATATTCCTACAGTTATTTTTAAGAAACAACACAACAAAAACGTGACAAAAACAAGGCATGTATTCTTGCTACAAACAGGGAGTGTCCACAGGTCAACAAATCCTTTTTGACCAAACCTGTAAAATGAATATGATTTGAATAAACAAGTTCAGGTCATCTAAAGAGAGCGATGTGAAAATAGATACTGTCATGTAGATATTCTCATTGAGAAATAGACATTGGGTAAATTTTCTACGTAATTGTAACTAGAAAGGAAACAAATCCGTTAAAGGCAGCGGTAAGTATTATCAATTTTTATCCAATCCATCTTGCTCTTTTAACCGAAACGGTTAGCATCGTTCTGTAATATTGAAAATACTTAGACTTCCACTCAGTCCTCACCTTTTAGCTAATATTTACTAACTGCTATATTATTATTTCGTTTATTTCAAAAAAATGTCGTGTTCACGAGCTACATATCAAAACTGTACAATTCCAACTAATAAAAAAGAAGGTTCCTTTGTTCCCTTTGTTGCGTAAAACAGACTTTAGTAATGATTTCTCCTCTTGACCTAAAGACTGTCTTGGTCATGGCTGACCCCATTAATGGCTCAAAAGACTTTTTCCCTTCGTATACGTGGGTAGTCAGTCCTCTCGTACTGGAGAGGTCCTGTCCTTGAGATTCGAACCAACGCCGTCGAAGTGGAGAGCCGCAACGCGATGAGCCGATGAGGCCGAGTTTCTAACCGGCGCTACCGCTCAACTGTCGTGGACCCCCGAATGTAATGTAAATAACGATAGTAATGTATGAGTAATGAAAAATAACTAAATATTTTGTCAAACAAAATATATACTAAGGGCAATAAACTCCTAAATCAAGTATAAATGGCTAGGTAAACACCCCTTCTATTAGGTTATTTGGTAGGGAATGGGGATGGTCGTGAAAAGCTGAGTTCAGGTTTGAAGTCGATTTGAGTTTTTAACACCTAGAGCACCTGACAATGTTTAAATCGCTACAAGGAAAGAAAATTGAATTCTATTCTTTTTCCTTTGCATTTCTCACTTATATTTTTGAAAGGGCAGCTGTTTATCATACGACATTAGACTTCCGACAAGACACTGGCGATTCAGCTTTGGATCAGAGAGTCTGTAAACAGAAACTGTAAGGAATTTCATCATCATCATCATCAGCAGTAGGGATAGCGGACGAGGATTTTTTGCCTGGTGTAATTTCATAATCCTGACTAAAGTTACGGACAACTTTTAACGAGTTTTCGACGGCATCAAAATATTGTTCCATCGTTTTCTGGTTCTATTGGTTTAGCTACCTCCTCGCCCCTTCTTCCCGTTCCCCCTTACAACAGTTATTACAGATATAAAGCCTCTTCATGCTGATCAAAAATTTTTATTCACAATAACGCATGGGGAAAGAGATAAAAATGAATGCTTTCAAACACTAATTCATAATATACAGAAACATATTGATAACGAACGACATTACTGCTATCATTTGTATTTTCTGCAAGTAATCAGGGAGTAAACATAGCTTCGGGTTCTAAGGTTAGTTGCGTCAACAATAGAAATTTAAACTTGAAACTAGACTAAAACTAATTTTGCTGTGATAAAAAATCCAGGGTTTTCTGTATTGAAGAATATAACATTAAGTCAGATTTTTTCGACCAGACTGTATAATAATCTAATTATACGATTGCATTACGTTACGCCGGTACAGCTAACATGGATGCTTATGTAAAAGTCGCGAATGTTCCTTTGGCGTCGAACGAATGTTCCTCCAATCTTGATATTGGCTGGGAAGACAAGACAAAGCGATTGGCCCACCGATTGAAGTTATCAAATGATCAAATAAGATTAAATTTTTAATTGGGAAAAAAATGTCAACGCCCTTAAACGTATGTATAAAAAATAAATTTCAATGAAAATGGAAAATTAGTTACAATTTTAAACACACAACAAATTCAATTCCACAACCGAAAATTTTGCATCGAAAAATTAAAAGCCCAACAAGAGATGGAAACCATATGAATGTACATTAATCTTCATAAAAACTTTCTTTTGTAAGGTAGGGGTAGCAATAGAGATGCTGTGATTCATGATATCGGGGTGGTAAAAAGGTATGGGGGAGGGTGTTCAGCATAAAAGCTGCCTTCCGAAACCTGAATACAATTTGCATTGTTTCGCGAGATAACAGCGACTCGGAACGAACCCACAATTAATAATTGGATGTGTATACTAACGTAAATAATTGATAATGTTGGAACAGCAATCTGCAGTTAAGTATTTGCAAGAGCTTTGATTACTTTTAAAGCATATTAAGAATAAATAGAGCTTTCGATACATCATTAAACAAGCAGGCAGAACCTCGAAGCCCTGCCCTGCTTGTTGAATAGTGATGATATAGTGTAATTAAAATGAAAACTTTAGTTCGTTCAATTCTTCACTTGTTTTACAAAGAAGGATAAGGTATGTAGATAACGGATTGTGCACGTGCTACGTGGAAAACCTTTTAACAACAATTTCGTCTTAGTATTTCCTGTTAGTTTATAAGACAACACATTTTGGATTCAATACCTTCTGCCTATCTGAAGCACGACCCATTGAGAAAATATGATTCCCTTTTCAACAACACTTCTTCATCTTTCCGAATCGCCTTTAATGAATCTGGCTGATGGATTTTCAGTAGTAACTTGTTATTTTTAATCTATTCATCACAAAATCTATTCACAGGAACTAAATAAATAGCTCAACCAGAAAGAAAGGGAATGATGAACAAATGGAATGTACTTCAAGATTTATTTCATTGCACTTTCATCATGGCCCAGAGTGTAAAGCCAGAGCTCGGACCTAAATGGGATAAGAATATTTAAAGAATCTGTCCATACAATCAAGATTCATTTCACGTCTAGGTTGAAATTTTTATTGACAGATGTTTTTATTATTCAATTCAAATCATTGAGTACAGACAAGAAAATGAGAATAATATTATGTCTGTTAATTGGTTTAGTTACCATGTGCTAGATGATTAAAATTGTAATGGAATTAGATTTGATTTTGGGATTAAATCGCAGAGAAAATGACCAAAAATCAGTACTACATTTTTCCTCACAGTCTTTTCGCAATCAGAGATCAAACATGTGACGAAATCAAATGCACAATCACACATGATTGAATCCATAATAAAATTAAATACAATAAAAAATACAGTAGAATCGCAGACACGAACAACACTTTAATTTGACTTGCATTATCAAATTTTGCTTGCTGTTGAAACATATGTTTGATAATTTTCGGCTTTTGTATTTTTGACAGAAATGTAAATACGCTACATAAATTTCACGCAAATTTGCCTGCTGTATTCGTATTTGTCTGCTATAATTGTATCCATCAGTAATTATTGGTTGCTCAATAACAGAATCCAAAATTATTGAAAACCATCTTTCGCAAAGCTCTGTGAGCTAACAGAAATAAATTCATAAAAAAGGAAAAAAGTGAACAAATCCACAAAGGATTAATCGCCAAGATTTAACTTTAAATCACAGGTATGTACAAATGGGTAGGAAGAAACCTTTCTACTGTGGCCTGAATCAAAACTTTACATTTGCATCTTCTGCAGCTTAACCTCTACAAATAGTACTACCAGTGCATGGCATTCCGTCCACCCATTTCTACGAATCTGGACCGTCAACAATCGATTGGTAATCCATTAATCTTGCCGCTCCCGATGCGAAGGAAATGGTTTGCAGAACTTGCTTTCCATAAGCTTGAACCATTGCCGACGACATGCCGAGAAGTAGAGCAAAAAAACCCAACACCAAGCACCAGCCGTAAGCCCACCCGAACCTATTTCTTCCCGTTTCGGGAATGTTAGGAAAGAAATTGAATTTATCTATCATTTCCATACTTTTTATGCATACTGCCCCTCTTTTTCATAGGTCCTTTCGGAACATTCGCGATAAAACCCTAGATTTACCACACGGGGAGGCTTACGCCTTTCGGTTCATTTCCTTCGACGCTCTTGATTTATTTTTTCTACTATCCTCCACGTTCCAATTTTGACTCATGCAACGACAACCCCACCAACATGGAGCTATTTTTCATGTCCCTCATTTCTCTACCCATTGGCCGCCTGAATCAATGATAGATTTTGGGATTTTCCACCATCGACATTGCCTTTCGCATTGTAGCATAGGTTTCAATTTTTGCAAAGCTTCAACCAACGTAAAAAATCTAAATATGCTTACGTGTGACCCCGTGCAAAACTTTGACAAACCCCAATTCCAGTATTAGATTTGCGACAGAAGAAATTAAAAAATTTAAAAAATCGGAATAAGCTCCTACATTTAGATATTAGTGTACTTAACAGTGTATCAAGTTATCTTCACTTGATTTAAAAATTTAAACAGTTTTTTTAATTAACAATATAACCACATTACAATTTAAGCCGCTGTCCACACGACGAAGCGGCCTAAAGTATAACACGACTGGCGAAGTGCCGATGATGGCTTTAAAGTTATTTAAAAGGACCGTATGCATCTTTGCTTAGTTTTTGCAAAAATCGTTTTCATTTTTGAGTTTCCGATTGAATAAGAAAAACTTAAAGTAACAGAGCAGCGCTCAAACAACATAACATTGCATATAATATTTATTGCCAACGGTGCCATTCCTATTCCATGTGGCTATTGAAGACATAAAACGTTCATACTAAAAAAAACGATTGTGAAATAATTGCTTTGCTTTATATAAACTTAAAATTTATTGCAATGATGATCTGAATGCTAATTAATTAATTTATTATTCAAATTTTCTGCTTTGATTTTTTGTTTTTTGATGGCGTAAAAGCATAACGATAGTTCTAACTGAAAAACCTTTCGCACAGCAGGCATGTTTATGTACTTGCATGAAAACTTACGGCAAAATAGCATTTGGCCCACGGTGCAGGATGTTAGCCATACTAATCTCTAAACCGAATCAATTTCGTTGAGAAAATTTGAACTGGAACTTAGTTTCTTGTGTGTTTTATTATTACCTTTTAAACATACAAAGTTTGTAATAATGTGTATATATATGAGGCGATGTTCCTCTTCGATTGAAACTATCTTCACCTAACTTTATTAAAAACACTAGAAAATAATACCTCTTTTTGATTTAGCTTTTAAATTGATTGAATTTAAGAAGAGAAGGAGCAAGATAGCTCATCATTGACGATTCGTTGAATTGCGTAATCTTCTTTCTACTGTTACTATACGGATAACCAACAATATTGAAACTGGCTTAATCTGTTTCAGATATACTCTCAGCGTGGAGAACCAATTCACCAACCAATGCCTCATTTATTGGGAGCACTAGATAAAAAAGATTCAAAACCTTTTATTACATTATCTAATAAAACCCCTTCCCCTCATTTTCAGTTGCAATTCGCGTTGTAAATAGAATTTCGATGATGTTGGTAAGAAAAAACTCATGAATAAAGTATGAATATGCTCACTTTACTTTCTGGGGGTAATAATGTGCAATTAAAATTCGCCAGCTAATATCATTACTGCAGACATTCGAAACTTTCTATTGTCCATCAAACGTCTATGGAATAAAAACCCCTTTTCCACACAACGGGAAAAACTTTGACTATTATAGAAACCGAAAGGCAAACCATAGTTTGATAATCAAACTTTTAATAGTGCTTTGCAATATTTAAAGCATCATTAACGGCGAACACGTGATTCAGCTGGACTAGCAAGCAAAAGGTACCAGCAAAAGGTAAAGCTTTACCACCTCTTACATAAAAAAAACCGCATGAAAACTGTCGCATTACTATGCGAACGCTTCAACGCGCTTCTACGAAAAGCGTTGGTTTTTACCCTCCAGAACCCTGTATGTAAATGTCAATTCATTCGTTCTCTTCATCTTTCCTCACTTGAGGTTGTTTGGGTAGATAACTACGTGATCGAAACGAGGGCTTCCTGACTTTCCAATTGAGAATCGGAAAATATATGTTCCAAGGTTTTTTACCTTCCATACTACTTTTAATTAAGTCCATGAAAGACTAAGATAAAACACTGATGATGATTCGATAAAATAAAAATTAATAACACCGAAAATGACAAGTTTTGGGCAGTGTTGTAATATACTTGAAAATGACTTTGGTTTTTTTATGCGGCACAACATCCCCAAGTGGGACAAGGCCTCTCTCCGAGGAGAGTTTTCGGTGACCGAAAGACGGTATATTATAGATCGGTGGTCAGCCGTTCGTAATACTGGGGGATGCCAGACTTGAAATTCGATCCCACACCATGACTTTGGTTACCCTCACATTATTGTTAGCTTTACTACAGATTCTTCTCTCATACGTGAATAGTCAGTGCTCACGTGCAGGGCAGAGGTCGGTCACATTCAGGATTCGAAACCATAGTGCTCAAGTCAGAGTTTTAGCCAGTTTTAGCCCACTATCATTTACGACTAGTAGAGGGCAAAAATAGAATGATCGAAAATGGAGCTTTATGGAGGTGAAGAATATTTTTGTAAATTTTAATTTTCCTCTCCACTCATTCACAAACCTATCAATAAGAATTGTAATGTGTAAGACAAACGTTTTAAGCAGAAAGTGTCTAATATTCAGCGTTGTGTTATAAAAAGATAATTATACACCCGCAGCTACAAAAGTCTCCACTTCCTAACTACACGTTTCTCAGCAATAAATGTCTAAAGATATTTTTTTAAACTGAAGCTGAGCTGTTCAACTAACATACACTTGATGTGACGTAAAATCTTACATTCGTTTAAAGTTAGCATCCCAAAGATTGAAATTTGTATTTGAACGTAAAAGAAATCACCACTATTGAATTGAAATAGTGCAGAGTTACTAAGCAATTTATTGTCGTACAATCATCAACTTTTACATGAATAGCTGTAACTACTAATGTAACATGAAAAGCTGTTACTTTTCTCAATAATAGTTCATATAATATTGCTTTCAGTATGATATGATAGTCATATTAATTGAAATTGATCAAAATCGACTTCGTCGTCAAACCCATTATTTGGAGCTCCGTGTAAGATATTCTTCGGCCACTGTTGCCCATCGATCTAACAGATTTTTATCTGTTTCATTCCAAAGTGCTTCCAGTACGCTCCAGCCTCGGGCTTGTGTTGACAGAATGTACTGATTGTTGGCATCAACCGTAGCCGTATACAAACCAAGCACAAGACTCTGACAAATCCTGGCGGCGATAGCGACCTGTTCAGAAGATGAATGTTGTTATAATAGATTTCCTCTTCCAGATTGTTAGTATAATATTCTACACTAGTTTTTTTTTACTCACCCTTAGTACGTCTTTTTCATGTTGAGGAATCAGTCTTATCATGCTGTACCCCGCAATCACCAAACCGCCAGTATCCAAGTCGTTGGATTCCAGAATCATGTATGTCATAGCGATGGCCAGCTCAAAAACATACCTTGAATAGCAAACGTCGCCGAAATCTATAATACCCGTAATTTCATAGTCCTTGCTGTTCGTCGCCTTTTTATTCACGATAATGTTGTGCTCGTTGAAATCTCCATATATCACGCCTTGCTCGTATTCATCCAGATTAGGAACGATGCGACGCTCATAGGTACTCAATACCTGCTCGATAATTCCTTTGTGGTATTCATCTTTGACCACATAAATGAAATCTTTCAGCTTAAGGAAGTTGTCCAGCATCCATATCGACTGTCGATTCACAACCATTTCTTTGTCAATGGACTGCAAACAAATGGAAGCAAGAGAATATAAATAACAGAGAAGTAGAAGAAGCCGGCTTGTTTCCTTTGAATATACTTACTTTAAGCGCGGAATCGATCCTAGCGATAAACTGACCCGCTTGATAAAAAATGTGATCTGGATGTGGTACTCCATGGAATACCTTCCCCGGAATGTATTCCAGCAGTCGTACGACATGATCTGACTCCCCCAATTTCTCTACGGAGTGATATTTGCCATTGATATTCTGCACGGGTAGGGGACATTTGATATCGAGCTTACAAAGATGTAGCATTATTTCGCTTTGCGCATGAAAAAACGATTCATCCTTCGAGTCAAGCGAGTTTGCTATCTTCATAACGTAACCGCTCTTATTGATTGATTTTAATATGGGATTCTTGACGTAGCTAGATTGGAAAAGAGAAAAAGAGAGAGAAAACATATAAATCAGGGAACAGACTTCACCGTTGATTCCAATTATCTACATATTGACAATTTAAATTCCACACCATATTGGTGTTACACGCGGCCCTCTAACTGCCATGACAACTGATGTTTGATGTCATCACGACCGATCTTCGAGGCCGCGGCCATCACAGCCGTGACATATTCATAAATCGAGTAATCACGTGTCTCTCGCTGGCGCAAGTAACGTAACCGCAGTGCGAAACATGGTTTTTCACTCCCGAGTTTAGCGTTTCGTTACGGTTCGTCTTTCTCGCTCAAGCATACACTTTGAACGATAAATACACTGCCTTTTGAACGTGAAAACTCGTTTGTGACATTGAGATAGATCAAAAAGGCTTACCTGTCTGCTTGAATCATGTAATTGCGATCATCGTATGAATCCAGTTCACACATTTCCAGCACCGTAATTCCGTACAATCTTTCGGCCAGCTTGCGCACATCATCTTCTGATACTGTTGGACGAATTTGGGATCCTGGATTAAGCGTTTGATTTCGCTCGGTAGAGGATTTTCCTCCACTCATAGACTCGCCAGCTTCTGCTGGATTTGTTACTTTTCGTTGATTATCGGTCTTTTCGTCGCAACCATCGTCATTCTCTTTATCCTCGGTTGGATTATTTTTTTTAACAATTGTTTTCATCTCCATTTCGCTCGACACTAGGATTGTTGGGAGCTTTCTTCTGTATTGCTTTTACCAGTCCACGAAATCAATCGTATCGTTTTCTTCCTTCCTACGAAAGGAGGGACGTAATCAGGCCACAGATTACAGACCAGCGCACAACTCACGCAGCTACTGCTCGAGCGAGTCTCTACACTCGTACTAAAAGAGTACACCGCGCGATCCGTATTGCGAACGAACCGATCACGAACTGATTATGAGCAAAGCGCAGCGCTGCACACAAGGTACCGCTCTGTGTGAGCTAGCACTTATGGGAAAAGGTTATCGCCATGCGACTGATAAAAGACAAGATAAGTAAACCCGCCTTGACTCCAAGGGAATCATCTTGTTTCTTCAATCAATGTTTCTTCCGCTGTCGCATTGTCAACAAGTAAAGGCTGCACCGTGCCTTAATCTTTTCCGACGCCTGTCAGCAGCATCATCTCAACTCACTTGTGAAGCTTTGTTTGGAAAAGGGCTTTTATTCATTTTAAATTCAAACATCCTTACATTAGCGTTTCTTATATGGATGTCATATTAAGTTAAGGCGTTTCTTAATCAATCAGAATGCTCTGTTTGCCGGCGTGTTTGGGAGAAAACAAACTCTATGAATCGAAGTCCTGGTTCAGCTCGTCCCCGAATGACTCATCGTTTGCCTCTCTACACTCATCCACGGTGGTCGCATTATTTATGCGCTGCAGGAAGGAGTTCAACAGAAATTTGTTGATGGTATCATTTTGTGTAAACTCGCGGACTGTAGGTTGGTCAATTTGCGATAAATCACTCTCCGCACCACGATCTGCGGGTATCTGTTGATGGTTTGGATCCGATGAATCCCCGCTTGCTGTACCATTCTGTCCAACACTCTCTGCGCAAGACTCGCTGGATTTGCTGTACCCTTCAGACGTTTCAACGGATGGCATGATTTCAAGTTATTCAAGAATATGGAACGATGAATAACGTAAAAAAATGAAAATACTCTATCCCAACTGATCGCTTCACAGTTCGACGATGTAAAACCAGAAAGAATATTTTGAACCCAAGGGAGGTGTGGAAAAGGTTGTGAAATATAAAGCTAGTTGACATTACGTATCGAAACAATTTGCTGATGTCAGTGCTCAGACGCATTAAGGACTGTTCCACACAGAGTATTTGGACCGAGTTTCTACAGCCGAGTATTTGGACACAACAACTTGCACTGCATTTGGCCGAGCATGCCTCCGTATGGAGGAAGCCGACCGAGGATTAACGCTTTGACGGCCGCACAATTCACGGTGTCGCAACGCTTTGCAACCGGCACGTTTGCACTAGTTCCTCCGTATCTGGCCGTCCTGTTTGATCATTCTTTTTCAATTTTTATTATGATTTACGTACGAACAGCAACGCGCCCTGCGAAATTTGTTTACTTTCGGATCGGATGCAAACTGAAACGGAGCCATTACATCTATAGATGAAGCCGACCGTCAGAGTGTTAACAATTGTTAACAATTAATGCTCCCAACTGTGCGGAATGCCGAGTATGGTGGCGAGTATTAAATTGGGAGCCAGGTGATGATCCCAGCAGCCAAATCATCATGCTTTCTTGTTTTGTTGGTAACAACTGTCAACTAGACAGAACGAGAAAGCATGATGATGTCGGAGCACCCGTCACTCATCATACTCGCTACCACGATTTGTCCACGGTACCTGTCATTTTTCATGACACTTGAGGTTATTACGCTTCCAATCATAATAATTATTGCCATTTCTTCGTTTTTTCCAAAGTGTTGTTTACCTTTTGTATGGCACAACGACGAGAAAATTGGCAGGTACCGTCGACAAATTGCGATACTGTCAGGCAGCGTCCACACGGCATCGTAGCGTAGCGATTTTGACACTCCGTCGTAGTGTAAATGTTGGTCGAGAGGCCTTAGCCACGGCCATACAAAATAGTTGACACTACGATGGAGTGTCAAAATCGCTACGCTACGATGCCGTGTGGACGGCCAGTCAGATATTGTATGGTATTTGACAGATAAAGTCGGCCGACCGATATTTTCGTACGATAATTTATTTGTCAACAACATTTGATTTTTATAACCCGGAATTAAGGCATTCGTTTGGGTAATCAAGGTGATAAAATTCATTTATCTTTGTTAGAATTATAAAAATAACAAAAACACCTGCGAATCTGACTTCCGAAAAACTATCGACCCACGTGATTTTCGCTTTTTCTTCGTGAATTTTATGACAGCCCTCCAGAAATGAGAAGATTTTTATTCGTGCTGAAGACATTTTGAGAAGAACCGCTGGAAATGTCTTGCAGACCATGCGTAAACAATCAATCAAAAGATTTACCTGAGCAAGTGAGCATATACCTTGACTTCCGATGTCAAAATGCTGATTTTGTACTACCTTTCAGCAGTACACATTCCTTGGTACTATGGCCGTGGTGACATTCAATTCACGTTTTTATGCGGATGCTTTCTTTCAAAATGATTTTATTTAGTTCAACGATGTAGTTCAAAACAGTCTTCCATCAATTTACAGAATATAAAGTACAAACTCTATGATTAATGATGTTAAGAAAGTACGGCAACATTCCTATTGATTGCCGGTAGTGTGTATACATTGTAATCGTAGTATGAAGCTCAAATTTGTGACCGCGAGCCTCTGCGAAACATAAACATCCTTTCGTTATGCCTACGTATAATTTCTTCCAATTTATATGTAAAGAAACAATTCCGGAAGTATTCAGAAAGGTAGTGTGAGGAAACATTAAGAATATACAGTTACATCTTTGCTACCGGGTGTTTCTTGGAACGTGCAAGCGGTCGCAAATTTTGCGTCACTCTCTGTGTACCGTGGAGTTTCCGCGCAAAAGCATTCCAGCTACGATCGAGTGAATAAGAAAGTGCGGCGCACTATGTTGGTGAAAGCGAGACAGAGCAAATCCGTAGTAAAAGAGCATACACATGCGAGAGCACGAAGTACGCGCAAAGCGGTTACAGAGTTTTCGATAATTAAAACTAAGTTGATAAACCACTGTGTTTATGTTTTAGGAGATTATAATTTTTGGAAGAAACAAACATAAGAAAATGTGGATTTCCCATGAGCATTATTGTACCTCCAAACTTTGGAAACTGATAGCTGCAATATTGAGACACAAGATAATTTGACATCAATTTCCACAACGTGTACAAGGAGTGGCTTGTTCTTCGTGCAAGCTCGAATAATTCAATACTTCGTTTAGCGTGTTTTCTACGATACCGGAAACCCTGTACGTGTTTTCAAGCGTTCTTGCGCTTTCGCGGCTGATCGTCATGATTTTTACTTTACCGAATCAGTTGCAATTGAATAGTCAGCCGGACATCAGCTCATGGCGGCGCGATTGAACACTGTATTGAAGAAAACATAAGTAAAATTGTTGTAAAGTTGGCTCTCTAATGTTTTACTTAAAATGTTTGTGCATGTTGTTAGTGGTGTAGAATCTATAGTTGACTGCCATGTGTGTGGACGATACTCTACCATGCGTGTGTTTTAAAAACGAAATACTTTTAATGCGGAAAATTATGCATGTGCATTAATCAAACCAGTGTTGTCACATTGTCGAATGGCGTTTACTGGTACTACGGTGCCTGAACAGTAATATTTCAGAATCCAGTGAAACATTTTAATAGGAAGAAAGGGTTCCAGCGCATAAACACAAATAAATGAATTTATCTTGCGATACGCAGGTGTTGTTTTGATAAGCATCCACCGAACATTCCACAAGTGGGTCCGTGGGGTTGGTGCGCGTCATTATTTTTCAAACCACTATCAGGACCGCACCGGCAAGGACTTAAGCAAAAGACAGGAGTAGTCGTGCGTGAGGTGTGGAAAATTTAACCAATTTTCGTCGTATTGTGAACTTTCAGCATCCAAAAAGGAACCAGTTTAAAGAGATCGTAAGCCGCTGGCTCTTGTTGGGTACGGGTTTTCAAAAGCATTGCTGACCGTGTTTAGCAAGCATGACAAGAAAGGATGTGAATAGTGCACCACCCGAAGCGGAGACGGCCGCGGTCACCCCGGGCAACGCTGAAGGAGGTGATAAAATTGTGCTCAAACGAAAGATCACACTTATCAATGGAGTTGGCATCATCGTGGGAACAATTATCGGTTCCGGTATATTCATTTCACCAACAGGTGTTTTTGTCTTCACAAAGTAAGTTATCTAGTTTCCAAACTAAGTGCATCAGTAAATTTTGGCAAATCATTTTTCTCATCTAGAGTATTTAGAACTTTTATGAAGAGTATTTTGCTCCTTTCATTCATTCAATGATCACCGATCTAGATTCTTTTTGAGAGCTCAAAACTTGTTCAAAAATAATCAGCAACCATAAACACCCAAATTACCCATAAGACGGTTGCCACGTGTTGCAAACTAAAACAAGCAGCGCGCAACGAACAAGCTATGCCGGTGGGGAATTCAAGAAGAATCCTACCGGAAAACGATACGAACGAACGTAGGTGTTCGCTTTTTGGTTGTGACCTGCCTGGTTGGAGGTTGGAAAACATCGGTGGTTATAAACCTACTGATTATTTTTGTTCCTGCGTTCCTTCCTTTCTTACATTCGTTTGGTTACTGCTCATTGTTGTAATGGTATCGAAAAACCAGTTTCAGCTTCTTAGAAGATCTCACCGGGGAAGAAATACCATTTAATTTCCAATCCCTTTTCACCCTTTTCGCAGCCGTACCGCCAATATCGCTACGGTTTGTTCTTCCTTACCGGCGTTTCATTTCCCGTTCTGGTTGTATTTTCCAGGTCAGTTGGATCTTCGCTGGTCATCTGGACTCTCAGTGGCATCCTGTCGACGCTAGGTGCCCTTTGCTATGCCGAGCTAGGAACATGCATTACACGCTCCGGCGGAGATTATGCGTATCTGCTGGTCGCGTTCGGACCACTTGTTGGATTTCTTCGCCTGTGGATGGCACTGCTTATCATTCGTCCTACCACGCAGGTACGTTTCGCATTGCTTTAGATCCAAATGTGTTCGTGCCCTGTCATGGAGAGCGGCGCCAGAAGGGGCGTGAAATGTGTATTCTTTAGCTTTAAAGGAATCCACTCAACATTATTCTAGACATCATGGCGCTGGTTGAGATATTTACCCAGCTTGCGTTTTCTATGCCCCGTTATATTGGGCTCCGAGTCATTAAGGACGTACAAACTTCTCCTAGCAACCACCTGAAAGAATACTTCGTCCTTTTCCAGCATAACAGTCATGATGTTTGCACAACAAATGATTCCCCGAGAGCCTTTTAGGCCTCCCCGAGAAAGATAACGCTACGCCAATTCATCAACAGGCCAAGATTGTTGTCCTGGTCCCATCTCAAGCAAACCACAATCCTGCTGGACTAAAGATTAATTATTCAAAGCTTCCGTACTACCATAGAGGATGTCTCATCGTGATACCGTAGCGGCTACTAACTATTTCAGCTGATTCATTGTGCCAATGTGGTTGGAAGCTTGGGCCAGAGAAATTAGAAGAAAAAATCCACAGATTTTCTTCGACTCAGTATAATAATGATTTCGTTTCCCTCTTTCCGTTTCTATCATTCGCTGACCATATTTGTAAGCTAAACAGTGACCATGAACTCTGGTGCTGTGGAACGGTGCTATGTCCCTTCGATTTTGTTTTGGTTTTCCAGCAGCCTATGGCTTCCGATCTGTACGCATTGGTGACGGAACTGGTAAACAAGCTGCAAAGATTTGCTATGATTGCATGGACCTATCTCTCTAGCTTCTGAATTGGATTACAGATTGGATTGACTCTAGTGTTTTTCCTTCGTTTTGCGAATGGGGGACGTTTTCGTCCGAGGGCGGATGGAAAAGCAAACCCTAACGGATATGGGAAATGCAGGTTTCCTATCAGCTTACGTGAACCTCTAGGGTTACTTTCCCTTTGCGGGATTGATTGGAAGCGAGTAAAGTGTTTGAAAGCTCTTTACTGATTGAGATTTGATGTATTCGATAAATAAAAAGAATACATCTTGGAATACTGCTGTATTCCACAAAATCAGTCAATCTTTTAAAAATGCAATTGATTGCTTGCGAGAACATCCCGGTTTGTTTATGCTCATACCTGGGAATTTAACCTGCATGTAACAAGTTGTTGCTACAATAATTAGGCAGTTCTTCCTCTCTATTTTCACAGGATGGGCCAAATGCAGGCACTTTGGCACTGCCAGATTGCAGTACTAAAGCGTTTGCAATGCTATCAAAATCCATTTGATATCGTGTTGTAATGGTATCAAAATCCAATTGTTGATAAGTTAACGAAGCGACAGGAAGCTTATCTTCCACCCAAACTGGCAATCCAATCCGGTTCGTCGTTGTATTCGTATAACTCAATTAAACCACCAATTAAACGCTCATTGACCGCCTTCATTCATCGTACTCTCTCCCGCGTGGAAATTGGATTGTTAATAAACCAGCAGCTTTTGCTAAAGTTAGCTAAATACGATTGACAAGCTGGTGCTGTACTTTCTAAAGAGCGCAAAATATTACGTAATGTATTTTCTACCTCGACCTACATCAAGTTTTGGGAACAAGAACAGTCACCAATCAAAGGGACACACAAAAATGGGCATCGAATCCATTCTTAGCTAAAATTGTACTCGCATGGATATGCAAATTGTAAACGGATGGAAACGGAAGTTGACGTCCTTTTCGATGAGAAGAAGTCGCACGCAATGCCACTGCTGGTGCCACAGGTTGGGTGCTATTTTTAAATAAAAATATTTCTCCGTGACGCAAAGACGTAGGTAAAAATATGTTGAAAACGGACAAGTTTTCAACAACCTGAAGGTGCGTAGTGTAATTTTATCCATTACCGCCTGGTCCATAGAAAAATTGTGAAGACAAAGCAATCCTTTTTTAGCCAAAGGTGCCGAAGGCTCGACGGAATCGGCTGATCATCGCTTATCAGTCAAGGTCTTCACTTCTGGGGAGCGAGGGACCATGTCGCCGTACCATCGGGAAAGGGCAGTACGTGTTTGTCCGCGTGTATGTCACAAACCGACCCCGTTTGTTTCGTTGAAGTAATGACGCACTCTTGTTCATGTGTTTTCGACTCGAACGAGCAGGCCATGCCATACATAAGAGATTTTCTATCTTTTTCCACAATTGTTAAAAACTCTGCGACATCTATCAATCAACACCGGAAGGTCACGGGAAAGAAAACTCCTCAGCATTTTTCCTTCTATTTGTAACAACCTATCGGTACCAAACGAGTCTAAGCTATGAAGACAAAATTGTTTTTGGGGAGGCGAAAAATACAAATGACAAGCGATAACAGACCACCAGCGGAACATAATTGGATAAAATCGCTGATCTATTTATTGATTCATTTATCGAATCGTGTCTGCGGTACGTCTGATGTTGACAATAGGTGCCATCTCTGTACCAGTGCAATTAGACGTTTTGATCGATACCGCAGGGTCGCAGGAATTCTTGTCCATGTTCGTGAATCCATTTGTTTGCAACTGCAGATGGGTAAAGAGAAGAGAAAATGTGAATATTATAATTAAAGGACCGCGTTAGGCAACGCGCAACTTTGATTTATGGCTGCGACCTTACCCCATTTTGAGCCTAAAAACACCGGACAAGCACCGTGGAGTGTTCGGGCGTCGGTGGAGCCGTTAGCGTGCATGTTGTACCAGAATATTGCGGATCCTTTACGCGGGAAAACACCTACTCCAAGTTCTGGGAAAACTGTTGCTCCCCCTAGCTCCACATCACTCAGCTGTACCAGAGCATAAACCGTTTAATTACATCACTGCGCGATAGATTTCAGTCAAAATGTGTATTACTTACATAGTACATCACCGTCGCTATACGATTTCCTTTGCCTATGACGGGATAAGGCTCCTTGCCCTCCTCCGGCACAACATAATCGTGGTGTGGCAAATAGTGGCCACCAATGCCATAGTTTCCAATCTGAAACTGCTCAGCTGCGTCCATCGTTAAGCCCGTCATGTCTGCCGTCCGACGCGACAATCTTCGTACGAAAGGATGCATATAATCCTCCAACCAACCATTGCTGCTGGTACGCGATTTGGACACTTCCTTCTTATCGTCGTCACCGACCATCGATCGCTTCAATAGTGGCTTCGAGATGGTAATCAGCTCTGCGATCTCCTTATTCGAAACCACCTCATGGTACACGACAATATACGGTTCATGTTTTAGTTCTTCCAATTTCAATGGAGCGATGCGTAGAAAATGTGTCCGGTTATGTTCGTACCGGCAACGCAACTTGGCCAGTTCACTCGGCGGCCGTTGAAATTCTCCTCGACAAAGACTGGGATAGTTGCCATAATCCAACGGACGTGCTTTCGGGGGTAGACCATGCTGTTTTTTATAATCAATCCATTGCTCCAGCGGACCTTTGCTCTTCAGAGCCCTAGCATTGTCTGGCTGCAGTTTGAGAACGTTGTTCGTAAGCTCCAGTGCTTCGTCATATTCACCATCCTGGGAGAGGGCGTACGAGAGCGAGTTCATAATTTCCACTTTGCTTATGCCGGGATTTTCCGTCGTCCATCGGCGCAACGCTTCCCGCAACCAGCCGATGGCGTGCTGGTAGTTTCCACCGTCCGATATTTTTACCCCAATTCGGTAGCAATCGGCCGCTGTAAGTTCGCGGCTAACCTTTCGTTCAAGGATCTTCCCACTAGCCATGTCCTTCGCATCGAGCAGATACATATCCTGCAGACGCACCAATCCATCCGTCACTCCCAGCAAGTCGTCCATCGTTGGCATCGTGGTAGAGTTCTGCAGCTTCGCGCCAACGTCCAGCTCCATGAACGTCCGTATCCGTTCCCAATCCGACACGAGGCGGTTCGTTATTAAAAACGCATTTATCGGGTTAGATAAGTACTGTATCTCGTTTTTCTGGGCCAGCTTCAGCTCTCTCATCAGTAAATCACGTTGTCGGTTGAGAAATTCTACCTTTTGCTCATGCAACTTTATGTAATGCCCCAGACTGGCTACGAGTGATTCTTCTAGCTTGACCAGCTGACGCATTTGTTCGACGGAAGAGTAGTACTCGCCACGCACGATGGTCTCTTGGTTCAAGCAGCACAACAGCATTGCGCCGATACCAAGTGACAGAAATTTCCACAGCACTGAAGATGCCATCGTAGGCTCTTACCAACCAGCCGCTACCGTGTCTTCAATGAACGAAATCCACTACACTCCGACACGTCGTATGCTTGCCGGGTACTGAGTCGATTCGAAATGATCGAGTACTGACGTGCCAGCCCTAGCTGCGCTAGCCGGAGGTTCTAAATTTTAATCACTGCACTCAACGTGAAATTTGGCAACAAGCCGATACATTGACTGGTGTCAATGATAAGAAGGCCCGCAAGGGCAGAATAAGTTTTATCGAAAAACGATGTACTGTCGGTTCCATCCGTTATCGATCTACATGGGACGAAAATTTCATTTTCACTTCATGTTTGAAGTGACTGGTGCAAGACTGTGCCAAGCCGACCTAGCTCAAGGAAATGCCAAGTTTTTCTCTTCAGTCTTCACAGTGTAAAGTTCATTAGCTCGAAAACCAATAATTGAAATTTTGTTTTTTTTTCTGCGTTCTAAACAGCCGTACAATCACTTGCATGAACCCGGCGTTATCATTTGAGGTACAATTGATGGGACCTTTTAAAACCTTTTAATTTTTTGTCTTTGGCGGATATCCGTTTTGTTTTTCATTCAATCAGTCTTATGTGTTCATTTGACAGATTTCTCTTTTTTTAAGTTTGTTATCAACATTTTCATCTTTTAGCCACCATCAGTAACCAGCAACATTCACTTGCATTCTAGTTAGTTGACTGGTTGAAAATAAGTGAAGCGCGGAAGTCCGTCATGAGTTCAGCATTTGTGATGACGTTCCACTTGTTGATTTTATTTTCTAACACCACCATGCGTCCGTCGTAGGCGTTCCGGTTAGGATTTGTGGTTAGAGCTGTACTGACTGGCCAAAGCATGTTTTCAAAGCCGGTTTAACAGCATTGCTCATTTGAGTGCTCTGATGTATCGATTGTTACGATACTTTATGAACACCATGTGGCGCCATGAGAATAAAGAAAGAACATTGAGATTATGAATGAAATGTGATTATTATAATTTACATTGTAAATAACGCATGATAACAGATTTCTGAGGATTCTTTTTTTTAAGTCTTTCGGGATTTATTTCGATGGAAAACTATTCGCTTTTTTTTTTATTAAGTCACATTTGGAACCGTTATTTTATAAGTTTTTCTCGCCTCTTTACCTTTTATTTGATAGCTGTGAGTGACGATTTCTCAAAAGATTAGACAGCCGCTACTACCTTGTATTGTCGTCCGAGCCATGATCTCCAAATGTGATCATAACACATAATAATAAAACGTGAGGATAAGAATGTTTGCAAATAAAAATATGCAGACACCAACAACATAAAACGTATCGAAAACCTCAGATATTTGTTATTATATCATATATATTTGATATAACAGTTTTTTTTTTCTTAAGAAAAGATTCTGAAGGAGTGAATTACCCCAAGCCCCAAAATACTTAATATGGTTTTACTCTATGCATATAATGTCTACTTTTTTATGTTGTAAAATTTAGTTAAGAAGCTCTATGACAAGCATTCAGGAGGAAAAATATGATTTCTTAACTATATAAATATTTCTACACAGCACTTTAACCGTGAGATGGCATAATGGCAAGATCGTTTCTCTAATGTAAATACTATAGAGTATGAACTGGTCGCCAATAGCAGGACGTGAATGATGAATATCCATAAATTTTCTTGCTACCCAACAAACTACCGACTCGGGTAAACGGATGAAGTTTGTTGAAAGATGTGTTCCGACAATAAATTTGCTGATTGAACCCTTCCGCTAAAACGATGGGTTTCAGTTGTGTAATGTCAAGGGTCAATTTGTACAGCAAAGTTAAGGAACCCCGTGACCCTTCACATGGTACAAATTGCTTTACGATGAGCTGTATTACAAAATCTGATGTAATACATGTCTGAGATTTCACAGCAGCCGATTCATGCGAAAAAATGTCTTATTTCTCTCTTCCATTTTTAGGCTATCGTGGCATTAACCTTCGCGCAGTATGCGGTTAGGCCATTCTTCGAAGATTGTGAGGCACCAGAGATGGCGGTTCGTTTACTAGCAGCCGTTTGCCTTTGTTTCCTCACCGCCATCAACTGCATCTCGACCAAATGGGCCATGAAAATTCAGGATGTGTTTACGATCGCCAAACTAACGGCCCTGATTTCCATCATCCTTGCCGGGATGTACTTCATGGCTACAGAAACTCTGGACAACTTCCACAATCCTTGGGAGGGCGACTACGCGCTATCCAGCTTAGCTTATGCATTCTACTCCGGACTGTTTGCTTTCGGTGGATGGAACTATCTGAACTTCGTTACGGAAGAGCTGGAAAATCCTTACAAGTAAGCTACCTTAGTATTTCCCTGTATAGTTTTAAACTGAAAGCTTCTTATTATCCTTAACACTAACGTGTTTCGATGTTTTTTGCAGAAATCTTCCTCGTGCAATCTGGATCGCGATGCCCATGGTAACTGGTATCTACGTTTTTGTCAACATGGCCTACTTTGCGGTGGTGTCGCGTCAGGAAATGCTCGCCTCGATCGCCGTAGCGGTGTCGTTCGGTAATCGCATGTTCGGGTCCGTATCCTGGCTGATTCCGATCTTTGTAGCCCTCAGTACATTCGGCGGCGTAAATGGAATCCTGTTCACATCGGCCCGCTTGTTCTCCACTGGAGCGCAAGAAGGTCACTTACCGGCATGGTTTTCACTAGTGCACGTGGACCGTCAGACGCCCATACCGGCACTCATTTTCACCTGCATCACTTCAATAATCATGCTTCTATCGGCCAACGTGTTCGTGCTGATCAACTACTTTAGCCAGATTCTGTGGCTTTCCGTTGCTGCCAGCATTGCCGGCCTACTTTGGTTGAGGATCTCAAAGTAAAGTTGTTGTTATTGCGCTTCTTACATTTATCCTTCATTGAATCGAATTTCTTTTTCTCTTCCTAGACCAAATATGCCTCGGCCGATTCGAGTGAATCTAGCCCTACCGATTATTTTCCTGATATGCTGTCTAGGGCTGGTACTGTTACCATCGTTTTCCGAACCGTTCAACCTGCTCGTTGGTCTTGCTATCACACTTTCCGGTGTGCCAATCTACTACGTGTGCATTGTTTGGCGTAGCAATAAGCAGTCGAAAAATTTCTTCATGCAATGGATAGAACGGGGTTGCCAAATATTATTCAATGCTGCATTTGTTGACTGTCATCATGATCGTAAGCGGGATCCTGAATTTTCTGAAATGCAGACCAGCATCGAGGACAAAAGTGTGAGCCATTAAGGTGATCTACGGTCATTCGTATTATGTATGCTCTACGTGCTTGGTAACATAGGCGATTGAGCATATTTCTGGCTAATAGTTTGCCTAGTTCAACGTGTATCGATCAATGTGCGGATATTTTGTATCAGGAATCTCTAAGATTTACAACGGTAACGAATGAACGTGAAAGATCAAATCACAAAACATGAATCAGCACATAATAATAACAACAGAGCTAGTTGGTTAGCACCGAACCACGAATAAGGAATGCTACAACATTTGTTTGTAACGACTAGGGCATCGAAATATACATTTAGTTAAGGTTTTATAAACCGGAAATCCGATACACCGAACATCTGCGACGAAGAAGTTTCCTACTGTGAAGGTTTACTCTATGATCTTTGCTTATATGAATGTACTTAAAATGTGTACGAAGAATATAATAAATATACAGAAACATCGTTGTCTCAAGTGCTAGAAGAACTGCAGAATTTCAATCTAACAAAGTAAGTCGGCCTAGCTGTACGAACGAATCTGTTGGGTCATAAAGTTTTGTCCTAATTTCACCATATTTATTTGGTGTATTCGATTTGTAACAAAAACGTTATTTTTCCACGGCTTAATCTTTGTGTCATTAACGTATATTTCCTTTTTCAAACTGGTGGTAACTTCACATTGGAGTGACGTTTCCTCCTCATGTCATTATGTCAGCTGTCATCGCGCGAATGTTGTCCTGCTGGCACAACGCTGTGGATTGTAGTTCTTCTAAACAAATCTTTCACCGTCGTCTTTTACGTAGACAATTGCAAAAGATTGCTCCATTTCGATTGGCTTTGTATTTGAAATACGACGGAAAAGTGAGACGTTATTGAGCGTATCTGTTTTCATCATAGAAAACGTCCATTAATTGTTTGCCAGCCAGCTTGTATGTGAAGTGCATTCCCCAAAACCCGCGGATTGATTACGGCAGCGCGAGCAAGTCATTGCTGGTTTGTTTTTCTTTCATAGCTGCTACCAGCATTTGTGAAAATGGTTTTAGCGGATCTAGGTCGTAAAATCACGAATGCTTTGCATTCGCTCAGCAAAGCAACAATCATCAATGAGGAAGTGTTGGATGCCATGCTCAAGGAGATATGCACAGCCCTTCTCGAAGCGGATGTCAACATTCGTTTGGTGAAAAAGTTGCGCGAAAATGTGCGCTCCGTCATAGACTTCGATGAAATGGCCGGTGGTTTGAACAAGCGACGCATGATTCAGTCGGCGGTATTCAAGGAACTGGTCAAGCTGGTTGACCCCGGTGTAAAACCGTACCAACCGGTCAAGGGACGCCCCAACGTGATCATGTTTGTTGGTTTGCAAGGCTCAGGCAAGACGACGACCTGTACTAAACTGGCCTACCATTATCAGAAGAAGAACTGGAAATCATGCTTGGTTTGCGCGGATACGTTCCGTGCCGGAGCGTACGATCAAATCAAACAAAACGCCACCAAAGCACGCATCCCATTCTACGGTAGCTACACCGAGGTGGACCCAGTCGTCATCGCACAAGACGGCGTAGATATGTTCAAGAAAGAGGGCTTTGAGTTTATCATCGTCGATACTAGCGGTCGCCACAAGCAGGAGGAATCACTGTTCGAAGAAATGTTGGCCGTGGCCAATGCAGTCAATCCGGACAATATCATTTTCGTTATGGATGCCACCATCGGCCAGGCCTGCGAGGCACAAGCGAAGGCTTTTAAGGAAAAGGTTGACATTGGTTCGGTGATTATCACCAAGCTCGATGGTCACGCCAAGGGTGGTGGAGCTTTATCGGCGTGAGTACAAGAACGAAACGAAATTTCGCCATATGAAAAAGTACGGTACCAAATATTGTTGCGCTTTCTTCTCAATAGGGTTGCAGCAACAAATTCTCCTATCATCTTTATCGGAACGGGTGAACATATCGATGACTTGGAGCCCTTTAAAACGAAACCCTTCATTAGCAAACTACTTGGAATGGGCGATATTGAAGGTCTGATAGACAAAGTGAACGAACTAAAGCTAGACGACAACGAGGAGCTGATTGACAAAATCAAACACGGCCAGTTCACAATTCGTGACATGTACGAGCAATTCCAGAACATAATGAAAATGGGTCCATTCTCGCAGATCATGGTAAGAACAATAGCGGCAGGTTGTAGTTTGTTGATCGTAACCGAATCATATGGACTTTTTGCAGGGAATGATTCCGGGATTTTCGCAAGATTTTATGACCAAGGGTGGCGAACAGGAATCGATGGCGCGAATCAAGCGGCTCATGACGATGATGGATTCCATGTCTGACGGAGAACTTGACAACAAGGATGGTGCCAAACTGTTCAGCAAACAGCCAACCAGAATAACGCGCGTGGCACAGGGGTCCGGTGTGATGGAACGGGAAGTTCGAGACCTAATATCGCAGTACACAAAGTTTGCGGCGGTCATTAAGAAGATGGGTGGAATCAAGGGCTTATTCAAGAGTGGCGATATGACGAAAAATGTTAATCCAACACAAATGGCCAAATTGAACCAGCAAATGGCGAAAATGATCGATCCTCGTATGTTCCAGCAGATGGGCGGTATGAGTGGCTTGCAAAATATGATGCGACAGCTACAGCAAGGTGCTGGAGGATTGGGCAACCTAATGAGCGGTTTTGGAGGAAAATAGAGAGAGTGCGTTCATGTCCGTTGAACATTTCTAAATGGGCCGTACATATTCAGATCGGTGCGTTCGAGATAAGCACGGAGGCAAGTGGCGTGTGTATTTTTGTTATTTTTATTGGTTTATGCACGTGAGTGTGCAAATAATTAAAAAATAAATAGAAAAAATCAGTATGACTTTGAAATGTGAAAATATTTTACCCTTGAATTATTGTACAAGATATCAATCATTTTATATTAATTCTTTCCTGGTTGGTGCACCATCATAAGCAACTGTTGTAGGTTTACAATAAATAAAAAAATATTCTATAGTCACTTCATCAGTTCAAAATTCCAATGCTATGGTTGATGGATTTATACATGCGGATTGATTATTCGTGCATCAACACAACGTTGTTTTCCGAAAAGAACCTGAACCTGCCCAAAACTGAAATTCTTTTCATCCGATGGGATGATATTTAAATTCTTTTGATGCAACGTTAGAAGTGATTTGAAACCATAATCATACAATTCATCGAGTCGGCCAACAATATAAAGCAGTGTTGCTACATTCACTGAGACCAAGGGGTTTGCTTATGCAGGTAGTCTCATCCAGTTTTTTGAGAACCGCGATTTTTTTCAATAAAGATTTGTTTTTTTCTTCCTTCCTTCCCTCTTACTTGTGTAGTATCGGTTTTTTATTCCTTCGAATAAATTCTTATCATTTTCTCCAAACAAGCGAACAGAACAAATTGAGGGAACCTGCTCGTGGTTGACGTTGGTTAGGATGGCGTGTACATAAACTGCTAGTAGATAACTGTCACTTCTTGTCAGCATTGCAGTAACCTATCTTCAACAGAGCTCGAAGCTCGGGGTAAGTTTCCCTGCCGGGAAAATCTTTGATTTTATCAAACAAATATTAAAGAAACTGTTCAATACCCCCACCAATCGCATTTATCATTATCCCCACATAGAGAACAACATTTGCTAGAAAAAGAAACTACTGGCAAAAACAATGCACCCGCTCCAGCGAAATGGTGGCTGGTTGTTGTTGCTGGCCACGGTATGCAATTTCGGTTTGCTGGTCGTAACTGAACTACCTCGCCCGCGAGGTGTATCGATCTCACAGGCGAGCCTCTACGAGGATCGCGCCGGTAGTGGGCAGTTTGTGTGTCTCGATGGGAAAAAGGTAATTCGCCACGAGCGCATCAACGATGACTATTGTGATTGCGAGGATGGAAGTGATGAGCCGGGTACGGCCGCCTGTCCCGGCGGTACGTTTCACTGCACGAACGCCGGTTACAAGCCGCTCAACATTCCGAGCTCACGGGTGAACGATGGCGTGTGCGACTGTTGCGATGCTTCGGATGAGTACGGTTCCGAGGCGAACTGCGTCAATACCTGCAGCGAGCTGGGCAAAGAAAATAGACTACGCGAAAAGCAGCGCAATGAGATGCTCAAGATGGGCAATCAGCTGCGACTTGAGATGAGCCAACGGGGGACGTCACTGAAGGACGAACAGCGGGTGCGGCTGGCAGAGCTGGATAAAAGCCGCGCTGAAGCGGAAGCTCTGAAGCAGGAGAAGGCCGCACTGAAAAGTGAAGCGGAAGAGTTAGAGAACGCCGCCCTCAAGGTGTACCGTGACCGTGAGGAGGAATTGAAACGGGTGAAAGACGAAGCCGAAGCGCAAAGCAATCGCGCGGAGGCAGAGGAGACATTCCGAAAGTTTGATTCAAACCAGAATCAGCTGCTCGAGCTGGTGGAGCTGCAAACGAGGATAGTGTTTGATCGCAATCGCGACGGTGCGGTAACGGAAGATGAGGCCCGGTTCTTCTTGGACGAACGAGATCAGGTTGATTTTGAAACCTTCGTCACGTTATGCTGGCCTCGTATGAAACCTTTTCTAATGATGGATTCGGGTCTGTTCAAACCGCCGGCCGACGAGCAACGTGCGGTACGTGACGAAACGGAAGAGGCTGAACTGCATTCCGATGGTTACGAGTTGGAAGGCAGTGAACACGATGCCAATAAAGTACCGGCCTACGGTGATGAAGAATATCTAGCACACCACGAGGAGGAGGGTGAGGATGAACAAACTTTGGACGAGCATGAGGACGAAGACGAGGAGGAAGACGTTGGAGAAGGTGAGATCGAACCAGCGGGGGGAAATCAAAAGCCACCGGTCCAGTACGATCCCGAGACGCAAGAACTGATTAATAAAGCGAATGAAGCGCGTAACCAATTTTCCGAGGCGGATCGACACGTGCGTGAAATGGATCAAGAAATACGGAGCATCAAGGAAGTGCTTGAAAAGGACTATGGTAAAGATGAGGAATTTGCCGTTTTGAATGGGGAATGTTTCAACTTTGAAGATCGGGAGTATGTCTACAAACTGTGCCCGTTCGATAAAGCCATTCAGCAACCACGTAGCGGTGGTGCGGAGACGAGGTAAACGAGTGATTTATGGCAAAATTCTAAAACCATGTTGATGCTTTATACAATGCTTTGCTCTTTTGCAGATTGGGTACCTGGGATAAATGGAAGAACAATGGTGATTACAGTACCATGCTCTACTCGAACGGTGCCGCCTGTTGGAACGGGCCACAACGGTCGGCGCTAGTGGTTCTGGAGTGTGGACTCGACACTAGGATCCTTTCCGTTACGGAACCGAACCGTTGCGAGTACGAGTATCGGATGCAAACCCCAGCTGCCTGCGCGTTCCAGGAAGATCAGTCGAACGGCAACAAAGAATCGCACGACGAGCTGTAGTAGTGTACCACTGGGCAGCGAGGTGATTAGTACCACGTAGTGAAAAGCGGATGGGTTTTGTTGCTATCATTTCACATGCTATCCTCCGAATCATTTGAAGCATTCCTTCGCACGAAACGAAAAAAAGGAGGGGTAAATAATACCAAGTAAAGTAACGGGACTGAACTGAAATGTGGACGGTAGAGTGTGAAGCGAAAGATCTAAGATTCAGCGAAAAAATCGACACAGACTCGTTAAACAACATTTCGAATATCAAATCATTCCGGTAACGGTCAGATTAGTGGCAACTTATTTTCTAGCGAATGAATCCATCCAACACGCAAAACATTTCAAACGCGCAAATCTTTCGCTGTTTTATACCTATCGAAAAAATCATTTCTAGTGTAAAACCAGGCCACTTTGCGTAACATTTTTATTTTAATCAACAATTCATAGGGAAAGTTTTCATTCTACCTCCCGTTTTTACCATCATGCAGTAGTAAGACTTGTAAATCCGTAAGAATCAGCAGTGATGATTGACAAAAAATGTCAACGAAAGTGTACACCATCTAGAGATTTAAAATTGATTCGTAAAGTAAATAATAAAGGCCGTTTGGCGTGATTGTGGATGGAACATGGTGCATTTTTTTTACAAGGCGGTTTGGGGACTAATAGCCGCTCAAGGGCGGTCACTTAAATGGTTCGACGACATGACTCTGTGGCGACCAGGACGCCACCTGGCGCATATCAGTCGTAACTTAAAAAGGCCGGTTGGCGAACCAGGAGACAGGGACAGCGGACGCATGTAGAACAGGACAGCTAGGGAGTGCACGTTGCACTAGCGCGGATAAAAGCCAGGGACGTGCGCAACCAACTTCTCTTCTCTTATCTTATCGCTTCTCGGCCTAAAGGCGAAGATCAAAGTCTCTTCTCGTACCTGCGTGTCCTTTTGCGCACCGAGTCAGGCTCGTCGACCGCGTGATCGTACCGTGCACCACGCCGCGTAGCTTAGTCGCCACGAGTGAAATTAGGGACAAAATTGTACCTCCTTGTGAATAAATCCCTAAAACTGGTGACCCCGACGTGATCGTGCGCGATATAAGTACGCGTTAGTGCATGTGCGTGCGAGGCGAAAACTTTCCGTGGTCGCATACTATCCCGCGTGTGAATGTAGTGCCATTTCAAAACGGGAGTGTTAAGGAGCTAACCGCAGCGCCTTCAAAGACCAAAAAAAGTGCAGTGATATAGTGCCGTGGGAAACGAGTGTACTCGAACAAACACTAGCGAGGGCTCAGCGATGGAGTAGCCAAACCCACGCCGCGCCGTTACGAACGAAACGCACACACACACACACACATCGACGTCGAGCAGCGTGCTCGCATAGTGCAATTGCAGGCCTGGCAAGCCCGCAGGGCCGTCGAACCCAAAGCAAGACGACGATTTTTCGTGCCGCGATTTGCACGACACTACGTCGACGAGCACAACGCACCGGAGTACACAGCCCGTGCTACCGTCGTCCACGGATCGCCATTGCAGCCGCAGGCGTGCACAGAGACCGCCATTTTTGTCTGCACGTGCTCCCGCCATCGACATCGCAGCCGGACGGTGCTGACTATCGCGAGTAGCCGCCATCGACATCGCAGCCGGACGAGTGCTGACTATCGCGAGTAGCCGCCATCGACATCGCAGCCGGACGAGTGCTGACGATAGTGAGAAGTGCACCCGCCATCGCACCGAAGCCGCCGCCATCTTCCTCGCGTGCACCCGCCATCGCACCGAAGTCGCCGCCATCTTCCTCGCGTGCACCCGCCATCGCACCGAAGTCGCCGCCTGCACACAACTAAGGTAGGATCCATCCGTTTAATTCGACTAACCAACGAGGATGATGCGTAGCCCGCCGCGTCCACCGGGTACAGCAGAAACCCCCGCCGCGTCGATAGCCCCTGCAATCGGAGTTATAGCCCCTGGCCCACCAACAATCGAGTCACCCTTCTCGCGCGATTCCTCTACCGACCCGCCGGAATTTCAAGTGGAGATTGTGAATACAATGCGCCTCAAGCCACCCGAATTGGATACAACCGATATCCACACCTTTTTCTACGCTTTGGAAAATTGGTTTGACGCATGGAATATCGCTCCGAGCCACCACGTCAAACGGTTCAATATACTGAAGACACAAATACCGACGCGAATCCTCCCTCAGCTGCGCCATCTTCTCGATAACGTGCCCAACGCTGACCGCTACGAAGCTGCGAAAAGGACAATCGTCCAACATTTCGAGGAGTCGCAACGCAGCCGCTTACACCGATTGTTATCCGATATGAACCTCGGCGATCGGAAACCGTCCCAACTGCTAGCCGAAATGCGACGCACGGCAAACGGAGCAATCTCGGACTCCATGTTGGTTGACCTCTGGATAGGACGTTTACCGCCATACATACAATCCGCGGTGATCGCCGCCTCGCCAGACGTTGAAGATAAGGCAAAGGTGGCCGATTCCGTCCTAGATTCGTTCGCTTTGTACCACCAAACGGGTGCATACCAACAGGTGTCGGAGGTTCGAAATGGGGAAGTGGACCGACTCACGAGACAAGTAGCAGAATTGACGCAGCGTTTAGACACCGTGCTGAATCAATTGAATCGAGGTCGCAACCGGTCTCGATCACGTACCCGAATGCAGCCCGCCCAATCTACTAGTAGCGTCGAAAACGACTTGTGTTACTACCACCAGCGTTACGGTCAACAAGCTCGCAACTGCCGAGCCTCGTGCTCGTTTGTTAACCGTCAACAACGGAATAATGCATCGTCGTCGTCGGCGTGACAATCTGCGGGAGACGTTCAGCAGCAACCAGTCCACTCTATATCATCGACAACTCATCGCCTCGTCATAGTGGACCGAAAAACGAACCAACCATTTTTAATAGATACTGGTGCCGACGTCTCCGTAATCCCACGAAGTATCAGCTGTGCTCTCCATAAACCGTCATCCATGAAACTTTTCGCCGCGAACAACACGCCAATCACGGTATACGGTGAGTCGCTTCGTACGTTGGATCTGGGTTTGCGACGAAATTTCCTGTGGAATTTTGTGATCGCCGACGTGGGTACAGCTATTATTGGCGCCGATTTCCTCGAATATTTTCACCTACTAGTCGACCTACGACGCAGATGCCTTGTAGACGCCCTCACTAACCTCCGCACGCCCGGCGCCACAGACTATAACCCAGAGGAGCCAACCGTCAAGGTTTGTGAATCATCGTCACCGATAGCTTCCTTATTAAGGGAATTTCCCGGGTTAACCTCGCCCACCACCCCCGGCACGCAGCTGCAATCCGAAATCACTCATCGCATTGAGACAACCGGACACCCGACTTTCGCTCGTCCTCGTAGATTGTCCTCCGAGAAATACGCAGCCGCCCGTGCCGAGTTTGAGTCCTTGGTACAACTTGGAGTTTGTCGTCCTTCCAACAGCAGCTGGGCCAGCCCCCTACACATGACGAAGAAGGCAGATGGAACGTGGCGACCCTGCGGCGACTACAGGACTCTCAACGCGAAGACTATACCGGACCGTTATCCTTTGCCTTTCCTCCAAGATTTCACGATGCATTTGCATGGCAAGACCATTTTTTCAAAGGTCGACCTGCACAAGGCATACCACCAGATACCGATACACCCGGAGGACATCCCGAAGACAGCCATCACGACCCCCTTCGGGCTGTTCGAATTCACCACGATGCCCTTCGGTCTAAGGAACGCGGCACAAACGTTCCAACGGCTCATCCACGATGTTCTACGAGGACTTGACTTCGTGTTCCCGTACATCGACGACATGATCATCGCTTCGACGACACCAGAAGAACATCACGAACAACTGCGTCAGTTATTCCAGCGTCTTGAGCAACACCATTTGGCCATCAACCCAGCCAAATGCGAATTTAACCGGACCGAGATCGCCTTTTTAGGGCACCTGGTTAATTCAGAAGGTATTCGCCCCCTCCCGGAACGCGTATCAGCTATCACCGAGTTAAAGAAGCCCACAACGATAATGGAGCTGAAGAAGTTTCTCGCAATGGTAAATTATTACCGACGCTTCTTACCAAACGCTATAGATACGCAAGGCATCTTATTCAAAATGACCCCGGGAAATAAAAAAAAGGATAAAACGCCGCTCAGCTGGACACCCGAAGCAACCGAAGCATTCTCTCGCTGCAAGGAGCAGCTTCGACAAGCAGCATTGCTGGCACACCCGATCCCAAACGCAGAACTCTCGCTGTGGACAGACGCGTCTGATTTCGCCGCAGGAGCCGTCCTGCACCAACGGGTAGGCGACCAACTCCAACCACTAGGTTACTTCTCGAAAAAATTCGATAAACCACAGAGGAACTACTCAACCTACGACCGTGAGTTGACCGCTATTTATCTCGCCGTACGACATTTTCGCTATCAACTAGAGGGTAGGGAGTTCCGGATTTATACGGACCATAAGCCTCTAGCGTACGCCTTTCGACAAACCCATGATAACGCCTCGCCGCGAAGAGCTAGACAGCTGGACTTCATAGCACAGTTCTCGACCGACATACACCACGTCTCAGGGGAAAAAAATGTGACAGCCGACTTGCTCTCACGTATTGAAGTAGTACGCGTGACACCGAGCATCGATTTCGAACGCCTGGCCGACGAACAGACCCGCGATCCCGAGCTTATAGCTATTCTGAACCAGAAGAGCCCCTCCGATCTGTCCCTGCAGAAGACGCCGATACCCGGAAGTACCAAAGCGCTGTACGCCGACTGCCCCGGCGGAATAATTAGACCGTATATTACTAAATCATTCCGCCAACAGCTCCTCCACGCTGTTCACGACTTAAGCCATCCCGGAGCACGAGCCACAGTCAGACTGATGACAGAGCGATTTGTCTGGGTGGACATAAAGAAGGAGACGCGCGAGTTCGTGAGGAACTGTTTGGCTTGCCAACGTGCTAAGGTCAGCCGCCATACCAAAAGTCCGCTCACACCGTACCCGGCTACGCAGGACAGGTTCAGCCACATCAATGTCGACATAATCGGACCTTTCCCAGTAAGCAATGGAAACCGATACTGCCTGACGATCATCGATCGATTCACCCGCTGGCCGGAAGCAGTGCCGATACCGGACATCACCGCATCCACCGTGACCGCAGCGTTGTTGTATCATTGGATCGCCCGATTTGGAGTGCCATCCATAGTGACAACGGACCAAGGAAGGCAGTTCGAGTCGTGTTTGTTCAGCGAGTTGAATCGAACCCTCGGAACGAAACACATTCGGACGACCGCCTACCACCCGCAAGCTAATGGGCTAATCGAGAGATGGCACCGCACTCTCAAATCAGCGATTACGTGCAAGGACACAACTAAATGGAGTGAACATCTTCCTTTAATACTGCTCGGCCTGCGCACAACTTTTAAGAGCGACATCAACGCATCACCGGCCGAACTCGTGTACGGCACGACGCTTACCATCCCCGCCGAATTTTTCTCAAAGGAACCACAACCAGTAGCGACCGATCAATCCGATTTCGCTAAGACGCTACGGGAAGCGATGCGTAAAATCCGTCCACCTGACACCGCTTGGCACACCAACCGAACCGCGTTCGTCCATCACGACCTAAACAAATGCACTCACGTGTTTGTACGCAACGACACCGTCCGTCCCGCCCTAACAACTCCATATCACGGTCCATACCAAGTACTTACACGAAATCTTAAGTCTTTTCAGCTACTACTCAATGGACGACCAACGCTAGTATCCATCGACCGTCTGAAACCGGCCTACACAGTTGAGGAAACCACCACGGCACCCGAACCGACGTCGCACGATCAGACCGAAACGCCCAGCGTCCCGCCGACGCAGCAGGTTCCCGCCGTGCAACCTTCGCCCCAACCACCGGCACCGCATGCCATACCAACTCCACCACCATCTATCCTACGACGACCAGGACAAGACATATCGACCGGTGTTACCAGGGTCGGACGAAGAGTGAAGATCCCGCTGAGATACCGATAACACCGCTCTAAGGGGGGAGTACTGTGGCGACCAGGACGCCACCTGGCGCATATCAGTCGTAACTTAAAAAGGCCGGTTGGCGAACCAGGAGACAGGGACAGCGGACGCATGTAGAACAGGACAGCTAGGGAGTGCACGTTGCACTAGCGCGGATAAAAGCCAGGGACGTGCGCAACCAACTTCTCTTCTCTTATCTTATCGCTTCTCGGCCTAAAGGCGAAGATCAAAGTCTCTTCTCGTACCTGCGTGTCCTTTTGCGCACCGAGTCAGGCTCGTCGACCGCGTGATCGTACCGTGCACCACGCCGCGTAGCTTAGTCGCCACGAGTGAAATTAGGGACAAAATTGTACCTCCTTGTGAATAAATCCCTAAAACTCTATTGACGTAATCTATCCACCTTAGTTCGGGACCTTGGTCAAGGAACTGAACCATCCGTAGCCTACAAAAGCTGCCCTGTAGCAAAACAGATTTTTTTTTGTTTCTTGGACAAATTTCAATGAATCCTCTGATCCAACGAATCATTATTGTTGTATAACTATGGCAATGACGCGAACTTTACGCGGCACTAATGATGTATTGAAGACGCCAACGATGCTATTATAACGGATGAACAACATATTAAAACCACCAAAGACACGTACGAATGGATAATGTAGATAGTACAAGTTTTTAAATAAATCGTCTAGGAGTTGGAAGCATAAGTAATTCTGTTTTACGTTTGTCATCATTTAAAAACAAAATCAGATGTATGTAAGTAGTCGTTTTAATAAGTGTTTTTTTTCAGTTGGTATTTGTTCTTCCATTACTTTCCAATAGTCATAAATTTCATTCGCAAACTTAGCATTGCGTACCCCATTATCGCCTTAACGGTTTGTATAAGATTCCTTTTATCGAATTGCTTTTCATAGATAATAAATTTTAAACAATATCTTCCCTTATTTCCCTTTATACCTGGTTCAATGTTGTTTTTTTATGTGAAATATCTAAATTGTGTTGAACATGCAATTTCTCTGCCATATCAATTAGCGTTAATGTGTTAGCCTAGTCTAACGACAGATTAGTTGTAGTTTGGCTTGTCTCCGGTTCTTAACGTGGAATGTAAATACGCAAGCGACGCGACGCGATGCAACACGCTGTAAACAGTTGAAAAAATAAGAGTACTAATACGGACCGTCTATAACCATCCCACAACTCCACACCCCCGCACGGTTGGGTGTCCATCTTTTATTGCGTTCAGGTAAGTAGGGAGTCGTCATTAGTTGTGTGGTGTGTTAAATGTATAAGTTTAATAAAGCCGTATAAATTATATTAAATAGAATAAAACTCATAACAATTGTTAACAAGTAATACGCGTAGGCTGATTATAAAATTAAATATAATAAAACAAAATACTCAACAGCATGAGAAGGGAAGTAGAGTAGTGTGGGTAAATGCAGTGGCCTGCTTAGATAAGCTTAGCTTCTTCTGTCAATAATAAATATTACACGCATCATTCCAATGGAATAGGGAATATGGTTGTTGCCAACGCTCCATTGCACGATTTACAGTAGCTTTCCAATTCTACAGAGGAAAATAGGAAGCAGGGGGCTTGTGGGTGAGATTTGGAGCATACAGAAGAGCCCGATGAAAGTAGCAAGAAAAAGAAGTTACCCATGAGACACTACCTATGAGACAATACTTGCACGTTGGTTTCACACGTTTTTTCGTTGTTGCGAGATGCGCTACTTCTCCTTTCATAAATTATCCTCTCAACATTGATCACAGGGTCCGCGGTACGATACATATTTTCTAAGAATGACCCCATCACGATTCCGTTTCACTATATCTGGTGGGATCCTAGCCGAGGATATCCCCGGTCAGTCGGATGAATAATTGTATAATCGAACTACCTTTGTGTTTAATGCTTAGCAGTACTAGTCGCTACTAGTGGACGTTAAAGTTCCCTAAACATTGCCATACCTCTAGCCTAGTTCTGACTTCATTTAGTCTTCTTTTTCTTCGTTAAATTTTTCTTATGCTCCCTTAGAACGCACACATAAACACACAGAGATACGCTCACAAACGTGGGTATTACCTTACCTAATGTGATAATAAGAATAGAAACAAATTATATCTCTATCAAAAGGTTACAAATAAATAATCTACAGTTACCGGAACGGGCTCCTAGGAATAATAAGTGTGTGTTTGCTAGTTTTTTTTTCCCAAAAATAGGCACAATGTCGCTATTTTTTTAACGATGTCCGTCTTTCGATGACGCTTTTCACCCGAAGATCGATTTCATCGAGACCTCCATTTGTTCAATATAAAACCAATAAATATTAATATCGCTTCAAAACACGGTGTAAACTTCCTCCGTTTCTGAAAGCTGCAGATGAATTGTAGCTTTCCTTTGCCAAACCAAAGACAAAAAACCCTGCACTTCGTACCAGCTACACGGCTGCTCGGTAAATAATAATGATAATAATAGTAATAATAATGTTTGTGGGTAAATTTACAATCGAAATCCTACGCAAACCTTTCAACCCATACGAACCGGCGAGATGATTCATCTTTGGAACCGATCATGGCCAGTTAAACTGGAAAGTAGTCACTGACAGCCGTGGCAGCGCCTTCACTATCCGGTGTACCGCTGGCGGTGCGGCCAGGTGCAACCATCGTCGGAGCGCCTACGTTCGGCGTTGGGGTAGCCGTATCGGAGTCTGTCGTAAGAGAATCATTCGTGACCGATTTCCGGAGCGCTTTGGATGCAGCAGCGCCTGCTTCGTTGTGCAACCGTTCGTATGGATTCTCTGTTACGTTCAGATACTTCACCGATTCATAGTTGGGGTCCGATTCACTTCCCGTTAGCGACTCGTAGTTGCTCGATATCCTGCTCAGACTGTTGGTCGTCGTTACGGTGGTATTGGTATTGTTGTGTTTATTATAGCCAATCAGTTGGTCCGGGGAACTGGTGCTCCCATCCCCGTCCCCATCGGTGGAGGAGGGAGTTGTGCGTGTTTCGGAGATGCTAGAGTACGCCGGAGAAGACGAGAGCGTGCATGTGTTTCCAACATTTGGCCTCTCGGGGATGGTGGAGTAATTGGTAATGGTGTCAGCCACCGTTGTTCCTGCACCCGGACTCGTCGCTTCAATCGTTGCTTCAATCGTCGCGGGTGCTACGGGAGATGTTAACGTAAGAGTGCCGGAAGCAGTGTGCGGAATGCTCGAGTAGATATCCGACTCTTCATCTGGTTCTAGGTTGTTGTTTATGTTCGGTTTTCGTTTCTTCACATCCTCCGTAATGCTGGCGTAATCGTGACCGAGAGGTGGCTTCTTTCGCTCCGAAATTACACTATATCCAGGATCGTATTCTTCTCTCTCTTTTATACTGCTATATCCAGGAGTGCTATCTGTATCGTCATCTTCTGTCGGGGCATTAGCAGCTCCACCACCGAAGCTCAACCGATTTCTAACGCTTCCTTTCGCAACCGGGGGATATCGATCCGGATCTCGGATGCTGCTGTACCCATCGCTGTCCCTCGATCCTTCCGAGGCCGGCAATCGAGCGTTCGTTTGACTCACTGGTGCGGGTTTTTTGTTCGCTGGCCGCAATATTTCGTAGTTCGGATCGGAATCCGATTCTGTGGTGCGTTGCGATCCACGGTTCAGTGTTTCGTACCCCGGGTCGTTTGCAATGCCACGCGTGTCTGGTAAACTCTCATACCCCGGCTCGTTGTCCGCTGCAAAGAATCGGTCATAATGCTCGTCAATACCGTGACATATTTCCAGCGAACCGAGAGAAACTTGTCCTATACCTTGCGCAACGGCAGCGCCCAATGGTCGACCGCCACTCATGCCCGCATTGCTGCTACCGGAACCGCTTACTGCTCCGGAGGCGACATTTCGGTGAAGCTTTTGTATCTGCGCATAATCGGCCGATTTGCGTGCGTTCTCCGTCGTACCTCCGCCGACCCCTTTCATACCGTCACCTGGAATTGTTTCGTATCCCGGGTCCCTGGTGTCGTACATCCCGGCGCTGTTTCGAAGTGGTCGCTGTTTGCCGCCATCTCCTCCGTGCAAGGACGTGTGAGGAATCGTTTTCCTGCTTGGTGATCCACCACTGCTGGTGCCGTTCAGCTGCGCCATGTCGGAGACAGTTTGCTGCTTCGGGTACTGCTCATTGGATGAACCATCTTTTCTTAGAGCCACTGGAGACGAATTTTGTGACGGTACTTTTGACAGCTTGTTCTTTTTCATTACCTACGATAGAGAAATAATTGTGAAATATTGTTCGAGATAAAATTGTAATATTTGCGGTAAATATGACTACTGAGTCTTTGTTTCACGGATAACCAAACAAAAGTTTGTATGAGAATGAAGTAAGCATCAGCAATTCATCAAAATTGGTAAAATTATACAAACAAACGTAGTTTTGCGAGTATTCCTAATAGCTATATGACCGGTTATTGCAAATAAAATATACCTATTGCTTTTGAATAATCATATCTTTTTGAATTCTATTTTTTCGTACAGCTGTTTAAAATCTCTATCCACAACCCCAAAAAATTTGAAACTTCTTCCTTAACTTCATGGAATGTAAAGAAGAAGAATACTTGCTAAATCTCTCTTTGATTGCAATTTTGTGAATGTTTTCAAAATCTTTTAAACACTTAATTTATTCTTTAGTGTCAAACTAACAAATTTGCAAATGTAATAACGCCTGTGGAACCACATTGTTTCTATCTCTTTTAATTTTGATCTCCAAACATAAGATTAAAATCATTTAATTTAAAGGTAAATTATACATTGAACAACATTCTAAAGCTCTCACCTTCGCGTACATTCCCTCCAAATCTTTCGACGGACTTTTCTTCGGTCTATTTCCTCCAGCGGAACCGTTGGGTATCGTGCCCGACGTATCGATGTCAGCCTTGGTCACAATGGTTTCCCTCGACGACGCTACGCCGATTGTGCCACCATAGTCGGTAATTACCGACGCCGCCGAATTCCGCCCGGAAGCGACGGTTGTCGAGCTGGACGACGTTACACTTCCCACGCCAAGCATCGATTGATTCGAGTTGCTGAAGAAATTGTTCGCCTGATGTTTCAGCGTCTTTGGTGTCGGAGGGAGCGGACTGTTGGCCTGCCGTTTCTCCGGTTTCGGTGATCCCAGATTTCCCACCGAGCTGGTGCAACTGGAGGACGACGCTTGGCGCGAGTGCTGCACGAAAGATTGTGCCCTCAAACCACCCCCGCCGTCGGGAGGCGGTAAATGTGCAGACGGCATTCCGTGCATATGTTGTTCATCGCCGGACGCCGTCGTATTGCTATGGTTACTCAAACGGTTCAATGTAGCCGTCGTGGGGTGAACGACGGCGGGACTGTTTCCGTCGAGCGCCTCGGGACCCGTCGATTGTGCCGCTTGCATCGAAGCCGGTTGTGGTCGGCTCGATGCACCGGTGTTTATCTCGACCGATACCGTTACCGCGTTTGGGGGTTGAATTTGCGCGTACGTTTCTGACCCACTCGTGTACAGATCGCCTTGATTGTTTGGGTCATCGATGGCGGCGTACATCTCGTCAGAATCGTCTGAGACGGTGGCGTAGTGAGAATCCCCAAGTATTTGCCGCCGCTTGGCTTGGTTCTGTACTTTTTGAGGTAACAGATTGGCCAAAGGTTCTCGAACGCTGATGCTGGTGTATCCTTCTGTTTGACGAAAGGAGAAAACAAAAAGCAAATGTTTTTAACGGATACTTGTCGCACAATTCTTCGACCAAACCAACAACGCACTTGAAGAGTCCTGGGAATCGCCACTAAAATGCTGCGTGGATGGTTGCACTATCGGTGGCGTCATGTAGGGTAGATCTTGACTAGCAGATACACGTCCAGCAATTGCGGAAGCAGCCGGAATGTCCTGGAAGTGAAATAATTCATTTTAGATGATATAAATAATGCAATTTATTGAATTGTTTACACAATCAACATGCTTAGCTTGACTTACCACAGTTGCTGTTTCCCTATCTTCCAGATTTTGGGTCGATTCGCGACGTGAAATCGGACTCATCAATTCGTCATCATCTTCGTCCTCATCGTCATCCTCATCGCCGTCCCGCGGCTTGATGCGACTGGACAAACCGGATGGCCCGACATCGCCGACCCCACCACCTGCGGTACTATTTCCCGGCTGAGTCACCTGAGCGTACGGATGCTCCATCCGACGTAGCTTATCGTACGCATGTGGGGGAGATCGAACACGTGCGTAAGGAGAACTAATGTCATCCGCCTGGCTGATGGAACTGTGCTGCGAGACACTGGTTTGTTTTTTCAGGCTTGCCGATGCTGTTGATAAGAAATAAAAAGAATCACTGTGATTCAAGTCAACTTTTCAGAATTTGCTTTTTGAACATACGACTTCGTCCTTGGGGTAAATCCTGCACTTTATCACCAACGGTGGCGTAAAGTTCGGAGTTGTTGTCGCCCGCTGGTTCCGCTATAGGTATATCTGGAAGACTTCTATGCGGTGCATTTGAAGTCCTGACGAGAAAAAGTCAAACACCATGAAAACAATTACTACAATATGTGCCTCACAGCGGATGCAAGGTATTAAAGATAACATTCCACAACATATATTAATGCATGCATAAAAATTATCCACGTCAACTAAAAAAAAACCAACAAACCTTTTACTGCTGCCTTCGTTATCTATTCCGATGCCACCACCAGCACTGGCTGGGCGGAATTCTGTCCCAGCTGACGATGCTGTTCCTAGTGAACCGTTCGCGGCGGAAGGATTATTTATGGGACTAGCCAAGCCGGAGTTCACTAAGGTGTCCTCAGGATTTGTCAGCTTTACCATACCTTCGAGACCGAGAAGATCATTTCTGTGTGTGCGGTGCGGGCCCGGTTCGTCATCCGATGGCGTGCGATGGAGGGATGCAGCGGGTGGCGCAGATGCATCGTGGTTTTGTTTGGTTGCGGTGGACGGTCACACGGCCAAGAAACGTAAATGCACGCAAGCACGAAATAATACAAACACGCACACAATATCCATCAAACCACACACGATAAAAAGGAAAGAAAGTAATAAAAAAAACAACATTGAATAGGGCACAATATTCTACAAACAAAAAATTTATCAAAAATAGCTATATTTACGCGACCAACAATAAAACAGGTGTGATTGAACAAGCATTACATAAAAAGTGTCAGTATGGAGAAATGTACGATAAACTATGCTGGAAAAGTGCAGGGTAAGATCTCAGATGATATCATTGGGTTATACGGAGTACTAAGAACTGCAAGGAAAGTCCGGCATGATTCATAATAAAGATTATTGACGAAGTGCTAACACACAATGCTAATAACTTGTCTACTACCACTACTGACATTCAACACTTACACAAGAAGAATGTTACAATCAAGACTGAAAAAGATGTTTAGATACTCCCATCTGCCAACTAATGTTATTTTAATTTCTTTAAGAAAAGTCCTTTTAGTTTATTTCCAAATATTATGTTTGTGGTTGTTATGAAAGAAACATCCGACTAATTTTAACAATACAAAATATGTATTATTTTACAATGTTAACTACTTCTTTTTTGGCGTTACACGCTCACCGTTGCGGTGGAATTCGGTCTACCTATTGAGGTATGGTATACATTTTTCAAGTTGCTATTTATTTAAAAAAAAACTGGCGTTATAATAGGTTTAATATCAAACTTGTGCTATCGCAACACTTCGTGTATGTATGTGAGACAAATCTAACGATAGTGCAATTTTTTCTTTGAATTTAAAGAAACTTTCAAAATATTAACAAGTAGAAAAAGGGAACAATTAGTACATAAAATATAAACACATTGAGTATATTTTTGGTAAGCAAAGTTATATTCTACAACCATAAACATATCAATCGATTTTTCATGAAGTGTTCATACACTATAAAACAAATTACAATTTATTCAATTATATTTAAAGTAATCCGCAATTAGCTCAACCAAACTCAGCTGACTTAGCCGATTTGTTTGTTTGGAACGCATTATACCAAATTTCATACATACACAACAATCCACTAAGATATCAATAGAATTTGAATAATTATTATTCAAAATAAAGTCCTGACCTTACGAGAACATTTTTCAAGTGTATAACACAAATAAACGCTGATAACAAGCTAACCGCAAGCAGCAAGCACATCGATACATATATTTTAAAAACATTCTAAACATTTTTACTCACTTGATCTCTTGCTTTCGTCGGCAGCATAGGCATGATAAAACCGCGGTTATCATGCTGACCATCACAACAACCGAAATTGAGTACAACCATATGGCATCATAACCGAGCGTTTGAAGCAGCATGGTTGTTACGGGGACAATGTAAGCAAACGTTGGGATTCAGTGTCTAGCACTGTAAATTTGTTTTCACGATGCACTGGAAACAGCGAAATCCGGAACTTCCGCTACGTAAAGGGGTGACGATCGGCGATCGTCTTAGCGCACTCGTGCATTTAAACAGCGCACTTTTTTGTTTGTTGCTTCAATACACTGAAACTAGTCACAGGGGACATTTTACCTACGGCTTTCGATGACCTATTCGAAATACGGAACATTCATTAGTACGGTGGAGTTCGAGGACAAACAGTTTGTTAGTGACGATTTAAAAAAAATTACTTAGTTACATCGATAAAATTGATAGAATACTAAACTCATTCAAATTCGATCATTAGATCAACTACTAAAGAAGCAATAACAACGTTATACCGTTAATGAAATGAGCAATCATTTTATATCGTCAGCTACAAGTCTCTAAATATCTAGAAATTGTATGGTATGGTTGCCTCAAAAACAAACGATTTCTCTCGTCATCTCGCGCCTTTCCAATACCGCGCACTCACTTTCCTTCATTCCCACTCCACCTTTCCCACTCCCACATATAACGTTCGTTATATGGTACGGAGATAGACGTCACCGGAGCGGATGTATTGAACAGACACGGTACAGAGTCTGGCTTCCAATTCACGAAGAGAAAGGTGGCAGAGCACTAAACCCACAGTGCACGAACACACCAGATTTACTACTCGGACGGTCGACGGACGGACGGTTCATTGTTGAGCGGGGGAGCAAGGAGCAATGGAGAAAAAACACGGGAAAACGGGAACAAACGAAAGTTGGAAGATTGCTCCGGACGAACGTAACGAAGCGTCACATATCTGGCGTTGCCTTTCTCCGCTAGGGCACTTTTCCGATATTTATCAAACTTTTAGATATGGGATGCACAGAAAGATGATTGAAAATAATCATTGTAAGAACAAATGCAGGATGGATAGAGTTGAAATCGGAGTAAACACGCTTTCTTTTTTCACCTCTGCATTGGTTTGTTGATTTTCACCTTCTCACAAGCACAAACAAGCTTCGCAGGGAGTGCAACAAGCGACATTTACGAAAACAGCACATAGAATAAAATTACACTTCTTTCATCTACGATTTGCTGCACCAGATCAAGCACGAATGTAATCATTTCGTAAGTTTCCTTGTGATTTTGCTTGTTTCATCTGCCACACTGACTGTGAAACGAAAGCGGATTTAAGAAAACACAATGAAAAAATTAGTGTTGGCAGAATCGGGATTTGGAAGACTTGAAGATTCGATCCCTAGACGGATTCCAAAGATTTGAATCCCATGGGATTCGAATCAGATTTGATATGTTTGAGATTCGTATCAGATTTGATTTGTTTGGGACTCGATTTGATTCGTTCTGCCTTGATCCCAATCTATTTGAATTTGATATGACTCGATCTAGCCACGAGGTGAGTTGAATTAATCACGTAACTAGTTGATCTAAAGACAATGGAATTGAGTTCGGTTTACTCGACTCGGGCGCTGGTTAGAATGGATTGTACATAGATAAAGGTTTTTGCACGATTTAACTAACGGATACGAATACGTAGTGATAATTATTTTGGCTATCACCTGATTTACATTTTTACCGGATTTTGAATAAAACTATCATTCTATACAATGTTACATACAAAAATAACTGTACCCGCTTTTAAATGCCTGCGAAGAACATCGTTTCCTTACGTTAGTACATTTTTATGATTAACAGAACTGTTAACAACGGTGAAGCTCACATTGAAAATGTGTTATATGTTTTTATTGCGTAAAAAGCGAGTTATCAGTTGTGATTTGATAGGAATTCAGATGAGTATAAACGATTTCCAGACCGGCATTGAATGGTTTATATCGTTGGGACTGTTCGATGGATTGGGATTCGGATTTGAGGATTCGGTTTACCCACCACTAGAACAAAGCTGCATCGCGCCAAACTGGTATCAACAAGATTCAAAAATCTTGGTCACAGCTTGAAATAATGACTGAAATAGCTAGTTTGTTAATAACTTTTTAGTGCCTCGGTCAATTTCAGTCACAGCCCCTCAAATGAAAGGTCTTTTGTAGGCAAACAACTTGATACAACAAAGATTTCACCTAGTTGCGTGGAAAAAAGACAGCACTCTGTCGGGAACAAGGTTGATCAGCCAAAATTTGCCAATTTGTTAATAATTATTGATTCTTTCAAACGATTTTCACGACTGATCCGTTAAATGAAAGGTCTTTTCAAGACACACAACTTTGTTGAAGTAAAGTTTTACTTTAGTTTCTTGTTTTTGATAAAAACCTGGGTGGGAACGTGTTCGCCCCTCGGACGAAAAGGTGAATCGTGTTGAGAAATGAACTCTTATTTATAAACGTCAAATGCAGCGAATTGGATTAATGCGTATAAACGGTAACCCGAATGTAGTAACGTGTAGAAAAGATACTGAATAAAAGCTGAACTCGTGTCAGTCGTGTATTAACACCCAAGCAGACTAGCAGCAGACCCAAGCGATACCGAAAGAAAAACTCTGCCAGTCAACAGGTTATGGGCCCAGTTGTCTAGAAAGTATCGTGGTAGCCTGAATTTGTGGTGAATTGCGGTTTATTGCAAGGGATTCTTGTTCGAGCCAACAAGCGAACAAAAGACAGTTCAGGATGGATTCATTTCGTGTAGCCGTGTCAAGGCTAACAAATGACAACTACCAGACATGGCGCTATAAGATCGAGATGCTGCTGAAAAAGGAGGAACTCTGGTACGTTATTTCAGAGGTAAAACCAGAAAGTCCAACGGCACAATGGACAAAAGATGATACGAAAGCGAATGCAACAATTGGGCTTCACATCGATGATGATCAAATTGGTTTGGTCAGGGAGTGCGCAACGGCACAGGATTCGTGGAAGGCGCTGAAAGCATATCATGAGAAGGCGTCAGAAATCTACCTGCTCAAGAAACTAACACTTCTTCAACTTGGCGAAGAAGGGAACATGGAGGAGCACGTGCGGAAGTTTTCGGAATTGCTGCAACGGATTGCTGGTTCCAGCGAACCCATACCGAAGAAATGGCAAGTGGCGATGCTATTGTGCTCACTGCCACCATCATACGATCCCCTCGTCACAGCGTTGGAACAGAAGCCGTTGGATGAATTGTCGCTAGAGTTCGTAAAATCGAAGCTTCTCGGCGAATTCGAAAAGCGGAAGGAACGAGGTGCAACAAATTCCAGTGAAGGTGGGATGGCGTTGAACGCAGTGTTAAAATACCATGAGAAGAAAAATGGCCCCGGGGCCGAGGTTAAGAATTGCTATCACTGCCATAAGCCAGGGCACTTCAAGAAAAATTGCAGACTGTTTAAAAAGCTATGTTCAGAGAATGCAAATAGTGTAACCAATACTAGCGAACCCGTTGCATGGATTGTGGGCCAGGGAGAGCCAAAAGAATGGTATATTGACAGCGGTGCTTCGAAGCACATGACTTCTTTTAAAGATTTTTTCCAGAAGTTAGAATTCACGCAAGGTTCCGAAGTGGCGATGGCGGATGGCAAAAAGGTTGAGGTTGCGGGCTTTGGTAGCGGTCGTATTAATTGTCTTGCGGACAATGACGAATTAAGAACGATCGATATTTCTGATGTCTTGTATGTGCCTAGCTTAACAACAGGATTAATTTCTGTGAGTGCGTTGACAAAAAAGGGATTTAAAGTTATATTTATGGATAATCAATGTATTATCAATGATGCTAACGGAAAGTGTGTAGCTGTAGCGATAGCTATAGGAAATATATATAAACTATACACGTGCGAGTATGCGTTTCAAACGAAAAGCTGTGAGCATACATGGCATAGAAGAATGGGACATCGGGAGTACCAAACGCAGATACAAAATTTGAAGCGTGAAAAGGACGCATTTCAGCTGGCAAAGCGAGAAATCGATGCCGAAAATCAGCGCCTTAAGGCAAGCTTAAAGTCCAAAGAAAAGGAACTTGCCGACGAGCAGGAGCTGCAAAGGGAGCTGAAAGCAGAGCTCGACCGTACCAAGCTAGCGGTCAAGAAAGCCAACGTACTCAGCCTCGAGATGGAAGCGTACGAGCGGTCGTTGAACGAGCTAAACACAAAGCTGGAGGCGCAGAAAACGTTGGTCAGGGAGTTGGAGGGTACGATCGACGTGCAGGAGCAATCGATCAAAAGCCTCAAGCAGCAGTTGGTCCTGCTGGAGGAAAGTCTCGAGTCACAGCAAAAGCATTCGCGCGAGCTCAAGCAGGAGGCCGACACGATGCAGGGTAAGCTGCGCCAGAGCGAACACCAGCGGGTTGACCTGATGAGACAGCTGGAGGAGTTGGGCGACGAGCACGATCGCCTGAAGCAGAGGGTGGAAAACAATCGTGTCGACTTGGAGCAGATGGCCGCTGATAAGGAGCAGGTGTGCGGTGCGCTGGAGGTAGAGAAAAGCAATCTTCTCAAAAAGAACCTTACACTGGAGGACGAGATAGGCGCGTTGCGGAAAGCGAACGCGGAAAAGCAGCAGGAAGTTGAGGATGTGCGCACGGAGTTTGCAAGTTATAAGATTCGGGCGCAGTCGGTTCTACGACATGCCCAAAGTGAGGATAGTTTCAAGACAGTTTCGGATCAGTCCGAGGAAAATGATGATTATCCGTATTCCAACAATGATGTCGGTGAGGGTCACTCAACTAAAAGGAAGACACGAGGGAAATTACCACAACGATACAATGATTACGAGATGAGTTTTTCTGCAGTTTGCCAAGATCCCAATCCCCAATCTTTTGATGAGGCAATCTCTTGTTCAGAGAGGGACCAATGGCGGGTGGTCATTAAGGAGGAGCTTACATCGATGGAAAGGAATAATGTATGGAAGAAAGTGTCTATGACTGAAAGTATAAAACCCCTCACTACGAAATGGGTCTTTCGAGTGAAAGATAATGGAAATGGCTCCGTTAAGTACAAGGCTAGACTCGTTGCAAGAGGATTTATGCAAATAGAACGTATAGGAACTAAAGAACAGTTAGCAGATATTTTTACAAAGCCCATGGAAGCAATCCAATTTAAGTTTTTACGAGAGAGAATTGGATTGAGAGAGGGTGTTGAGAAATGAACTCTTATTTATAAACGTCAAATGCAGCGAATTGGATTAATGCGTATAAACGGTAACCCGAATGTAGTAACGTGTAGAAAAGATACTGAATAAAAGCTGAACTCGTGTCAGTCGTGTATTAACACCCAAGCAGACTAGCAGCAGACCCAAGCGATACCGAAAGAAAAACTCTGCCAGTCAACAAATCGGACGAAAAGGTTGATTTCCAATTAAGGTTACAAAAGCCAATTCTCGCAGAACTTTTTAGTTCATTGACCTATTTCCACAAATAGGTCTTCAAGACACATTCGTTTGACCGTCTTTTTTCGTTTTCTACCAGCTCTCGTCGAGCGAAGAACGGAACTCGCGGGTTGCGGGTCATGCAAACCTGAACCTGTGAATAAAACAGCTTTCATGGGGTCATTTGCCCACTGGGGTCAATTCATGTAAGGAATTGAATGTCTTAAACACGTTAGATGTATTGTAATATCCTTCAATATGGACGCAAAGTACCAGTTTTCTTACCTGCCGCTGCAATTTAGCTTAAAATACATTACATCAGCCATAATAGTTATGTCCCGAGGTGGTTTTTGTAATATTGTTATCATTGCATCAAGCATGTTTATTCCGTGATAATTATCCTTGGGTAAATCATTTTTTGATTGATCATTTAAACAAATCATATGAAAAATTAGCAAGTTAGATGTCCATGTTCAATATTACGGATTGGGATTTGGATTCAGAGATCCGATTCCCCAAATGGATTTGAATCGAAAGATTGGAATTCCAACCAGGAATCGATTTTCCCAACACTAGAAAAAATCCTTCGCGGTAAGGAACAAGATACTTACAATGGTAATAAATGTACCTTGGTTACAATCAAGGTTGCTGCTCTGCATAAGTATTTCTGAAGGTTGCCTCGTAAAGATCAATTTGACAGTAAGACATAGTTCCACGTTGGGAATGGTTCGCACCAACACAACCAACACACAACCGTTTGTAAAACACGTGGTTCAGTTGAATTCCACAAAATTGAAATAACTTGACATTGATTTGTAACTGATGAAAAACGATAAGCAAACACTAATCATTTGATACGTCTGTGAAATAAAATCAACATTTTGAGGAGTTACTAAATACGCTGCTGAGGCAATAAATTTCAATTCATTTTGCAGCATTTTCAATTTTCTTTATTCAATTATCTTCTTCTTGGTGTTACAGTTAAGGGTTTAGGAGACTCTTTTACCCTATGTGTACGTGGATAGTCAGTCCTCTCGTACAGGGGAAGGTCCGGTGTCGGTTGGGATTCGAACCTACGCTGTCGAGATGGTGAGCCCCGGCGTTAATGTGCCGATTTTGTTAACCGGCGCTACCGCTCGGCTGTCGCGAACCCCCGCGTTATTCAATTATATCGAAATTAAATTATGCTATAACTAATTTCATCTGGTGTATGTTATCTTTTCCCATATACTTTGATATTTTTCACTCACTTGTACTCCCGTGAACCCCGAAACCATGAACCGTTACATCGCAAAATACAGCCAAAGAATTGCAATAAATCGTACAGTCCGTCGTGTTCTTTCAAGAGTAAGTGTAAGTGTAGCGTTATTCAAATAAGCGTTATCGTTGTATCTCTGTAGGGGTTTCATTTAGCATTTCGCGGTTTAGTAGACGATAGCGACGGTAGACCAACGCATGTCTCCAAAGTTTATCGATGAAAAATCCCGTTCGCTGTTTGAGGAGTCCAGTGCCTTGCGGAAGAAAGGTGTAACTGATAAGCAACCCGTTACTATCTTCACACAAGATATTGATACTATGCCCCATCATCGCAGCGCACTGATAGCAGCACGTTTCGATAAACATTGTTCGTCTCATTTCGATAAACATTTCAGTACATCGCTTCTCTTCGTGGAGGCCGTATCGGGTCGTTTGCGGTGGTCATATTTACATCGGCTTACGGCATACTCTAGACAAAAAATAGGTGCTCTGCTGTAGGTGGATTTTCTTTTTCGGCAAAGCAGAGCGAGAAACCACCAGACGTGCGATAGCATTTATTTTAGGACTAGAACCGGTAGTATTCGATTCCGCTGACTTGGTTGTGTACTATCATTGTCAATCTGGAAAACAAGTACGTAATTATGATAAGGCTTGTGGAGGGTGAAACAACACAACCGATATACCAAAGGGGATCCGATATGTCCGTATACCTAATGTCGAAGTTTGTTTTACTGCCAACAACCTATTCACTGATAGACTACGAATCAAATTATCACATGCCACGAGTTAACCGAACAGTTGTTACGAAACCTTCAATCATCGCGATAAGTTTGCATTCAAATATTTTTCGTTACAGAAAATGTTGAATCCCTCCTCCACCAGTGCATTGGAATGGATAAGATAGTATATTTGTCTCTGGTTGTTTGCCTTGGCTGGCTGGCGGTTTCCTCGGGCACAACTACATCTAACGTTCTACCGGCAGGTATGCACCTTTTGCCTTCCTTTTTTCATAGCTCTACAGAAACGAACAAAGGACATCGTGCCAATGTCGCCTCTTTACGCACAGGTATTAAAATTGGATTTGAACAGGTTTGATATATCATTTTTTCTTTCACAGCACTCAACGGCTTTTTAGAATGCGGTGATGCTTTGTGCCGTAATGATACGCAAATTTGCAGAGAAGATAGCTACTGCGAGTGTAGACCGCATTTTGAAGACCTAGGATCACAACATTGTGCACCATGCCCATCCGAAGGACTGCTTTGCCGTGGGTGCTGTATCAGTGATGCCTTTACCTGTTACCGAGGTGTTTGCCAACGGTGCGAAATAGATAGTAAAGGAAATTGCATGTAAGAAATGCCATCAAGCTGGCTTTCTAAAGCATCAGGGATTTATATTCTCGTTCGGTAGTTTCAGTTTTGGTATCTGTTGTTCCATAAAATTTGTGGTTTCCATTGTCTTTGCAGTAACCAAGAGACACTGTTTTTCCTGACGGCGGCTCAAGTGGCATTGGCCACCGCAATGGTTCTTGGGGTGATCTCTTTAAGCTTCCTTTTATACAAAACTCTTCGAAATCGGCTAAGGTAAGTTCGAAGGTTAATCCTCGTCTTTGAGATCATTTTTGACAAGCTTAAAAGAAAAGTTACTACAACATAATTCGCTTAATTATGATTTACGGAATCGTTTATACCAGACGAAACAACCAAGTCCTCCAGAGTGAATCACGCCAATCCGTAGTAAGCCGTGTATCGTTATCGTCGATTCAGCAGCGGGTTGTTAGACGTTTACGGGATCGGCCACCGAAATATGAGACACGGCATAATTATGAGTACCAGCAGCGACAAACCGAGCGGCAAAACAGTCAACAAAACGCTCCGGCTGAGCCGGTTCCGATAAGTGGCCCACCACCGGCATATGAAGGAGACACGGTACTTCTGCTAGTGTTGAAGTATACTTTTAAATCAATTTAATCAAACTTTACTTCATCTCTCGTGGCAGGTTTCACTGGCAGAAAATCCACCTCCTTACACACCAGAGCAGGCCGGTGAACCGAGCGCTCGGATTGCAGTTATAGATATTCCATCACCCATAACTTCTGATCATCCTCCGGCTACTAGTGTGGCGAACAGTGGTGAATCGAGAGAGCTCCAAGGATTTACAAACCAGGTGTTTGAACCAGATAAACATGATCTACCGCCCCAGACCGTTCAACCGCCTGGCGAAGGTGATGGGCGTCCCAAAGATTGCATTGATATTCCTTTAGTCGATAGCAGTGACAAGACGGTCTATATGTAGTATGATTTGTAAGTGTCAGGCGGAAATAGGAAGCTGAGACCGTTTGTTGCTGGACTTCGAAGGTCTCATTTTAGTTACTGCGCGTCGATAACTGTAATTATTTTCTTTTCTGTTACTTTTAAACTAACTAAACGAAAGGAATTCCGTTCCTAGAAAATCCAACCTGCATTTTGGCTGTGTTTATTTCAATGCCTAGGACTTACTTGGCTCATACATTCATCTGCAAAACATTGAACGATTGGAGATAAAATTTAAAGGGGCCCAGTTGCACCGTCAGTTAGTAAGAGCTTCTAAGGCAGCTACAACATCGCCTCGATGCACTCTTAGCGTTTGTTCTGCCTTACTGCGTGTGATTTCCATTTCGCGAACCTAGAAATAAAAGAGTAATGAACAGCTTTTAAAACAATTCCATTCATCTTGTCACTGTACTTACGATAAGCTCAATATCCTCCTTTTTCACTTGTACCTTCTGCAGTTCTCGTTCTTTGGCGAGTTTTTCTTCATTTTCCTTACTCCTTTTGTCTTCGAAAAGATTTGCCGCCTACAAAATATTGATAGTACAAAATCGGAAATCTTTAGTACATGGAACATCTACACCAGACATTGTTTTGTTTTGGTTAGGACATTTTGAGGTACCGGTTGAAACCGGAAGAGTTGAACCCTTTTTACCAAGAACAAAAGATTGTTCAGAGGATTGACAATTCTTTCTTTTTTTTTTGTCCTGTAAAAAAGAGACTATCACGGATTTGAATTCATACCGCACACCAAGTTCTATCCTGAAGGAGAATACCGCATGGACAATTCGCTTTTGTTTAGCTGTAGATGTATATGGACGATGATCATTAGACCAACTTCCTAAAATGCTTCAATGGCTTCAAATGTAATTAATCCAAGACGATGTACGCGATCTATGGATGGTTTACAGGTTAGGAAACTTACATTAGAATAAAGGTTGTGGGATGTTATTTCTTTCTCCTCGGCATAATCTGTTACTCGTTCCAGGTCCGCCGCGCCGCTATCATGCTTCGATGATTTCTTCTGTTTCTTGTCGGTAGCGTCGTCTACACCGTTCACTGCCTCCGTTTCGCCCATTTTAATTCGGATTTCTGCAAATCTATGCCTTTGGAAGATCCACTTATTTTCCTAGTCTTCGAGCGGCGAACGTGCTTTGTTTTCTAAAAAAAAAAAGAAAAAATTAACAATGAAAGATCTGTCAAAACAAAGATATGTGCGCCACACTAGCCCCTGACATTTCTGCCGAACACCTTTTTCAGGTATCAGATTATTTTAACCGTCACCCGTTCAACCAAACCTACATACGTAGACGTTCAACCGGACTACCCGGGTAGTCCATACATTTTGTATGGGAGACTCCGTTTTCCTGTACTTAAGACTTAATAACTTTTTTTCTAGACGTCGGATCGATTTGAAATTTTTAGTGAAGATACTTGAGGGTGTTTCTCAAAATATTGTATAACATTTATAATTTTAAAAATTCATTAACTATGTTAATTTGAGGTTCCAAAAAATTTCACCCTTCACATCTATGACCCAAACCTGTGTAGCTTCAACATTTTATATAGGAGTTTGCATTTTCTGTATTTCAGTATACATATCTTTGATCATTGAAGCTGAATTGCTTGAAATTTTCAGAAAATTATTCAATTTTTTTTCCAAAAGTGTTTTAGAAATGTTCAATGTTCAAGTAGGATTGTTTCATTCGAAAACACGAATTCGATAATTTAAATATTTATGCCTTACGTTTAGGTATAAAAATCTTAATCTAATATTAAATACAAGTATGATTCACATCATTTTGTTCAGAAAATGTACGCCACAAACACGTATATTAATCCGCTTCTAATCGCCTATGTGTGTTATTCAAAGTACAACAAAAGCTGAGTAAAAGTGAGCGTTATGGAAAAACTCAATCCTTAGAATAGATAAAACCGAACAGACTTATAGAAGAATTACTAGGAACAGCATTTCTGACGAAAATATAATTAAATAACGGACAAAACTCTGTTCCCAGTTGAAGCATGAAGATAGCATGAAGCGACTGTGAGTTTATTAATTTTTACGATATTTTATGCAATTTTCCAAAAAATTTAAAGTAGTTAAGTATCTACGAGCAAATACATTAGTACTAAAATACAGAAAAAGCAATCTTCTATGTCAAATATATGAACTACACAGATAAATGGTTGTAAATGTGTATGGTGAAATTTTTTGGAACCTCAAATTAACATACTTAATGAATTTTTAAAATTATAAATGTTATACAATATTTTTGGAAACACTCTCAAGTACCTTCACTGAAAATTTCAAATCGATCCGACGTCTAGATAAAAAGTTATTAAGTCTTAAGTACAGGAAAACGGAGTCTCCCATACAAAATGTATGGACTACCCGGGTAGTCCGGTTGAACGTTTGAGGGGTATCAACCGAAAAACGCAAATAAAAATTATTTAAATTCCTTGGAAAAATTTGTTTCTTTAGCAAAACGATAGAAAATGAGTTTTTCTAGGCATTCTAAAAATTTCATGCCGATACGTCAATCCAATCAAAAGTTAGAACAAAGCAAAACTCCAAAAACTACCCGGGTAGGCGGTTGAACGGGTGACGGTTAATTGTACTGCAGGAATTTGAAATCTATTTTATTTTCAATGTTCAAAATAATAAAATTTGTTGTCAAAATTATTCAATGTTTGAATTTTTTAAATTTTATAATTTTAGTTGATTCAGGGTCTTCTAGGATAGGACAAAACTTAACGAAACAACAGAGCTGTCATTAAACTGTCAAAGATTGTTATTAAATAAACGATCAAAGCTTCAGTGCGCAAGGAGTTTTTTGAGGAAATATTTTTGGTTCCATTCTACCAGTGTTGTTAAATAAGAGTTAATTTACTAATTTAAAATGTCGGCCTCAATACACACGGCTAAGAAAAAGTACTCGCAGCAAGAGTTGCGGCGTATAATGAGCGAAACAAAGGCAGCCAAACAGCTTCAACAATCGGAAAGTGCAGTGAAGCGTATTGACTCCCCTTTGGCAAAATATCCTTTATAAAACACCTTTTCCAGCTTTTTAAAATCAATTATATAGTACAACGGATAAAACTATCTTTCCTTAACTCCTAGTTATATCATTACATATAATGATTTAGGTCAGCTGACGTGTGCCCTCTGCCGGTCGATAGTTCGCTCGGAAGCTGTCTGGAAGGTTCACATAAATTCTAAACAACACAAGGAACATGTGGAACTAGCGAAGCAGTTAAAAGAACAACCGACTCGTACAACTCTTCCGATACGAGATTCCACCATATCTTCACACCAGTCCGACAATCCCTCTAAACGACCAGCCACTTCAGTTACCACAGAGGACAGTATTCCCATGAAAAAACCAAAGGGGATATTGAAAAACTCTCAATCGCAATCCGTTCAAAATACAACCCTTCCGAATGATTTTTTCGACAACAAACTGAACGGGCAAACTGGCAACAAAAATGCATCCTCAATTCGCAAGGATCTTGTTAATATTCGGCTGCCAGACAAGCATCACCAGCAAATAGCGGAGGCGATGGAACAGGATCCAGCAGTAATGGACGGAGGAACGGCTGCTCCGTCGGAAGAAGAAAAACTACCGGAAGGATTTTTCGACGATCCCAAAATGGATGCAAAAGCGCGAAACCAAGAGTACAAAGATCCGGATGATGAAGAGTGGGAAAAATTTCAAAAGGAAATTAAGGAAGCGACTAACGTTTCCATGGCGATCATAAGCGAAGAGCAGGAGGAATCTACCGCTGAAAGACAGATAGCAGAAATTGACGAGCAAATCCGTAATTGGTCGAGGGTGTTGAGCTTGGAAAAGAAGAAGGAACAAGTCCAAACATTGAAGGGAATATCATCGTCTTCACGACAAAATGGCAAGCAAGATGGTTCGCTGCGAAATGCAAGCAGAGTAGAAACTGTCGCCCAAGATGACGAAGACGACGATGATGATGAGTTTGATGAATTTTTAGATTGGAGAGCCAAGAAATCGTTTAAATAAATTTTCACATTTATTACACTCTGAACTTTGTTCTGATTTGAGTTATTAAAATATCGATATTGATTCATTGAAATCCGAAACAACAAAACGATGAATGAATAAAAAAAAAAGAATGCATATTTCTGTCTTGTTAAGTCCGTAAAATTAGGGGGTAGCGTCGGTTAGAAGAATCGGCCCATGAGTGCCGGAGCTCAACACCTCGACGGCGTGGGTTCGAATCCCAACCGAGACCTGACCCTCCCCAGTACGAGAGGACTGACTATCCACGTGCACATAGGATAAAAAGTCTCGTAAGCCCCTAACGGGCAGGCATGACCAACAAGGTCGTAACGCCAAGAAGAAGAAGAAGAAGAAGAAGAAGAAGAAGAAAATCTTAGAATGAAAATCAATTATGTATCATATTTTGTAGTAATAGAGAATTTGACAGAAGTGAGTGAGCAAAGTCGCCAATTCTGAAAGAATATAAATGTTTTTGAAGTAAAGTGCTAAAACAAAACAATTCAACTGAATGCTATTAAACATATTGCATAATATGTCAATGCTATACGGTATACACCACATCACATAAACAGAAAACTTGAAATAATATGTCATCAATAGAAATAATGAACATGTAGTTCCAATATTTTTTGTAGTTTATGTAAAGTAAATAAGTTTCATTAAAAGATTTAAGTTCTGTAAAGTGATACATCTTAGCTAGACTTTTCATTTCTTGTGTTTCATTTTGATGCTCGTCATTATAGAGTGAATTAATTTTACTCCGCTTGCTGCCGGCTTCGATCATTTTACTGGATTCATTTATGCTCGAAAGTTGTTTCATTTGTGTCTATGTGTGTAGTTTATAGGCTTTGCGTCTCAACTCTTGTTTTGTTTTCAACAAATTTACAATGCTCTCTTCTTTTCAATCTGGTGTGCAGTATTTTTTTTATTTTTCTGACTCTTTCATGTTTTAGCTTTCTTAGTTGCACATCTGTCCTTGAAGATGCTACACGTTAGAGCGTTAGTGACTTGCGAAGAAATATGCACTTTAGTTCTTTGCAAGAAGGTTATGTGTGTATTTTTTTAAAGGATTGTAACTCCATATTCCATGCTTTTCTGCATCTTATGCGGTGTCTCTTGTGTGAAATGTGAAGCGTATCAAATTTTTGAAGAGTGTTTTAATGTATATGTCTGTCGGTGTGTGTGTTTTTTGGTTTGCTGATTGCCAATCAATCTTATTTAGCAAATATGTTTTTGTGTCGCTTGTATTAAAAAAATGACGAATTTCCAAGAAGGTGTACTTGAACAAGTCGTTCTAAGTTTTGTTGACAAGTATAATAAATAGGAGATAGAACAGGAGTAGTTTCTAAGAGTCCCTAGTAGCAATGAAAAGCAGCCAACACGGTCTTTTTGTGTTGCACTTTTGTATTTGTTCCACGTAGTACTTCAGGTTGCGATTTTAGCCCTTTTCATAGAACTACTGATTTCCGTACATCCATTGTAGGTTACTTATAAGATGTTGTAAAAAAGAGAAGGTAGCGTTGTAGACATTTGTCGTCGTTTCATGAATTTTCACTAATTTCTAATTTATGTTTTGCTACTTTTGTTCTACTGCTATATTCCATTAAAACGGGACTGAAAGAGTATTTCCTTATAGAAAGAATTTTCAAAAACAAGTAGACCAGTTTATTATGCTCCATCGGTTTTCATTTCTATTGTAAGCTATGACAGGACCCAAAACTGTAGTCTTAAACGGTTCACTTAAATAAATCATGATACTAATACATATATTACTCCATCAGTAAAAAAATATAGGGAAATTAAAAAAAGTCTACAGATAAAAACACAGGCTAGTCCTTGAAATTCTTCCCCAAATTTCAATGAACCAGGTGTTTTATATCTTTTTTATTTAACTTGTCGGATGTAGTATCATCCTATAAATAATGTTTTCAGAAATGAAACTAAGATACGCGTAATTAACTAAAATAATGCATGACATTATGTTTGTTATGAGTTATAGTTTTGTTTTTTTTTTTGTTTACTATCCCTCTACGGTAAAGTTTGTTCTGATTTCTATTTCAATCGTGTTGTTTCTAGGTACGATTTTGTAACTCTACCTGTTATCTCCTATTTACTACAGTTCTCTACCTTATTAACGCGTCTTAATCTTTCTTGTTTCTTTATGAATAACTGCCTCGTTTATACTGTGAGATGTAATCACGAAGAGTAACTTTCCAGATGTTTCGGTTAGTATGTTGCTCGGAAGTCAATTCACCTATAGAATTGTATACTCTGATTCTACTCCTCATTTATCTGTTTTCTTTTTGCCGGTTTAAGAAATGAATCCATACGATCAAGATATACATAAAAATAAATTTGTTCCGTTCAGTTAGGTACATACAAACGATAGTTAAGAATTTTTTAGTAAGTTTTCCGGCCATGCACTCTCTTTCTTCACTTACACATTATTATGTACGCTACTTGGTATTACATTTTACTTAAACATTCTCCAAAATCTATTCCACTACGCCGGTCAGTTTGGGAGACAGTATCCGCTCTTATAGATTTCATAAATTATTTATTTTCAGTATCTGTCCTTTATATCTCACATAACTTCGTACTGTTGTTGTAGTCTGTGCTCTATTCCTTATAAGAATCTTAAATATTTTTGTTTTTTTCTCTACAAGGATAGTTCAAGAAATATAGTTGGTAGAATATTTATGTTTATGTATATATATGTTTGTATATAATTCAATATATTTGTATAAAGCCGCTCTACAATTATTTGCTATTTTTAATATATCTTAAATGACTTTATGCCGGGTAATGTTGATCGTTCTTTTACACAAATGATCATTTCATTATTCTAATGAAGTATGGCTGTTCTTCATCTTTCATATTGCGGTTTCAAAATTTTGAAGTTAAGCAAGAAAAGTAGTCCTACCTGTAGTAAATGTAGGATCTACTGCTAACAAGATGCTACAAGTAGTTTATCCATCTATATTTGTTTCGACTTGTTCCATTCTGTGGCTTGTGGTCGTTCAATCGTGTAATTAAAGCTTTGGAATATAGAGATTCGACTGGTAAGCTCATAGATGCTGCTACGAACAAGGTAAGTTACTAGGGGACATTACGTTTAATTGCGATCATCAAGGTGCTAAGCGTCTCTTTTCTGTTGTGAGACGGATTGGTGATTTTAATTGTGGCATGTCCTCATGCCAACGGTCTGCTCTGTAATAGGATTACTGTAAATAGTTTTTTTTTTTAATTTTTCCATATTTTTTTCATGTAGCAAATAGGATTGTAAGCTTGAGTGTTTTCTACGAGGAATCGGTTCGATAGAATATTCTTCCTAAAATCTTCCCCTATTTTAGGAAAAACATTCTAAAGACTGTACGTTTCAATGTTTAGAAAATGAGTTGCGATCAATACTTCTGTCACAATGGCTACGATTATGATACTACTTATTAAAAATTTTCCTTAGGTGGATTATAAATTATATTTGAGTGAATTGATTTTACATTATTACTATTTGGCAGCACAATGCTCGTTTCAAAGTGTTGTAATAGTCTTGGAAACAATAAAACGAAGAACGTTTGGTATCACCACGTTCTCTTGTGAGCTAGTTTGGGTGCACGGCGTTTGGTAAGTGATTAATTGTTTTTTTTTTAAGTTTTGAACTTTTTTTTAAATGTTTTTGGAACTTTTTTTCTGTTTTATTAATCGGGACAGTTTTCAACCATATGAGAGTTTAGCAATGGTAGATTAAGCTAACGAGTCGAAGTACAGAGCAGACTGCGTTTCGTTGTTATCACATGCGGTTTTGTATTTTTTTGTCAGTTTTTTCATTCGATTTTTCATTCATTTCAGTATTGGTATCGTCAGCAAAATTACCTAGCTCGTAGCTATCTGTCGTGTAGACTATTATCATTGTACAGTAGAATAAACTTGGTTCTCTAACATTCTACTTCTGTTTTTTTTTTCATTAGCTTTATCCGCAGGTCCGGCAGCTTTTTTAAACTTATTTTCTCTACCTCCTTTGTGTTCTTCCTTAACCGTTAACATTCGTTAAAATTTCAAAATTTTCCCCTCTGGCCATTGTTGGTCTGTGACTGCCATATTCTCTAGTAATATTGCATATTATCTTGTCCTAGAGAAGATGTCCTAAGCGATCATTATTTGTATGCATTACATTTTATAAAGACGGCTAAATTCTGATACAAAGCAAAGGCAACAGAAACACAGTGCTTGAGAAAACATATCGGTGTTAAGTCGAAAAGATCTAAACCATTAAAATTATATTCCTGCTATACGACACTGGAACTTCGAATACCTCGTATATAAATGTATTACGCTAGGTCATTTTAAATGTGCTTCTCGGCTAAAATGTTCAAGGGTATGTTGGTTGACGGTTCTATTGACAGATTCTACATGTGCAAACTAAACTCCACAACACCAATAGTAGTTATACGATCTTTCATTATCATCATCACAAAGGCTCCAGCAGTTTCTTTATTGCAAGATTCTTTTTCATTCCAGCCTGGCTGTTATTTGACTATTTGCTTATTCTTCGTTCCATCATTGGGATGAGCTTCTTCTTTGTTGGATCATTTTTGTAAACTAAAGAATTCCTCTAGCCAAAGAAACCGATCGGTTCATTGGCTCCGCGTTCCGATATTGGTGTGTGGAACTTTCGTGGGATACTCCTAAATATATCTGGTGGTACGAACATGGTTCGCTCAATGTTCTACTCCAGAGATCACTTTACCTCGAGTTTTTTTTTAATGTTTTACGGCACGACTTCCCCCCTCTCTCAAGATCATGCGATTCCTCGCCAGCTTCTCAGCCTCCGATTGTCATATGTAGTGTTTTTGCGTGTGTTATGTATGTGCGTTTGTGATGAATAATTCGAGATTAATTACCAACCTCTCTGTTACGACAATCACCTGCCTTCAGCATAAAGGGCTCCGTTCGAATGCACATACATGATAAGATATGATGTGGGCGTGTGCTCTTATCAACTGGCGACTGAATCGGTGACTGTGAAGGCTAGTAGTTGTGAGTTTCTCATAATATCTTCGATTTGTTCCTCCGTTCGTTTCGTACTTGATCATGATTATTTTTTAATATATGTCAATGGGCGCAACACGAAAAAAAAAACTATCCTTTTACATCCAAAAACATGATTGAATCGACGATGAAATCACGCTTCGCTATCGCCTACATGTAAGATAAGCATGAGGACCAAGTAACGCTAGGCACAACTACTTTGCCTACAGTTTCTAAGGTTGTTGGGTATTGCTATTATTATAGAAGTAATGCATCATAGCCGGTATGCTGTCACAGCACACCGCGTAGAGCAGAGGAATACCTCGAATAGCAAATACAGGCATCAAAGTTTTGGTTTTCATTTCTCTTGGTGTGCATTGGTTGCTTCTGTGCTGTTCACTTGTTTACCGATAAAGTATTGTGTACTGTGCGCTAAAGTTGAAAGTTTGGGCTCGTAAGTGAAACTCGGCTACTTTTGTTGCATGGTCCCTATAGAATGGTGAGTTGCCGGAAGAGTTTAATCGCCCCAGCGTACACATCTGTACGGCTATCATCATACAGCAGTAATTTGTTGCAGTGCATCCCAACGAAAATCATTTCTTTATGCATCGAAAGCAAACGTAGTGTTAAACTTAAGTTTTGAACACATTAGTTCTTAGGCTTCGATGAAGTGTGGTTTAAATTGTCTCGTCAGATCTACGACTTGATTTCAGCAATTTCCACTGTTACACTCTCGTTGGGATGTGCATTTCCGTTGTCCTTAGGGTGATGATTAGTGCTGCGGTTGGATTTTGTTGAAGTTGCCGATGCATTGCTGCTACCGTGTGATCCACGCCGTGAGCCTAATCAAAGATAAGCGAAAAGTGAACCAAAAAAAGAAAAATTGATAGTATTAGAAGATTTTTTTAATCGTTTACATCAGCCTTTATATCTCATCTAACAATAAATTAATACAACACGATTTTAAGGTAGTTTTTTTTCTAATGTGCAGTGAATGTGAATCTTGTGGTTCAGCACATCTGCACCCTCAAAATACCACTACGATTATTCAACAAATGTCACGTTCACTGGCAGTTAAAAGAAAACATAAATTATAGGTTACAGAAATATCAACATCTAGTATGGTACACATAAAATAGATTTTCGTTGCAAAAGTCTCTTAAAGTTTCAATCGGAATAGGGCCAAGAAAACACGTAGCTCAATCGATTCAACAAAGAAATATAGAATTTTTAGTATAGAAAATAGGATTTATAGGAAAGAAGTGTAGATATTGTCGAAGCTATAGAATGATTCAACAGAGCATGTTACACTAAAAATAAAATAGTGAAAATAAAGAAAGAGAATGAACAATCTACTTTTTAAGGTCGGATAAATATGAAGATTCAGGAGAAAACTTTGTGCTTAGAGTACAACAAATGTTTCTAGTAATCGAACTAACGTAAAACAGAAGCGTAGTTGAAAAAATGGAAACAAATACTATTTCAAATCTTACAAACATCGGTTGTACTTTAAAAGCAAAAAATACGTACTGGTACAAGGTGTGCTTTATTTTGTTTCTGGTTGCGTAGTTTAAAGCTGGTTCATTCGCTCAAAACCGCGCGCGTTATGGGAGATAAAAAGACGACTAATGTAGGAACACATGAGGGACCATTAGCATCTTAACCTTTGCCGCGGAAGGCAATTTTGATAGATTTTATTAAGTGGCTGCTTTTATCCGTAGTTTAATGTGTCATCTTTGGTTTAGCCTCGTTTTTTAAAATTAAGTAAAAGTGCGTAGGAACCTTTCGAAAACAACTCTTATGATTTCATTGGTTGAACAGTATCCTGGGTCGCTGCGGTCTGATCTGCGCGGGCTGTCTTTTTACCATGTGATTGTGTTTCTGTGAAAAGTTTGACGAGGGGAAGCAGTGTTTGGTTGAATTTGTTCGAGGTTTAGAAAAACGATCAATCGTTTGTATTCGAGTGTCTTATATAATGATCTACTTTGCTTATATTTCCACTTCATGTAGCGGATACAGGCTGCCTGAATGGATTAAAAGGAAAATCAGGACAGAAGATTGCATATTGCATATTGAAGAGAAGCAATGAAGAGGAAAATAAATAGAGATAGAGAGAAAAGAGAAAGAGAAAAAGAGAGAGAAAAGAGAAAGAAAGATAAAGAAGTAGAAAGTACTAATAAAAATGTCGATGGAAACATTGGCAGAGGAATGTTGTAGTAATTTCTTGTTCAACGCATATAAATGCTTATGTGAAAAACTTAAAAATACATATTAAACTATTAAACTATACATTTAACATTTAAGCAACATACAAGCTGTGCGCATTAAAGGTTCACGTGTATATTGTTGGTAAGTGTGTGTGTGTGTTTTATATGTTTGTGAATCTGTGTGGGAAACGTATCATTTTTGTGAGATATCAAATGACCAGAAAAGAATACTTTAAAAATATGATAATTTTCGATTCATCAATGTATGATCAATGTTTTGTGGTGCTTTAATTTTTCTTGGGTTCTAGAGCTATGTGTTTTCTAGCCAATAATTAATGCTGAGCGTATTTTAAGTCATACACGTAGCGGTAACCGCAAAGAATTTTCGGTTACATTCAATCATAATATTGACTCAGTATGGTTCATCCCCCACACACAGATATGTAAATCACTAAAAATTTAAACTACCTAACGAACTATTTGGTGTACCACTAGAAGTAGTGGGCGAATTAAATTCTATAATTTTATATACCAAATTTTATATGCCAAAATCAATGTAGGAGGAATAAAAGAGAAAGCGTTCTATCTTTTTTAGACGATGGATACAATGTAATATAATTAAGAATTACAAAAATAAATCTTCACAAAGATGCATTGCAATGCAAAAAAAACTACGCTAGTTATTGCTATGGATTTTGTTTCGTTACATCTTGTATCGTATTGTATTTTGTATCGATACTTTTCCAACATAAAAAAATCAACATGAAACATATAACGTGGTTTGATGCTTCATCTGCCTACGATGATAAACTGTTCAAAATTAAGAATATGTACTTAGCCATATGTTAATACTTAGCATATTGGTAGTAAAACAAAATGGTTAAACTTTTCTATAATGATCAAGAAAAATTTGATACTACTTCTGAAACAAGAATTAAGCGTTATGTTTCTATCCAAAACGGATCATAACGTCAAATTGTCTGGGAAAGTAGTGCATTTATAAAATTTTTTATCAAAACCGTTACACGTTCATGTAAAAATCGGAGTACTCAGCTGAGATAATGCATTTTCGTTGTGATTCAAATTATTCGGTGACATATCTTCAGTTCTTATATGTGTAGGATTACCTCAGCAGGAACTAGAAGCACTGGTGTATTTTGATTAACAGAGAAAATCAATAGTTTGGGGGTTATCATCCATCTCAAGACGAATGTTAAAAAAGCTTAGAGTTTTGTACATCACCGAAATTCATCCACAGGTTCATCAACAAACAAAACATTATTATAATTTAATTTATTCGTTGATTTTGAGACTAGTCGAAGGATGCTGGTTCATCTGTGTTAAAACGTTTTGGAATTGTTTTTTGAAACCCGCGAAGATTATTCACTGAAAGTTTCTAACTGGCAGTAAAGATGTACAACGACTGGTATTGAATAACATTTCAATTGATAAGTGGTTCACGAGGATTTGTAGAACAGACAGATAGTGAAAGGAAAGATACCGTTAAAAAAGACAGGACCAAGATAGAGGAAAAGGCAGCTTCAACTACAGTTAATTGTCAACTCAGAACATGGAACAGGTAACGCATCTACGACGAAACGAAGATACTGATCATGGTCGGGACATCGGAACCGGATTCCCATATACAGACCTAGCTTACCTATCGATGCATTTGGTGAATGCGGCCGCAGTGAGGCCATGCTGGGCTGACGGGATGGAAGCCGCACGGACATTCGTGAACCGCGCCGTTCCTGGCCATGGAGTAGCTTGTTGTCGCGTAGGAGTGAAACGTTCATCAGTCGCGGGTTTGGCGTGTTGAAAATCGTTCTGTTTTCGCGCCAACGTGCTCTAAAGAAAGCAAACAAAACCATGAATAAATTATGAGAGTGATGTTTCTTAACCATTGCCGACGGATGTTTGTTAGATGTCGTTGACCCGTTGCACAATTTTATCTCCAAATTGCTTAAATACTACTTAAATAGCTTACCCTTGATGTCGAGGTGTTACGATAAGCAAAACATTACTTTACATGGTGAAATCTGGCCACATTGATTACACCAGCTGGCCACTTGCATCGTGGTGGCATGGTGGGCAAATCAACGTGACAAGTTCGCTTATCAGTTGAAGACCCACTGGCACCAAAAGGAGAAAGATAACAACGAATACATGACCGAGTTACTGAAGAACGATCTGGTCATATACAGAAGAGACCGACAGTCAGGAAACAACTGCACGGTGCTTCGAGTTGGACTTGGTGAGTAATAGAATACTTCACGTTACCTTAGCAAAGCAGCAAATATGGATCGTTAAATAAGGCACAAATGTTTCGGTGCTTGAAAACGGCACAAAAGCAGTTTGGATTGATGCCGGTACCGTAGTGTTAATCACTTTGTTTGCATTACCTGCAATTAATCAATACTGAAATTAGCTGAAACAGTTCAATACGATTAGGATGATGCATCTTCAGTGACCAAATCTGACATTGTTTCGTGAAAATGAATGCGTGAAGTTGAGCCCAGTTTTCAGGGCCTTTGTGAGCTTAAGAGAAACCAAGGAGGTCTTTTGTGTTTCATCTTGTTTTGTGGCTTAATATTTGTGTTCGTATGTTTCCCAATTCTAAGGGTTGTCACTTGTTACAAGGTGTTCTTTTAAATGCGGTATGGTACCTTGCCTCATCCTGTTAGCTAGTGTGTATGGTTATTTTTAATGCATTTATGTCATTGCTGACAGCATGAACAAGACTCGTTACTCCCAATATGGTACAATATATAATGCCACGTGTTTCATTGACCTACCGTTTTTGTTTCGGCAACGTGCTTTTTATTCAACGTGCGTAGTCTTTTTACTCTACCTCCAATATTGTTCCTGATTATCAACTCTCACACATTTTTAAAACTCCCAGGATAATGGATGATTCCAGCAAATGGTGTAATGTTGGTGAGCCAACCGTCACTTTAAAAATATCCGGCTCCACTCTCCAACGAAAGTTTTACGAGAGCCGAGAGAAAGAGAGGATAAGGCTGTCAAAGACAGCTGTTTTGGTTGAACGAGTGTATCTTCTGCTCACACCAGCCATTCATAAGCGAACCACAGACACGGCAGGGTCGCTGAAGGTAGGTGATAAGCAGTGCAGTTTACGTGACTACAGTCGAAGCCAGTTATTTTTCTGAGAAGCGTCTGGCGCTACATAATTGAATCAGATTCCTATGAACAGCGATTGCTCGTGTGAGTGTGAAAATCCAACAATCATCGTGTCCATTCATCAGCTCCGCAAACAATTTTGTTTGATAAATAAGAATTGTAACAATCAATCGGCGGAAACGCCCAGGCAGTGAATTTGCGTGCGTTGGAATGTTCGGTGCGGTGGTACTTGATGTGCAGGTTGCAAATATTGATTTAGCAGTATTTTTATTGAGCGACCTTCAATCAGCCGAATTCGGCCGACATAGAATGATTGGCGTCAATCAAGTTCCCACGGCCTTGTCGTATCGAGCAGGTCCCGCGGGCTGAAACCAAAGTAAGCCTATTTTTGGCATACGCTATTGTTTCTTTGTTTCGTTGTTTTGTGTCGATCTGATTGCGATTTGAATGAGTCGATGGGTCTAGCCTTGCAGTGTTCACAATTTCGGTTGGTAAAAAGGTACTAGCTACATTTGAGTGAAACTTTGGCAATTCGGTGAACGATGCAGCACTTGCTTAGCGCTTAACACAACAAAAGAAAAGATTCGTCAAACACGTTGAGCGCTAGGACCCACGGGACCGACAGCGTTCTTTCTGGCATGCCGGCTTCGGTCCACTCGGACCAACAGAGCCGGTTTGGTAGGGGCACAGGCTCCTCGGGGCCGACAGTGTTGTAAGTTTTTGGTAGTCAGACATCGCTTTGTAGACAGCATTGTTCTTCTTCTAAAGAAAACATATGCCACACATGCTGACGTCTGACTCCGTATTTTAGTTTCCTTGTTCTGTATCGTCGAGACATGATCGATCGTGAAAATACTGCTCGTTCACCGTCGATGGTTTGCTACAAATCGCCGGCAGGACGGAAAGCAGTGCAATCTGCGGAGAGTGTTCAACGTGTTAACATAGCTTGTGAAATGTTAAACGGTACATTTTTTTTGCAGTGAAGAAAGCATCTTCCCTTTCATCGTCTGGTGGAGCCCAACGCAGAGAAGAAATCTTATGCTTTGTGGTCGGTTTGTCTGTACGCCAGCTTTAAGGAATGGCACTAGCGTAGTGCACGGAGCGTGAGCCGCTTTGCAGTGCCGCGATCGCCACACACCGGAAAAACCGGTTCCTCCGTGCAATCAATCCCCCATGTTGTGTGACCGACATTATGCTTCTCTTTGTACCGTGACGAGAGTGATCATTGTAGTGGCTTGGAATCAACGGAGCAGAATGATTAGTTCGTCAAAATCCCCGCCATTTTTTGTCGGGTTTGGCATGCAGATATATCAATAGGAACGTATATTATTTTGTTCGTTGAGCGTTCATATTGCTAAGTTTGGACACTTTGTGAAAAATGCTCGTAAGATTTAAGGTTCAAAAGTGAGTTAAAAATCCACATCCAGAACAATTGGCCCTTGAATTGGGTACGAACACCTAAAGCATTTCCTTCTACGCAATCGATCATAGTACGCCAATGGTGCTGTTACGATAATTCACCATTTCTGACCAAATTGTAAAGATTATCGCGTATCTTGTATTTGCAGGGGATTTTTAGATAGCGAAGGGCTAAAATTTAAATCTTAATTTTTTTTTCTACTTGTGTATGCTGTCATAAAACCTATTAATTTGTTTTCTTGTTTTATTTATGCCTTCTTTTAGCGCATGTCGACTGATATAGGACTACGAAGAAAACTGGATGAAAATCAGAAACAGTGCCTGAGCGGACTGGGATTTTATTTAGCCTTACATTTTTCTGCTTGCGTGGAAGTACGTGTGCACCTGATGTCAAATTGTAAAAAACAAATCACCGATATACGATCAGTCGAGCGAGAATGAACCGAGAACATGCATTCAACTCCGGCAAGCAGGTAAATCCCGTCCAGAATGCTTCGTTCCTTTCCAAGCGCGTATTCTGGTGGCTTCGTGACACATTCCGCGCCGGGCATCGGAAAGAGCTCACGGAGGAAAAGCTCTATGCAACACTTCCGGAGCACAGCAGCCACGAACTGGCCGATACCTTCGAACGCCTTTGGTCAGAGGAGCTGCAGCGCGGTCCCGACAAGGCGAGCTTTGGACGCGTATACTGGAGGGCGTTTGGACCAGGAACACTCTTTTGGGGTCTGCTGTTCTCGGCGTTTGAAACAGCAAACCGGGTGGCGCAACCATTGCTCCTCGGAGAGCTGGTATCGTACTTCACTCCGAACCAGGATACAATCAGCGAACGGGACGCCTATTTGTATGCGGGTGGTGTTATCGCGTGCTCGCTGTTATCGGTCATATCGTTCCACCCATTCATCTACTACATAATTCAATTAGGAATGAAGTTTCGAATTGGTGCATCGTGTTTAATTTATAATAAGGTACGTTGGTCCTCAGTGCAGTGAGAGTCAATACAATGTAAATTCAAAAACGTGTAACACTTTCCCTTTCTCCCCTTATCACTTGCAGGTACTTAAACTCTCTAAATCAACGACCGCCAGTGATGGGCTGAATGGGAAGATCATCAATTTGCTATCGAACGACGTAGGGAAGTTTGACATAGCTTTGTGTTTTGTGCACGATCTCTGGAAAGGACCGATGGAAGCGATTCTTCTCGGATACTTCATCTATCTTCAGATTGGCTTTTCCGGTCTGCTCGGGATGGCCTTTCTGTTAAGCTTCATTCCGTTGCAGGCTTGGGTTGGCAAGAAGACTGCAACCTTTTCCATGAAGGCCGCCAAGCGGACCGACCTGCGAGTACGTTTTATGAACGAAATCATTCAGGGCATACAAGTGATCAAGATGTACACCTGGGAGAGTTCCTTTGCGAAAATGATCGAAACGATCCGGAGAAAGGAAATTCAGGCCATTCGCGGCGGTGCGTACGTGCGAGCTACACTCATATCGTTCTTCGCCGTGTCGCATGTGTCCATCTTTATCAGTTTGCTGTCCTACACCGTTACGGAGAACGTTATCACTGCCAAAAAGGTGTTCATTGTGACGTCTTTCTATAGCATACTGAACGATTCGATGGTGCATTTCTGGCCTATGGCTATTACTTTCTGCGCTGAGGGGTACATTTCGCTTAAACGTATACGCGACTTTCTACTGACACCCGAAGGAAAGCCCTCGAGTGAGGCAGGAAGGAGCGAGAATGTTAACAAGAATATCAACAAAAAGTTTACGGAAGCAAATCTCGGCGGCGATACGTCTGTTGAAGGGGCAGAGACCGACAAATCAAATCAAAATGGTGGCAAGACGCTCATTCAGGACGATGACGTCGACCGAGAGCCCTTGTTGCCGACGCGTCTAATACGCATTTTGGACAGCGAGCGTAAAGGAGTGGTGCTGGATAATGCCACGGCGCGATGGATGAGTTCCTCGGCGGCAACAGAAAAGGCACCGGGTGGTGGAGATGCCTCAACTGTAGAAAACACTAACGTTGGCATCGAATCCGTGAGCATTTCCATTGAGTCTGGCAAGCTTTGTGTATTAGTTGGTCCTGTCGGATCCGGCAAATCGACACTTTTACAAGTGCTGCTAGGAGAGCTAGAGCTGGACGAGGGAAGCGTGGAAATTCGCGGAACTGTCAGCTACGCTTCACAGGAACCGTGGTTATATGAGGGTAGCGTACGTAACAACATACTCTTCACCGAGGAATACAACGAGCGCCGTTATCTGCAGGTTGTGCGCGTGTGTGCACTGGAAAAAGACTTCGAGCTATTTCCACACGGTGATCAAACGATCGTCGGTGAGCGAGGCATAAGCTTAAGCGGCGGACAGAAAGCTCGAGTTAACCTTGCACGAGCAGTGTACAGAAAGGCCGACATCTACCTCCTGGATGACCCACTGTCAGCGGTGGATACGCACGTGGGAAAGCATATCTACGAGATGTGCATTCGTGAGTTCCTAGCGAACCGAGTATGTATACTGGTAACGCACCAGCTGCAATACCTCAAGGATGTCCAACAGATTGTACTTATGAATGGTGGTCGGGTGGAAGCCGTCGGTAGCTATCGAGATTTGAAAAAGTCCAACATTGAATCCATAATGGCACTCACACCGGATGAATCGCCTTCGGAAAATCCGTTCGACAAAGAGCTTAAAAATGTGCGTCCACGACGAATCAGTGGATCATCTACGGGATCGCAAAATCGGGACATTGACCTTATGGTGGATCTACTTGATCATGAGAAGCAAGAAGAGGAAAAAGAATCTCAAGGAGGCAAGGGTAGCGTAGGTCTGTCCGTGTACAAATCGTATATAGCGGCAGTGCAAAGTTGTGGCTGGATCTTCTGGCTCATTGCACTTATGTTACTCTCACAGATAGCGGTCAGCGGGGTGGACATATTCGTGGCAGAATGGGTGAACTGGGAGGAACGGATCGCTGGAATACCACCGGTGTTCGATCTGAACGATAACCATACTATATTAAGTTCACGGGATGTACGCGTTCTGCTGCGCGAGCAAACGGACGTCAGTAACTTCATCGAGCGACAACAGTATATCTGGATATACAGTGGATTGATCATACTACTGGTTGTTTTGGTGGTGCAACGGTCGTTTTCGTTTTTCTACGTGTGCTTGCGCATTTCGATGAACCTGCACGATCGCCTGTTTCGGGGATTAACTCGTGCAACTATGCATTTTTTCAACACGAATCCCTCGGGTAGGATCCTAAATCGATTCTCCAAGGATATTGGCTCGATAGATTCCTCTTTACCGATGTCTTTGCTGGATTGCGTGGTGGTAAGTGTCTATCACAGGAAAATATGTTAATCCTTATATTTTCTAATGTTTTACTTTCATCCACAGTTTTTCCTAGAAATGATTGCCGTCGTGGCGGTAGTATCCATCGTCAACTATTGGTTCCTGCTACCGACCGGAATTGTAGCCGTAATCATGTACTACATCAGGCGGATGTATCTGAACACTTCGCGCGTGGTGAAACGTATCGAATCCGTCAATCGGTCGCCTCTCTTCTCTCACACCAACGCCACCCTACAAGGTCTCTCAACGATCCGTGCGTTCGGTGCGCAGGCGGCAGTGAGGCGCGAGTTCAACGAATTTCTCAACGTTAATTCATCCTCCTGGTTCATGTTTATTTCGACAACTCGCGCCTTCGCCCTGTGGCTCGATCTTGTGTGCGTACTGTACATCGGCATCGTGACGTTGAGTTTCCTAGTCGGGGCCCAGCACACCCTCGGTGGTAGCGTCGGTCTAGCCATCACCAAAACGATCAGTCTCGTTGGAATGTGCCAGTGGGGGATGCGGCAATCGGCGGAACTCGAAAATCAGATGGTTTCCGTGGAGCGTGTCAATGAGTACACGAACCTTCCGTCGGAGCCGCCACTTGAGACGGCCCCGAAACATCGACCCCAGCGCAACTGGCCCGAACACGGTGTGATACGGTTCATCAACGTTGATCTGCGCTACTCAGAGGATGGTGAGCGCGTGCTGAAAGATCTAAATTTTGTCATCCGACCAAATGAAAAGGTTGGCATCGTGGGGCGCACTGGTGCGGGCAAATCATCGCTCATACAGGCACTGTTCCGGTTGGCACCGTTCGACGGGAATATTGAGATCGACGACATCGACACAAAAACGTTGGGATTGCGTGATTTGCGAAGCAAAATATCGATCATTCCGCAGGATCCAATCCTCTTCTCGGGCACATTGCGCAGTAATTTGGATCCTTTCGAGCAGCGCAAAGATGAAGAACTCTGGAGTGCTCTCGATCAGGTTGAGCTGAAAGAAGCCGTATCGTCACTGGCCGGTGGATTGGAATGTCGTATGTCCGACGGAGGAAGCAACTTCAGTATGGGCCAGCGGCAACTAGTTTGCCTGGCGCGAGCAATATTGCGCAATAATAAAATCCTTGTCCTCGATGAAGCCACAGCAAATGTAGATCCAGAGTAAGTAGCATTCGAGGCAGCCTAAAACAATTATTATATTCCAAAACATGATGTTCTCTTTTTGTCCCTGTATTATTTTGCAGAACGGATAAACTAATTCAAACTACAATTCGCACAAAATTCGCCCACTGTACAGTATTGACGATCGCCCATCGACTGCACACGGTTATGGATAGCGATCGGGTGCTGGTAATGGATGCTGGGCGTGTCGTCGAATTTGGGCATCCGCACGAATTGCTACACGGCCCGATCGGTCAGCTGCGTCGGCTCGTTGATCAAACCGGTGTGGCTACAGCGGCTATGTTGATGCGGAACGCCGAGGAAAACTTCAAAAAATCAAGCGCAAGGCATACCGAAGCAATAACGCTTGGATTATCTTGAAGCGACCTTCCAGTTCGGTATGCAGAGCTAACGGAGGCAACAAATCTTTTAAAGATTAATGGCATTGAGATTAGTTTAGGGATAAGAAATGTTTGCTCACTGCGAGCTGCACATGTTCAAAGATTCGACTAAAAATATGAATCTTAATATTTTTTTCTAAAACAAATAACACCAACAAATGATTAAATAAATCATCGCACAGGACTACTTAAAGTAACACTAAAGATGCGGTCAATTTCATGACTTGCATTACTGTCAAATGCATTTTAAAGTAAAACTATTGAAATTGGATTAAATAATTCTTCCTCGTTTATATTGCCTTATCCATTTATACTCTAATAATTATATGAGAAACCAAAAACCCCTACAAAGGATGTTTTATCGATTGAACTGCATATGATACTTTTAGGACTGATACGTGCTGTACAAACGTCAGGCAATAAACTTATTGTTCGTACAAATATCTCTCAACAATGTGCCTTAGACAATTTTTGATCCATTTAGTTCCCCAATTATTTTTTAAATAATCCACATTTCGATTCATGGACACGAAATATTTTCACTCTATGATCAATAGAAGGATAAATTTGCAATGGCGACTGCAATAGCAAACAGGCGCAATGCGGCATGTGACCTCATGAAGCGCTCGCCAGGGACGCCGGGCACACGTCGTCTAACTGCCAAGATGTTGGGTTTCACTTCCACGAAAGAGATAGAAGTAACGAGTGAGAAAGTCTGGTTGGAAGAGGTTCTCGTTCTTGTATAAGGTGTAACTAACATTACTTCATGGTAACGAACGAACCCCCCACACCCCTACCACTCTTCCTCCCTCCCTTCTATCTACGAGCAAAAGGGCGCATTGAGATTGAGTGCCGGGTGAAAAAATCTCAAGATAAGGAGCACGCGAGTTTGTACATGCAAAAAAAACTAAAGTCAGTGTTTGAGACTATGGTTGGTTTGAATACGGTTGGCGAAGAGAAGATATCTTCGTCACTCTCCCTGCGATGATGAACCCAGTAATAAGTTACCGGTCGACCTGCACTGGTTCATTGATCTTTTACCTTGAGACGATCATCGGTGGTTTGGCATACAGCGACACACAACGAACATAAGACTTCCCACGCGGTTGGTCGTATTTTTCGATCGGATTTCGACCAAAAATCAACAACAGAGCGGCAACGGCATTCCGGGAGAGCCGACTTCGACTGCCGATTACAACGCGGCCAGTGAGAACGCCGGGAGCGCGATTACGGCCGTGTAAAATATAACGCCACTGGCACGCAGCAGCATGCTAGTACAAGCTGAACAAGCCTGGCGTAGGTACACGCATGAGCGGTGGTGTCTCGTGCACGTTTTCGCGGTTTGCCTGCGTTGCCGCTTCTGGCGCCAGCAAATACTAGTGCAATACCAAACAAGAAGTAGATTCAGTGGTTGCAACGAAATCGTCTGTACGAAACAGTCTGAACGTTAGTGTGACCAACTGATCGCATCTCCGTAGTGTGTCATTAATTCAGCTCAATTGTTTTGTTGTGGAGCCAAACCATTTGACCCCGTTGGTTTTGACACAAATCAATTGAGAAGAATTCGACGAATTAAAAACCCGCACGATGATGCTGTCGTCACGTCTGGGGATGCTGAGGGCACTCTGTGATGAATGATTAATCGAGCACAACTGGGTGTGGATTCCGCGAGAATTCTCGGACGCGCGCGCGGGTGTGGGGAGCGCGCGATTGTAATGAGGTATCTTTGTTTTGGTTCCGCGAGCACGAGGTTGGTAGCATGTTGTTCCGTGAGCTGGCGCCTTATCACCACCACCATCCACCGCCGTCATCATTTCTAGCCGGCTATGAGAGGAATTCAATAATTTGTTGATGCCGTCATCGTTATGGGTGTTTTCCAAAGGACCACGCGAGAGTGGCGTATTATCATTTCGCTACGCCGAAGTTAGTACGCCTGGTGGTGTTTCAAACGCGAGCAAACGTGCGCGACAAGCGGTAGCGGTGTGTCTGTCTGTTGGAGCATTTCGACACCATTGTTTGCCCATACACAGTATTTACTATCGGAGAAAAGTTTTTCGTGACACTGCACCATCAACGGGCTACTGTAATCCTACCGGGTGCGTTCAGCGTGACACGATTCCACGTGGTGTGCCGAACATTACTTGCACGTGCTTACATTACTTTGTTCAACGTTAAATTTTTGAATTTATAAATTGATTAGTCAGGTCGTCAGGACCATTCTAAATTCCATTCTCTGCTTAACATGAACGCTAGAAACGTTTACTTACTACGCACAAACAGCATTATAAACTAGCAGTGCTATCAAGAGGTTGAAGTGATAATGCCAGCGATAAGGGAGACGATTCGGCTAATCCGTTAATAAATGCTAACATTTTTAGACTTCGAGCTTTCTGTTCTTATGATGAGTTCTGGTGAAGTAATGTGAATATTGTTTAGGATGGACTCATGAATGTTCAACAAGTTTTAGTTAATCTAAAGTTTCGTAACTTAATTATAAAGCGTCTTTACACACATTTAAAAAATTAACTAGCAAGAAAATAACTAGCAAGCGTATAACATTGAGATAGAAAACAAACACAGAGCACATTCGAGTTTCAACGCGGTGAAGTAAAGTTGTATATCAAAACTTGATTTTATGTTCAATTTAATGAATGAACTGAACGATTGGAAATTCAGAGTTTCTATTTCAGAGAAGGAATTGGGAATGTTGACCACAATTACCAAAATTGCAGGTACCAACTGTCCACCATTTCCTAAGTTTTTTCTGACAAAGTAACCTCGCGCTTGTGTGACAAAGTGATAAGCGTAATACTGTGGTACATCTCGTTAAACCGGCTGATGATGTTATCTCGTGGAATTGTGGTTTCAACTGCTTTCAAATAATCCGTGTCTGTTAGTGTGTGCCGCGGGCGTCGAGAACGATGAATCCGGCGGAGTACGACCAGGACAAAAAAATACACGATCTTCGTCGTGAGGTGAACCCGGTGACCAGCGCGGGACGTGTGTCGTGGTACACCTTCTGGTGGCTGAAAAATCTGTTCCAAACCGGACTGAAGCGGCCCATCGATGAGACCGACATCTACGACACACTGTCCGCACACCAGAGCGCCCAGCTATCCTATCTGTTCGAAAGTCAATGGAAGGCAGAGCAGAAGCGAACAGATAATCCGAGCTTCCTGCGCGTCATTTGTAGGATCTACTGGAGCGCTATTTTAGGCTATGGATCGATGTACACGCTGGTGGATTTGCTGGCCAGGTGGGAACGGCGCTAGACGTGCTCGCAATGATCGGCCCCGATTCCATACTAATTATGCCTTTATCCGTGACCGCCGCACGTGTGCTTCTGTAGGATTCTACAACCACAATGCCTCGGTGGACTGGTGTCCTATTTTGCACCGGAACAGCGCGATATTAGCAAAGAGGAAGCCTATTACTATGCGGCCGGCATCATTCTATGTTCGCTCGTCCCGGTGGCCATCTTTCATCACTTCATCCTGTACATTTTCCAGATAGGCATGAAGATTCGCGTCGCATGCTGCTCGCTGCTGTACAAAAAGGCAAGTACCCGACCGAGGTGGGGCTGATCGAGAGAACGACAGACAGAAGAAGAAAGATAACTCCCGAACCTCGCCATAAACTGGCGACTAGTTGGCGCCGGATGTTGGGAATGAAGCCAGCTTTAAACATGCACAATTGAATCAATTATGCAACAACGTCCGCAACAAATCGTTAGCACCGAGCAAGGACCTTACCATTGTACCGAGTACCGGGCCAGTTTACCCGACTGTGTCAATTTGAATCTGTTAAGCGATAGTTAAGGATGCATCTCTCGGATAAAGCGTTGCCAGCGGGGTGGAGGGTTTAAAATCAATAGCGAATAAACGCCTGCTCGCAAACTTCAGCCCTCGGGCAGAGGATGCATACTATGTGCGAACAAATGGTGGGAACAAATTTTAAAAAGTGCTTTGCATCATTTCTCTCTCTTTATTTTCCATGGTGTTGCGCTAAAAAAAACACTACCGCGACCGTAGGCGCTTCGAATAACGAAAGCTGCCGGGACGGATGGGATGACGGGACAGGTCATCAATCTGATGTCGAACGATGTGGCCAAATTCGACACCGCGACCGGATTCGTGCACGACATCTGGAAGGGGCTGATTGAGCTGCTCGTCCTCGGCTACTTTATTTACCAGCAGATTGGCGTGGCGGGTCTGTTTGGCATTGCTTTTTTGCTTAGCTTCATTCCACTTCAGGGTAAGTATACTTTTAAGGCTAGGTGAAGATTGTTTTTTTTTTATTTTCGCGAAACCCCGTGTTACCTAAAATATAAAACTGCATTTTCGGTGTCACCATTTAACCTTGATTAACCACCACTAAGGGAACCAGACATTCCGGTTTCGGTAACAATACCAGGGTTCTTGTCGTATTGCACAAAAAAGTAAAAAAAACCTAACCCAAAGACTATCTAAGGATTTTTTCCAGTAGTATCCACCCTGGGACATTTCAGGTTGACTCGTACGTCCGCAGTGGAACGTGCTGTGAAAGTGTACTGGGCACGCGATACGTTGGGTTTCTTACCAGAATTGTTCAAGGATGTTTTGGCCCCGTCTTAACGCTCACCGAACCGGAAACAGACAACCTGACATAGACAATATGATACGGCCTGACGGGTAGACTGTGAAGCTCCGGCGAGGATGTGACATTGAGCATCCCACGCTGGAAACTCATAAATTTGTGGACCATCTGAACTTTACCACTGAGCCGCCCGGGTGGTAGCAGGGCGGCGTCACTGCAAGATTTGTTATTCTGCTACCGTTCAGGAAGTACGAGGAAGCAAATTGAAAAAATAAGTATGTGAAAGTAATAAGCATAAAAAGGACGAAAAAAAACGGACAAACAAGAACAAACTTTGTATGTTTCATAAAAGGAAAAAGGAAATTAAGTTATCGAGGGGGTTGTCGCGCATTGTCTCGTCCTTCTGAAGTGGCTTCTATGTGGAGGTATTTTGATGTTTGTGGTGGGTTTAACAGTAAGTTTGGTATCTAATCCGTTGCTGCGGTTTGTGGTACAGAAGCGGAAAAGTTAAAAGTACCTTCTTTTGAGCTTAATGGTGGTATGTTTGTTTCCGTGTCTTCCCAGCGACAGTTTGGAATTGAAGCAATTGAGATAACACAATTGCCGGGCTTTTTCAGAGTATTCTTTAACACAATTTTAAACAAATGGTTTCACATGGAAAATATACTAGATTCAATATTAAATGTGGATGTAGGATATACGTGCAGCAAGTACTTAGATTATGGTTTCATTGTTGTAGCTTAAATTGCACAATATCGACTTTCAAATCGGAGGATCATTCCAATGGCTATGAAGTATATCATACACAAACATATCAAATGATATTATCCTTTAGTTCTATACTGTTATCTCGGCTCGGTTTCTCCAATTCACTGCACCTTTTTATTTTGCTTCTTTTTTTCGCAGCTTGGCTCGGTAAGCGAGCTGCACTGTATCGCCTGAAAACTGCCAATCGAACGGACCGACGCATACAATTTATGAATGAGATCATACAGGGCATTCAGGTGATTAAAATGTACGCCTGGGAGGACAGCTTCAGCAGGATGGTAGACCGCATCCGGCGGAAGGAGGTGAACGGCATCCGTGGTACGCTGTTCATTCGCGCCGGACTGCTATCGTTTAATCTAGTTTCCCGGATAGCGATATTTCTGAGTCTGGTCGCGTACGTCCTGTACGGAAATGTCTTCACCGCCAAGAAGGTGTTCATCGTGACGTCCTACTTTAACTGGCTGTACAGCTCGATGCTCCACTTTTGGCCCCTGGCGCTGACATCCGTCCACGAGGGACTGGTGTCGATAAGACGCATTCAGGACTTTCTGCTGTTGGAGGAGAAAAAATTCAAACCGATCCGAACCACTGGAAATGCCACGACCGTACAAGAAACGGCCATAGACGAGAGTGCGCGTAGGCTGCTTGCCAATGGGAACGGTGTTGAGAAGGATGAGAAGGATTCAAAACCGGACCCACCGGCACAGGCCGGAAGTCGCGCCAAAGGTGAACCGAAGAGTAAGCGTTTCATCAACCGAAAAGCCATCACTCGCCAAGGCATTTTTATGCGGAATGGGACGGCCGCCTGGGAGAAGGTGGCCTCGGATGCTGCACTCGAAGGAGAAGTAAGAGGCAAGTAAATTTAGTCTATACCACTTTTAAATCACTTTATGTACATGTTTTCTGACTGGACCCTTTGACTTTTAGTGAATGGAATCAGAAATATTACGCTAGCGATAGAAAAGGCTAACCTGTGCGTTATTGTGGGCTCAGTGGGAAGCGGCAAGTCGACCATGCTGCAGGTCATTCTAGGCGAGCTGGAACTAGATGAAGGTCGGCTGGAAATCAATGGCAACGTTAGCTACGCCCCACAGGAGCCGTGGTTGTTCGAGGGCACGGTGAAAAACAACATTGTCTTCACGGAGGACTACCAAGAGAAACGGTACCGGGAGGTGGTGAAGGTTTGCGCTCTGGAGAGAGATTTCCGACTGCTACCGAATGGAGATCAAACGATCGTCGGGGAAAGAGGCATCAGTTTAAGTGGTGGCCAGCGGGCTCGCATCAGCCTAGCGAGAGCCGTTTATCGGCGTGCGGATATCTATCTCCTCGACGATCCCCTTTCCGCCGTCGATACCCACGTTGGGAAACACATCTTTGAAGAGTGCATTATGAAGTACTTAAAGGTAATTATTACATCAGGGAACTATTTACATCAGTGTTTCTATTTTTGATTGTTTGTTCCAAAATGCCATTGAGAACATGCAGAGGATTAAAGCGTCCGTCCTTTTGGAAATTATTTCTCTATACAAGGTTCCGATACTATTCGTATCGTGTTTTTCCATACAGCAATGAGAATATTTTTTAACCTATATATTCATTCAACTAAATTATATAGATAATTTCGCACGCGGGCGCTCTATTACGTTATGCGAGATTGACTGAGGACCACTTTTCTTTATTTTCTGACTTTTACATGTGACGTTCGTTTTGATAAAAATATGAATATTAAAGTTTGTGCACTTTTCTATCTGCTTTCTAGCAACAACTTTTGTTGATTCAACTCTCCAAATAATTACTCTTTGGAAATTGTGAAAGTTGTGAGAGTTGAGTTGAAAAATATCCAACCCAAACTATATTGCTTTATAAAGACAAAAAGGCGTACAGAAAGATAATATGTTTGTGGTAAAACAAGACAAGCTTCAATTATGACGATGTTGAAAGTGATCGGTCAAATTTATGGCTACAGATCCGGAAAAATATGACAACAGTCAAAATGTTTCGTTATGAAATGCAAGTGCCAAAAAGTTAATTTCAGGTATTGAACAATTCGTCTATTGACTGAGATAAATCAATTTTAATTTGTGGGAAAGATTTTTTTATGGCAGCGAACAATCGGTCTGTGCCCAAACCGATTTAATGTCAAACAAATCATTGGAGAAATTTTCCGCAGTATAGCGACTACTGGTGGTGGAAGCAATTCTTTTGGCGCCACGGTCTCAATTGTTTTCTTAGACTTCTAATGTACAGTTCAGAATGGCGACCGTAGAATGCTACGCACCTTTGAGGTTTCCAACCGGAAAGGGAAGCGTGTTAATCGAACATTTGCCTACCTACTATTTTGGCGCGTGCTGTAGTAAACCAATTTTTCCCACATTTCCCACTACCAACACTTTCTTTGTCCCTTCGTGGGACTGAGTGCATATTGTTTTTGTTAGTGGCCTGTGTTGTACTTGTTTTTTTTGTTTCGTGCACCTTTCCCACGTAGGGGGTTTTCCAACTAGTGTGCATGCATATGTTACTTCCCGCGCGCTCCTACTACGGTCATAAATCCATCACAAAAAGGGCACAACACTGCAGTGGAGAACGTTCGTCCGTGGCCCAGTAGCAAAAAACAAAGGCCCAGCTTGACTCATTCTTCGGTAAAACCCATCGGCACCGCCACTAACGCGCACGTTTCAATTGCAGGAAAAAGTTTGCGTGCTGGTAACGCACCAGCTTCAATATCTACAGGACATCGAACATATCGTGCTCATGCACGCGGGGAAGGCGGAGGCGCAGGGTTCATTCCGCACGCTGGCAGAATCGGGTCGGTTTACCATGCTGAATCAGCACCGCCAGCAGCCACGACATGACAACGGGTGCGAACCGGGACGGGAGGACGACGCATCGGTAAATGACCCGTCGCCTGGCGATTCGACGTCGCACCCGGACGTCGACGGCCGAACCCCGGCCAAGGATAATAGGCGTCCGCCAAACGGCGCTGATAGTGTCGAGCACAACGGGATTGACTGCGATTCCATCGTACCGAGCCATGATAGCGCCGGCAAAGTCGAGGCCTATCGATTGGCGGTAGGTGACGTTTATGGTTCTTTTTTCCCCTTTTAACCCTCATCCCCCTGGGGACCATTTTGGATAGTGTTTTAATGTTAGGTAAGCGCCCGAGGGTCAAGCTACCAGAGCGGTGTTACGCTTATCAGTGTCTAGATCGAAGATCAGTGTGGAGTGTAGTGTCGTGAAGTGTCATTTTTCCATTTCAAAAATTAAAATTTCCCCCCGGTTCAGTTTCGTTGGGAATGACCCCAGAGCCGCAGTAGTACCACTTAAGAGAGGCCGCAAAGTAATTTCAATATTTCAGCACGTAACATGCGGGACACTCGGAGTGCCTCCTTCATTGCATTTTTTCAATGAGGCAACGAACAGAGACATCCTTCTGAAGTAAGGCCTAGCCATGCCAGTTGCAAAAGCTAGATTGATTTCACTTGCAACCAACATGTAGCACTGTGTAAAAAGTGTGTAACTAGATGACGCCTGTGTACGGAAATAACCTAAAATTATTACATATCATCTTTGGCATCGTCCGGTTGACTTTTGCAGGATATGATGGGCAGCCGGAGACTGTCGGTTCACCCGACGCCAGCACAACATCAGCCAGCCCATCAGCAACACCAATCGCTCTATCAGCCATCCCCGTTCTCCTCGAGCAGCATGGTCTTCGATGGGTATGATGACCGCGAAGAGCGCCGTGGTGCCAAAAAGAAGAGCGCATCACCAGGAGACCAAAACCAACCTCAAAAAGAGGCTCAAATAGCCGGTCGGATCGGGTGGAGCGTGTACAAGAGCTTCTTCCAGGCGGTGGAAAGTAACTTTCTTCTGGCGCTGGCAGTGGTTCTTTTTCTGCTAGCTCAGGCTAGCATGAGCGGTATCGATTACTATATCTCCCAGTGGTAAGTGCAAGGGCAATTTGGCGAGCGGAGCGCCCATGGAGGCCAAACGGTCAGACTGGTCGCTACGTGTCGATTGACGCTAATGACACTGGGCTTCGGAATCTAATGGACCAGCGATGGGTGCCTGATAGATGTTGTATTACAATCCATCGATGAACGTGACCATTGGGAAATGGTTGCATTTTGGTAAAGAGCTTTAAAAGCGTTGCCCAAGTGAATCGGGCTAGTTTCCCACGAGGAAAAGGCTTCGCGATCGAAGATTTTTTTCCGCCTCACGTCCGCTTTATGTTAAATATGGGGTTTTTACATACACTTTCGTCCAATGCTGCGGAAGATATGTAGACACGTCCATTTTACGTGGTTGATTTTAGTTTCTTGCTTTTCAAATAATCCTGCATGAGAGTATGACAAGAGCGTGACCGGCGTAAGAAATTTCAAACACTGTTATTCAACTCTATTTTTTCTCCACTCATCACGACATTGAATCTCAGTTTACTTTTATGCTCTATTCGGTAATGATATTTATGTTTGCTCAGGTTTATGTTGGAATTACTAATCTCGATCCAGTATATTTTATTATATTTGATAATTTTTTTGTTTGCACAGTCAGTAAATAACATAACCTCCAAAGTATTTTAGCTAAATACAAAAGTCATAGGTTGGAAGGACCAATCCCTACTGTTATAGTCCTAGTCCTACTGAGGATATTATTGCGAAGTTTGTAAGTTTCCATCTACTAGTTTGAAACTGTTTACTTCTCGCATAAAACCCCCTTCAGAATGAAATCTATTTGTGGATTGCAAATATCTTCCTTTAAGTGCAATAGCGGAAACGTGATGTCTGTTATGTGGGCACGGATTATTCATAGGCCATCCGTTCTCGTCAACGAATCATTTGCGAGGGGTTTCTTTTCCGTTCCAGGGTAAACTGGGAAGAATACTCGAGCGCTCTTCAGAACCATTTGAAAGGCAATCACACCACAGCCCAGGAAATGGGTGACATCAGCACCAATGGCACCAACTACAGCTCCATCCTGAAGATTCCAACAAAGCTGGAGGGCAGCATTTTCACCCGATTGTCCCGAGAGCAGTGCATCGTGATGTATGCGACTGCGATGCTGTGTATGTTTGTGCTCTCCCTGAGTCGATCCTTCCTGTTTTTCTACATTTGCCTGCGGGCCACCATCCGTTTGCACGATCGTCTCTTCCGTGGTATTACCCGAGCGACGATGTTCTTCTTTAACACGAACCCATCCGGGAGGATACTGAATCGGTTTTCGCGTGATATTGGTTGCATCGATACGTTTCTTCCGTTTGCGATGATGGATTGCATTTTGGTAAGATGGGCGTAATGGAGAGGGCCATTTGAACCACGAATAAGATGGGTATTTTTCTTTTCTCTTTTCTTCGCATTACCAACCCTCCAACATGCAGTTCTTTGTGGAGTTTTCTGCCATTGTAGTTCTAGTGGCTGTTGTGAACTATTGGCTGCTGTTCCCGACGCTAGTAATGGCCATCGTGTTCTACTTCTTACGCCATGTATACACCAACACCGCAAGAAGCATCAAAAGGGTAGAAGCGTCGAGTAAGTAGTTGAATAGAAACGGCAAATGAGAAAATAAAAACTGCGCAAATGGTCTTTATTGTGTGTTTCGATCCTTTTTTTTTTCTAGCAAGAAGTCCCATCTTCTCCCATGCCAACGCTTCGTTTCAGGGTCTGAGTACGATTCGTGCCTTCGGAGTAGAGAAAATTCTGGCAGATGAGTTCGATAAACATCAAGATCTTAACACTTCGGCCTGGTATCTGTTCTTGGCAACGACACGCGCATTCGCCCAGTGGCTGGAGCTTGTGTGCGTCCTTTACATAGCCGTGGTTACGCTGAGTTTTCTGACGGTGGAAAGTTGTAAGTATCGAATGCAGTACAAGTTTGGTTAATCATAGCACGAACCTTTATTAGACGACTTTTATTGCTTTCTCTTGGACACGCTCGTGCCGTCTATTCATAACGCGCGTTTCAGCGATGAGTGGTAACGTCGGATTGGCCATCACGCAAGTGTTCAACTTGATCTTCATGTGCCAATGGGGCATGCGGCAGACAGCGGAACTAGAAAACCAAATGACATCCGTGGAACGCGTCGTCGAATACGCCGAGGTCGATCCGGAACCCGCACTTGTCTCGATTGGGAAGCATAAACCGCCTCCCGAGTGGCCCGCCAATGGGGCGATACGCTTCGAACACTTTTCACTGCGGTACTCGTCGAAAGCGGATGCAGTTCTACGAGACATCAATCTGTCGATTAAAGCAGGTGAAAAGATAGGAATTGTGGGACGAACAGGAGCTGGCAAGTCGTCCATCATTCAGGCGCTTTTCCGTCTTGCGGTGAACGAGGGGATAATACACATCGATGGGGTGGACATCGGTACGCTTGGGCTGCACGATCTACGTAAGCGAATCTCAATCATCCCACAGGATCCAATTCTGTTCTCTGGAACGGTACGGGAGAATCTCGATCCTTTCAAGCAGCACCAGGACGATACTTTGTGGAAGGCTTTAGAGAGTGTCGAGCTGAAGGAAGCGGTGAAGACAATGGACGGAGCGCTAGATGGTAAAATGTCCGACGGTGGGTCGAACTTTAGTATGGGCCAGCGTCAGCTAGTTTGTCTGGCCCGGGCCATCCTACGCAACAATCGCATACTGATACTCGATGAAGCGACCGCCAATGTTGATCCGGAGTAAGTGATTTACACTTTTTGATGGTTTTTCCCGAGACCAACTTCTTTTTTTCACTAACGGGATTATCACACGCACTTTTGTTCCAGAACTGATAAACTGATTCAGCGCACAATACGAGAGCAGTTTCAGCATTGCACTGTCCTGACAATAGCCCATCGTCTGCATACGGTAATGGATAGCGATCGAGTGTTGGTGATGGACGCCGGAAAAGCTCTAGAATATGGTCATCCACACGAGCTGCTGCAACGTAACGATGGTGCTCTTAAGCGTTTGGTAAATCAAACGGAATCGTCTACAGCTCAGCAGCTTGCTAACATAGCACAAGACAGCTACAATAATCACCGATTAATGCAAGTGACGTCAACTCCTGACCAAAATACCAGCATTGCCGAATGATCCACATGCCTTGGACTGCATTCGATAAGATTTCGATTGGATTCTTCGCCCAAAGTGCTCGTTACAATGTCGCATACTGCCACAGCATGTAAAATTAATCTTAAGCTTATCGAATAATAAACGTAAATCGGTAATTCGTCAATTTTGGCACGTTTTTCTGTTCCACCGGCGGGCTAGCTCTAAGGATGCTCATGTACCGAATGACTGACCACCGATAACAGACATTGAAGATCTCGTGGCAGCGATAGCCGCCGATAACGGATCATATACCTGGTGAAAGACTCGTCGGCTGGTGTTATCGCATGCAGACAGTGTCTCCAAAATGTGATAGGAACGTATTGTGTAGCCACCGGCGACGATAGGTCGCAACCGGGTCTGCCGGTGATGGCAGACGTACAAAAGACAGCGCGGCTATCGGTTGCTTGCCCGACGGTGTTCGTTGTTTGCAACAATGGAAGGCTCTAAAACATCCAACGAACCGGACCGAACGACACCAAGTGCTCGGCAACATCCATATTCCTGTGCCAATTCAGTTTCACGATATTTTTTCTGGTAAATTTGTGTTCAATGGGTTTTTCTTCGTGCAAAGTTAAAAAGAACAAAGCCCCTAAGCTAAAACAAATGGTGCCCCAAACTTTCACATTTTGTTTCTTTTTCCGATCCGTCTCGGAATGTGCTTTTATATCGGGGCCCGTGATTGTTACCCACGCCTGACTTAACCGAAAGGTGGCTCCTGGACGTGCTGCGAACTGGCCTGCGAAGGCAAATAGTACCGGGTGACATTTATGACACCCTCCCCGGCCACCGTAGTGCACAGATCGGTGCAACTTTTGGCCGCCACTGGCAACGGGAGGCGTCGGCCACACGAAACCAACCGATCGATGGTCCAGGAAAGCAAGGTTCCGGCGGGGCCGGCGGCACCGAACCACAGCAAAACAAACTACCGGCGCCGTGGAGACTCCTAAGGACGGTACTACGCATTTATGGAACAGGAGTGCTGACATTCGGTTTCTTATACAGCTCTATCGAAACGGCCTGCAGGTGAGCAATATTGTGTGCGTGTTTCTCTGGGACAAGATGTGTAGTTTTTCTATCCTCCGCATAACGCACCCCTTCCGCTATGGCATCGCCAATGCGAACAAAGGACGGGACGAAGTCTTCCACAGTCCAATAAATATGGGCAACCTGCTTTGGTTTGCTAACGAGATATTTAGCGAGCAGGTGGCGGCTGCGATAGATAGTGAAAATCATGACGGCAAAATGATTTGATTTAAGGGAAAAATATTGGTCATCAATTCCGGGTTTGTTCTTACGTCTGCCCTTTCTCGCTTCTCCTGTTTCTGCCGAATTTGACTGCGTCGAATACTTTGGAAAAATCTCATATCCTTACTTCAATCAATAGTGAGGATGAAAACTATTTTGCAAAACAGACCAAACAGTTTGTTTTCCCGAACGTACCAATAGACGAAAGTTATAAACGATGTAAATATAGTCGTAAACATGTTTACATGTAGAACGCAATATTTTTTTCTCGTATATCATTATTGCGGGGAATTATTTGCACTTTTTTCCAGTTCTGGAGATATTGAACCATTATTTTCATGCAAAACATATTCGTCTCTCTTAACGTACATAAAGTTTTTGAAGTATAATGATAGCACAAATTCAGTGTAAAAACTAAGTCGGTTGATGATTTTTTGATGGTTAAATTTTATAGCATGCCGGTATTTTAAATTGTATAGTTTAACCAAAAAAATGTGAACAGATTTAATTCTTGTTTTGTTTAATCTTTAATGCTCAGTACATATTGAGAGAATATTTGAAGCAAGTATTTTATCATCATTAAAGCATTTTCTTTGAGAGTTTATTTAAAAACTTGGTGTATTCATTGGAACGTTATATTAAAGTTGTATCTTTTACGATTCGTAAAAGTGGGTGTTCTCCTTTTTTCAGGAAAAAAATAATTAAAAGTTAGTGCACGTGATTTCAAATCTCCTTCGTAAATGCTGAACTATTTCTTAAATTAGACATTTTTCCAAGAAATTTAAATTCCATGTTTAAAATTTTAAAATTAAATAAATAAGTGCACACAAAGCGTTTTTTTAGGATAGGACAACCCTTTCTTCTCGGTCAACTGATCCTGTACTTTGACCAACAAAGATCCGGAGAAACTTCTGGGCCGACAGCAATTTCACTCGGAGAAGCTTATGGATTTGCTATCGGCATCGTTGCAACAGTATTTGCTCCTTTGGCGATATTCCATTCGTATCAACTGTTTCTGCTCCAAGTAGGAATGAAAATACGCATCGGTTGTTGTGCTCTCATTTACCGTAAGGTAAGCAAATCCTAGCATGGCCTTTTCGCGGTTAAAATTAATTTAAAACCCTTCTTCTACACCAGGTTCTTCGCTTAGCAAACACGACCGAAGGTCTATCGGGAACGGTCATCAATCTGATGGCAAACGATGTGAGTCGATTTGATTACGCGGTGATATTCTTCCACGACCTCTGGAAGGGTCCGGTAGAGCTGGTGATAGTGGCCGTGCTGGTTTACCTTGAAATAGGATGGGCTGGTTTGATAGGGATAGGCTTTTTGCTCCTGTTCATACCGATCCAAGCTTGGCTGGGGAAAAGATCGGCCCGATTCCGCTTGGCAACCGCCCTGGCCACAGACGAGCGGGTGCGGTTCACCAATGAAATCCTTCGTGGCATCCAGGTCATCAAGATGTACGTTTGGGAGCGTCCGTTCGAGCAGATCGTGCACCGATTGCGCCGTAAAGAAATCCAAGCGTTACGTGGCAGTGCGTTCATCAAATCGGCCCTGTTCGCGTTGCGCATCGTGCCTAAGGTGTCCATATTTCTCACTCTCGTCTCTTACGTATACTTCGACAATGCACTAACGGCTCGGCGAGTGTATATGCTGATATCGTTCTTCAGTGTGATCCACCATTCGATGGTGGAATTTTGGCCCCTCGCAGTGACATCAGCGGCCGAGGGTTGGATTTCTCTCAAACGAATACAGGATTTTTTGTTGCAGAGTGAAATCTCTGAAGTACGAAGAAAACGTGCTGAAGAAAAGATCCCACAGGACAACACCGCTAACGAACTTGCATTTACCCCAGCAGTGGAATTCATTAATGTTCACAGCTGTTTCGCAGATTCTAATTTTTCGCTAAAAGATATTTCATTTTCGGCGAACGTTAGCACTCGCCGTACCCTAGGGATCGTAGGATCTATTGGGTCAGGCAAAACTTCACTGCTCAACCTTATCATCGGTGAGCAACGGGCTAGTCAGGGCAAAATAGTTGTCGACGGTACCGTCAGCTACTGTTCACAGAAACCCTGGCTGTTTGAGGGCACTATCCGACAGAACGTGCTGTTCATCGAGCCTTACGAGGAAAAGCGTTACCGGCAAGTGTTGAAAGTTTGCGCCCTCGAACAAGACATACGGATGTGGCCCGGTGGCGATGAAACCATCGTAGGCGAACGTGGTATCAGTCTGAGTGGTGGACAGAAGGCAAGAATCAGCCTTGCGCGGTCACTGTATCGCCGGGCCGACATTTATCTCCTGGACGATCCACTGTCCGCCGTCGATGCGCACGTCGCGAAAGTAATTTTCGAGGAAGGCATAAGATCTTTCCTAGCTGGTAAACTGTGTATACTGGTGACACACCAACTAAAGTTTCTCAGCAACGTGGAACACATCGTGATGATGGAAGATGGCGAGATCGCGGCACAGGGCAGTTATGCGGAGCTGATCCATCACTTTGAAGGTACATTTTTTCAACATTATGTTCAATCGGAAGAGTCTTCAAGAGGCAAATTATCTGCGGAAGAAGAACAACTCAAAAAACCGCCAGAAGAGAATGATTCGAAGGAAGGCCAGGAGGATGGCACCATCAAATTCAAGGTTTATTTAGACTTCCTAAGATATGTGAGAAGTGTACCGTTTGTTTTATTCGTCGCACTGTTGATGACAGCCTCACAAGTGGCGACGACGGGAACGGATTATTTCGTTTTTATATGGTACGTAGCTGAATGCAGAACAAAGAGAGTCCGTTTGTACTTCATTTCCGCCTAATCACTTCCAGGGTAGACTGGGAGGAAACGTACGCCAACACTAAAGACGCTCGATGGACAACAGATGACCACGTGCTGGTTTATGCTGGTGCCATAATTCTCACCGTTTTTATGACGGTCAATTCCTTCGCTTTCTTCGAAATGTGTCTGAAAGCATCACTTCACATACATTCGGTGCTCTACAAGGGCGTCACCGAAACTGCCATGTACTTCTTCAACGTAAACGCATCCGGTAGGGTTATGAATCGCTTTTCGAAGGATATAGGACTGATCGATTCTAGTCTACCGATCGTTATGATCGATAGTCTCTATGTAAGAATTGACTTGTGGAAACATCCAGCTTAATCTTATTGTTTTGGCTACTGATTTCTCTAATCTCTCTAGTTCTTCCTAGAGTTGTTCGGTATCATTGTAATTGTTGCGCTAGCAAATTACTGGTTGCTGGTGCCAACCGCTATCATGGGTTGCGTGTTCTACCTGTTACGGTTTGTCTTTCTGCGGACGGCACGGAATGTGAAGCGAGTCGAAGCCATCAGTAAGTAGCCGCCGACATGGTAAGGGGGTACATGAGTTAAACGCTAATCGTACCTTGTGTAAATTCGCATTCCGATTACTATGCAGCTCGCAGCCCGGTTATTACACATACAAACGCAACGGTCGAAGGTTTAGCTACGATACGCGCCTTCGGTGCCGAGTGCAACCTGGAGGATGCGTTTCATCGACTTCAGGATGGCAATACATCGGCGGCGTTTCTGTTTGGCGCAACGACGCGTGGTTTCGCTTTCTGGCTGGATGTCATCTGTCTGCTGTACATAGCCTCGGTCGTTCTGAGCTTTTTGGTTATTGGTAACGGTAGGTAGGGGACGGACGGGAGCTGTCCCATGGGGTGGCTAAAAGCAGATACACTCCAGTTCGAAGCGTTAATGCAGCAGCCTCACTTATGGTTCTGTGTCCTTCCGCATTCTAGATATCGTTAGTGGAAACGTTGGTCTGGCCATCACGCAAGTACTCAACCTGGTCGGAATGTGCAACTGGGGCATTCGGCAGACGGCCGAGCTGGAAAATCAGATGACATCTGTCGAGCGCTTGCTAGAGTACGCTCGGCTCGAACCGGAGCCCAACTTTGCGCCCGGTTCTACTAAGGCTCTCGCTCCCGGTGATGCATGGCCTGAAAATCCCAGTATAACTTTCCGTGAAGTGTACCTCCGGTATTCACCAACCGCGGCCCCGGTACTGAAGCGCTTGAGTTTCGATATAAAACCGAAGGTAAGTCACCACTGGCTAAGCAATCGATTTTCCGACAGCCATACTCTGGGGTCCGAATTTGGGTTTGGGTGCTGAACAAAAACGGAGTCGTGCCGCACCAAGTGACAAAGGCCGCAAATAGTTTTACTACTTTATGCGCACCGGACCGGTTTGCTAACGTTCTCGCACGTCCGTCGTTCCGGCGGTGACATAAAACACAACACTAGCCTGAATAGTTTAAAACAGAAACCCATTCGTGGGAGTGGTTTCACCGCCGGCACGCTGTACGGCCACATCGCAGCTGATTTATAATTGAAAAAACACATATTCACCAAACCCTCCGAAATTCGGCGAGTGAAGCTGGGCGAAGCCAATTGGCACAGTTTATCTTTGCTTGATTAAATTATAGCCATAACTGACGAACCCTGCACAAAGGTAGGGTTCTTCCGCACGAAAGTTATACCAATTCGATGATCCATTTTGTGCCCTCGGCCCGAAGTGGTCGTTGAGTCCGCTCGAGGACTTCTGGAAATAGCTGGTCCAGGTTGGAATGGTTTGAAATAAAATCCTCATCAATTCTCATTTCACCAAGCTCCGTGTCGCCTTTGGGTGGCCCGAGAAGCCCCTCGAAGGTGGTTGGTCGGTGGCAGATGAAGGAAATAAAAGAAATCCCAGCTCACCACAACCACCACCACCACTTGTTCATATTGCTTTCTTTCTTGGATGCTCGTGTCCGCACATCGTCAAACGCTCAACGGGGTTCGTGCGTAGGAACGTGTTGGCATCGTGGGACGAACCGGCGCTGGCAAGTCATCAATAATTCAGGCACTCTTTCGTCTCACACCAACGACGGCGGAGAACGGAGACCGACCGGACGACCGGAGCGGTATCATCGAGATTGACAGAATCAATATCGGCTCGGTGCCGCTGCGTCAGTGCCGTAGCCGCATCTCGATAATTCCCCAGGATCCGGTCATATTTTCGGGCAGTTTGCGAAGCAATTTGGATCCGTACGAGCGGCTGCCGGATGAGCGGCTGTGGAAAGCGCTCGAACAGGTAAGTCAAGGGTTGAATATTTAATCGCACACTTTTCTTCTCCGATTCAGGTGTTTAACCGTCTTTTTTACACCCTCTCGTGGGTCAAACGTTGAATCCTTTTGGGCGTTTTATGAATATAGTACCTTATCTCATTTCTCGATGTACTTTTGTTTGCGTGGACCCTTTTGTTTCGACACCACTGAACTAAATTGACCGATATGACACGGATGAAACAGGTTGAATTGCTAACTACCGTGAGCGCCCTGGCTGGTGGTCTCAATACAAAAATGGCCGAGGGCGGGACTAACTTCAGCGCCGGGCAGCGGCAACTACTGTGCCTAGCGAGAGCCATCTTAAAGGACAGCAATATTCTGATAATGGACGAAGCCACGGCCAGTGTCGATCCCAGGTAAGTGTGACCGATGCAGTGTGCGAGTTTTGTTATGTGATGCTAATAGGCAACTCGACCACTCATATTTTCAGAACGGACGAACTTCTTCAGCTCACGATCAGGGAGCATTGTCGTAATTGCACCATCCTGACGATCGCCCACCGTTTGCAAACGATCCTGGACTACGATCGAGTCCTCGTAATGGATGCCGGTCAAGTGGTAGAATTCGATACCCCCGAGAGGCTTCGCCTCATTCCGGACGGCTACTTTCGAAAGCTTTTCGAAGAAAATGGCTGCCACAGTACAATAACTGTCCACGGGCAATGATTATAATCCTCTAAGTGCTATTACTTTAAGATTAATAAATTAAAAATTAATAAATTGACGCGCCGGAACGTCTTTCGGGCCTCTGCTTATACGTCCCTGCGAGAACACTCCGTGCTAGAACGCTACTTGACGTTGAGGTTCGCCATACCCGTTTTGAATCCTCAGATCCGTTTCTTGTTATGTGCCGCGAATTTAATGCGGTCTGTGATCGTTTTGAACCTGACATGTCGCGATCCGCGTTTTTGTATTCTATTCATGGGGGGCAACTGGTCACCCGCTAGATATAACAAGAATTAAGCTATGTATTGTACTGTTAAATGCTTCAAGGGGGCCAAATATGGTCCATTGAATTTTAATAAAAATTACAAAATTAAATTACAAATTACAAAATCATTACGCAAGATCCACTTACTTGCTAAATAGTCGAAGGACCACACATATGATGATGAACATGACTGCCATCGCCACAAGCACACCTATCATTGCCGGGTCAATGTACTTTTCCTGTTCGATCGGTTTGTTAATTGGGGCTGTAAACGCGTGGAATAAAAAAATAATACATTAAAAATAGTTAATACGTTTAACGCACATACGTTTACTCACCACGGCACTCGCAACTTCCATCTGCCTTGCAGAAGGGATTCCTCTCGAAGAGACAGATGCAACGTCCATCGCGACATTCCGTTTGTTCAGTCATTGCTTCACATTGTTCACTGAAGAAGCATGTTTCGTTCACTTGGCGTTCTGAAAGTGGATACAGGCAACGAAAGGCAGTTAAGTGAAAGAGTGAAGGTCACCAAACAAAATTTGAATGCTCAACAGAAACCCTTTGTTTTCTATTAACAAAAGATTAAAACTACACGATAATAGACCGCATTCGTTTTCGACTGGTTCGGTGTCAAACATTTCCTTCCGATTAAAATTCACAATTTATTTCTTTTCTTGTCCCCGGTTTCCACCCCCTGGGGCTGTTGGGTAAAATTTCATGACCAGGCAGATTCGCTCTATGGTGTAAATTTGGTATTTTAACAGTACGGCATCGCCCACCCTGCTCGTCCTTCCCTACTGGGGACCCATCATTGGGACACCATTAACGCCACGATGGGGTAATGCTAGCTGCTGCCTTGCTGGCATTTATTCTACGAGCCGACGGAAAATCACTCGGACTCCCGCCAAAGCATTCCCATCAACCGTACATTTTCCCACCGTAGGAGGTTTTCTCTCGGTAAAAGCAACCCCGACGGTGCGAGCTTGTTGACACGGTTGTTTGCTTTCCCTCCTGCTGTAAGGGGTGTCCCCGTTCTCCGGGCTGAGCAACTATGCGACAGTGGTAAACTGGAGCGAGTCCTGTGGCATCGTTGTTGTTGACCGTTTATTTTCAGATTCATTGTACGGCACTTGATTCCATCTCTACGGGTGAAACACTTTGTCTACGCTAAAGGCTTAACAGTTTAAGAAGATAGGATGGTGAGAAATGTATCGCATTATATTTTTATTCTTACACTATTCCGGGGTGTTTGCGTATTATTTAACCTCAAAAACCGTCCCCTAACAATTATCATAAAACATAAAACATTACCTTGCATTAACTCCATCGAGAACACATTGAAATACTTTTTAGTTAAATAATCATGTAAGTAATAATAAGATTAGTACTGTATTATAGCAATGCAGCGCTTGCTAGTGAAATAAGGCTCTTTGTTAATAGTATATCCACATCAAATTAATCGATTGGCAATAGATTCTATTGTTTCATATATAATCTAGATTCCTTCTGGGCATTTTCAGCAACCCTGCATTAAATCTCGCCTATTCAACGCTTAAATCAATTGAAGTTTCTATAGGGAAACTCAACCACTCCCTATGCCGCTTCAGGGAGAGAATTCTGCGAATTCGTTTTTTATGCCCTACGCGTGCTTTCCCTTAACCTTGTGGACGAGACAAATCCCCATTACGTAGTGGTGGGGATCGATGTCACGATATCGACATCACGAAACTTAAACCGTATGCGAGCTACCTACCAAACCCATCCATCCAACCACATTGGCTCGCGGCAACCGATTAGAATGAACTTTGAAACGGTATCCACCCCGTGTCGGGCAATGCCGTGCCCAGCAGTGCCCGCAGTATAGTTTGTCTGCATCAATCCCGACGTCAGCTGGTCAAGGAAACGAGGCAAGTTAATTAACTTCTGATAATCTTGTCCCGTGTCAATATCATTTGCTACCGTTCCGGACGCCACACGATGGGGATCGACTCGGAAGGTGCTGCCTCGCATACATAAAGCATGTAAACTGAGCTTACAGGGATTTCCCTTTTGATTAAATATTCTTTGGACGTGACGCTGGGTTTAACTGTTTAAATATTTGGTATGAGGTACATGTTTATGTGGTTTTTATCTCATATTGCTTGCTCAATTTCTTCCTTATTATCTCAAAACTGTTTGTAAAACAAATTTTTATAAATCTTCCCCTTTTTTGGAATTATCTATTTCATAACTTTAGTACATGCGGGAAACAACAGCGTGCAATGAGGAGAAATAAAGTTTTAAACAGGCACTCGAAAATTTCCCACAGCAAAACCAACCTTCCAGCCACGTACTAACCATTAGTAACGAATTGGTCTGTAGATTGGTCAATTCCGGCTCCAGCGGACAATAATTTTTGCTTTTTACCGCCACTTCCTGCAGCTAATGCAAATGGTGAGTATTTTAAAATGTATCCAACACCGGACATGTCCACCGAATACGTGGTGGTCATGTTGAGCATACGTTGGTAAAATATTCATTTTTGCACCCGGGATACCCGATGCTGCTGCTGCGTGAACGACGAAGACATGGGAAAGGGGTGTATTAATCCTCGGCCAATGAGAAACGGAAGGGAACTGGTTGAGGAAAATATACCAAATGAGTCAAGCGTACTAATTTGCTGAGTAAAAAGTATCTTTCTTATTTTTATTACTTAAATTAAAACATAAACTGTGCAGAAAATGGGGAATAAAACAACTTAGTAACAATAAAAGAAGTGCAAAAAGATAAAAATTGTGCAAAAATATCAAGTGATAACCTTGACAGGTTGTTAAAATATAATAACACCACTAACATTATTTAAAACGATTGAATAAGGATTAAATCCAGACCAGATATATAATTCAAACGGGTTTTTTTATAAATTTCAAAAAAATGAATTTAAATGTGAATGCAAATAAATCGAACCTTCGTTAGGTTTTATTGTTATTCCCCCTGCACAATGTCTGTTTCCATACTTGACATGCATTGGCATGCTCAGAAAGCGAATAACGTCTCCCGATGGAAAACAAGCCTTATGCAACTGATTCGCGAAAAGGATGTAACACAGATTTCATTGCTGTTTCCGCGTGGGAAATCCGCTAGAATAAATTGTTGTTGTTATGAAATACATTCTGTATCTGAAAACATTCACAACCAACATTGTTAATCCTTGCCTCCGCCAAGGGGAAGCAATGTGGTAGGTTTTGCATCGCTGATGGCACAGATTTCGTTCTATTTATCACTTTAATGATGTTATCGTCGGTTCCCGCGCATTACAACCGGGAATGTACTCGATTTTGCATGAAATTGGATCGGCCATGTGAAACGCCGCTGTTCGCGATACGTGCTTCGACAACTCACAAGTAAAATGTGTCGGTGGTTTGTAGATTGTAATCGATGTTGTACAAACCGATGGCGCAAAAGCCCCATAGCTATTACGTAACCAAAAGCCCCGTGGTAGAAACTTGAGTTGCATTGAATCCGTACAGAGATCAGAGCCAGAACCTCCTAAAATGGATGTGATTGAGTAAACGAACAGCTGAGCAGCTGGGGATGATCGGAATGTATAATGGTATTCAATGATGTTTCGAATATCGAAACATGATATGGAATATCGTTTCGAAGCAAGCTGTAGCCTAGTTTCTTATTTTATTTATCATTCACGATGGGAGTTGATGAATCAATAGCATATATGGAGAGATGATAAATAAGTAATGTAAAATTTATTTTTTAGGTTTTTCGGAAAACCCAGCGACTGTAACAGAAACATTTGTTCTTATACTAAAAGTAATAGAAACAGTTGTTCCATAGTTAAATCAAACAGCGCGTACAGAAGAAAATATTGAAATTAAATCTTTCAACTTGAATTTATTTCAGGATGGAAACCTCTCTGTATAATGGATAATTGCTGCGGTTGTCTCATACTGTCAGAAGTAATGCTAATGAGCGCAATAAAACGGTTAATGATTGATGATCAATAATGGTTTAGCAATGGAATCAAGTATTTCAATGAATCCCATGCAAGATTTATGATATTAAATTGGTTACTATTACTATCGTAAATACCTCCATCCCTCAGAATTTACATACTATTCTGCAGACTATACATTTAAGTAAACCCCCGTAATCACTTTCAGGCCACGGAGGTTCTCGAAAGCGATTCTTCTTCTTCTTCTTCTTCTTCTTGGCGTAACGACCTCTTGGTCATGCCTGCCCGTTAAGGGCTTAGATGACTTTTTACCCTATGTGTACGTGGATAGTCAGTCCTCTCGTACAGGGGAGGGTCCGGTCTCGGTTGGGATTCGAACCCATGCCGTCGAGGTGGTGAGCCCCGGCGCTCATGGGCCGATTTTCTAACCGGCGCTACCGCTCGGCTGTCGCGGACCCTCATTCCAATCGAAAGCGATCAATAATTCTAAAATAGTTTCAAACGAACACTACTTACTTTTGCCACATTTGTCAATGTGATTCGTTGCTGGTAAATCGACAGTACACTGACATGTATGCTGCTTCGGATCGCAGAACGATCCGGCGAAGCCACACTCAGTGGTGCTCTCGCATTTATCACCAAACTTTTTCTGACCACGGGATGTCGCATCTGCAATGAAAAGGGTGCAAGTTTAGTTTAGAAATCATTAATTAATAAAGGGAGATAAAATTTAAGCGTTACAAATTGAACGGATCACAACTTATTCCGAGAAGTTTTGTATACGAACAAGGAATGTATATTTTGTATTTCTATGGATATTGTAGAATCTTTATACAATCTACAAACAGTCATTATATGCGTCACGGTTGCTAAAAATCTCATATCTGACGCTGCTAGAAGACGGATGCAATCCTTCAATTCAATGACATAATATATGATACAGCCGCATGTGACGGTCATTCCAATATTTCTATGGGTATTTTATTGCAACATTGCAATGATCCAACCGGGTTGCATCGAAATATTGCAATGACTGCCATTTTTGGGAGAAGTGTCAAATTTTATTTCATTGCATTGAAAGATTGCACCCGTGTTCTAGCAGCGTAAGAAATCTTTGGGCTTAGTGTGGAATAGGGAAAGCTTTATGATGCAATCGGAAATCTCAAAAGATTATAACAAAATGAATTTATTGAATTGTCCTAACCATTGTGATTCAGGTAACATTCTCTCTAAAGTCAATCTTCTTCTTCTTCTTCTTTTTGGCGTAACGACCTTGTTGGTCATGCCTGCCCGTTAAGGGCTTACGAGACTTGATTCCCTGTTGTACGTGGATAGTCAGTCCTCTCGTACAGGGGAGGGTCCGGTCTCGGTCGGGATTCGAACCCACGCCGTCGAGGTGGTGAGCCCCGGCGCTCATGGGCCGATTTTCTAACCGGCGCTACCGCTTCCCCGTCGCGGACCCCCTTTCCCCCCGGGGGAAAGTCAATCTATTTTTACAAAAATTGGAAAACAGTAGTGTGTTAAACGCTCTCGAAAATTAATATTGTAGAAGATTTAAAAAAAGTATATTTAAAACCATTCTAAAAAATATCACTCAAGCAAGAAACTTGCTAATAACGATATTTAACTTTATTGTTGCTATGATCCCCATTTGACAAAAAATATAAAGTTATCCAAAAAGTCGTTCCTGCGTCTAAATTTATCCAACACGAGTGTACAAAGCAGGTTATAAACAAAGATACGCATACATGCAAAATTTGGATTTGCACAGTATCAATACTACTTTAGCAATTAGAATTTAATGTTTCATTTGGCAGCTTCAACACGTTGTTTAATGAGAAAACTTTTCCCAATCTTCCATTCCCATTGTCATAAAAGTTGGGGCAAAAAATAAATAAGGATGACTCATTTGAATTCGAACCGTGAGATGCAAGGCGCCTCCATCGTTTTAATCATTCTCGTTGCATTGCATAATGCTAAATATTCGTTTTCTGTTTCGCACTAGAAACGCTGTTTTGCTTTTGAAAGCGGAAGAATTTGTGAAGAACGTAAGTAGTGTGTTTTCCATTGATATATAAAACTATTTAAATAAATCAAATTATTTGTTTACCATTATCGAATTTGCCTTCAACTGTATTTAAATCTGGAAATGGTGGTCTGCCACCAGTTAATAAAAGCTTGTTATTTCTGTTTCACGTCGCTCTAAAAGTAAATGTTGCAACATTTAACACCTTAATAAACTACAGTGCTCTAGAAGTACCGTGTGAGTACACCCAAGATCTGTTGGTAATTTGAAAGTCTTCGTAGAACGGCTGCAGAGAGAACGAAGGAGGCGTTTAGAATTGAAGAAGCAAGTGTGCAGGATGAGAAATTACCCATTTGAAAGTACTTTACGTACATGATTTGCTTGGGAGGTAAAATATGGTGCCCTGCCTTGGTTGTGGTGCGGTTTCGTCCAATGAAGCATCACTAGTATCGAACACGGAACGTTCTCAAGCAGGTACTAAAACTAGTTGGGACTGGTTTTCGTGAGAGTCGTGCAGCTGTTATGTGTCTAATGCTTGTTGCAGCAATACCAAACATACACACTACTGCAGTTACCGTCTTTTTGCTTATGTGCCCTAGGTTTCGTTCTTTGCAAACAACGCATGAATAATCCGGATTCATATACGGCATGAAATATGCTATTTAAACACAAAATGTATGTATGACTGTAAAATCAAATGCAATTCTTTCTTTATATTATGTTAATATTATATATTAATAATATTGCATAGTTAAGCAACAACAATTATCTATTTATCCTTGTACACAATCCAGGTATAACCTCTTTTGTATATTCTACTCCCACAAAAATGCATTGGTACTACATTTTCTATCAGATGGGCAAATCACGTTCGGTAGGAAATTAACTACTATCGAAGCTCGTGTCAAGCAAGCTCTCCATCCTGGGACAGAGGGAGTTATAATCTTATAAAACATTAACGATGAAGGATAGCAAACTGATGTCATTTTATAACTCCGATTAGATCACATTAAAATATTCATATCATAGGATAAATCCAAGTTGAAACAAAACCACCATCACTCTAAAGAGTAATAAACTGACAAACTCTCACGTATCTGCAGTGGACCATAGCATCAAATCTTGGTCTTGTACTTTGTAGAGGGCAGAAAGAAGTCAAAATACCATAGTAAGATGATAGGTAACGTGTAGTTTAATAAAGAAAAGCAATTTGACGTAAATCCTTTCTTAACTAGTCACTCCAAATAATAAAAAACTATGAGGTAAATAAATGAGCATTAAAACGTGAGAGCGTTACAACAATTTGCGAAAGGTTGCAATTAAAAGTTACTGGGTTTTGAACCATGAAAGGTGTTTGAACATATCCCAGAATAAATAAGCATTAAGGATAGTATTGTGCCATTACGAGAACATTCACCCGCGAACAGCAATTTACAAAACCCCTAGGTAATGAAAGCAATCGACCGAAGAGGCACGTCTTGAGCCAATCGAAACGGGCAACTAAATGAAAGCACTTAGTTTTAAATATTTTACACCTCAAAGGGCGTAAGAACAGCACGCCCTTTATCTCTGAGGAAGGTGTTGCCTGGGATATAAGAATAAGAAAAATGTACGCCGCTGAACTGAAATCTCATATAATTTTCATAGGGACCATACTCTTCTTTACGTGAAAATCGCAGTCAGGTATTTGAAGGTAGCCCCGGACGGAATCCCCAAATCACCCCAAGCGCTTTCCGTTTTCCCGTCGGCCCTTGGGCAGGTAGTATTGGGTAGCACCCTAACGTTCTCTGCGAAAGCATACTATCTTTTTTCCGGTCTAAGCTTGATATTTTGCCATCCCCTTTGCCTTTTTCTAAAGGGTAGTACCTTACCAAAGGTGCTAAAAATGGCAACATAATCTTCCACAGTAACACTCACACGTGCTTACCACATGCCGGTTCCTTGGTTGCCAACATCGAGTCGAGTGTGTGTGCTCTTCCCAACCCAAGGTAGTTGGCTTTGCAAAAACTTAACAAAACCTTGCGTGGGTAACGCGTCACATAGCTTAAGGTGTTTTTTTTAGGGGTTTCAACGAAAAGGATATCTTGCTCAAGAGATCCCTGCGACGAGAACCGAATTCAATCTGGCAAAGTGTTAAGCGTATCCTTCGCCTCGGAGAAGGAGAAAATTCGGCTCACAAACCGCCCGGATGCCATGGTAAGCACTTTAAATGGAATATGGAATGTTTGTTCCGGTTTTTAACTGCCTCGGGCTGGAATGCATATAACATTTATAACCGATAAAACGTACGCAAATAGAAGTAAAACGAAGGCAAATCGACAAGAAACTGATAAAATTTCGATGTCATATACGTGCCTGCCTCGCATTTACAATCATACGTTTCCCGCAGACTGGCAGCTTTAGTGTGCCACTTCTCCCAGTGGAGATTGAGCGATTTTAGCCCTGTCTGCCACAACACAACAGATTGCACCCGTTGGAAGAGGGAAAACCCGATGCTTTTGCAAATTGAAATATATTCGACCAATAGCGGCCAACAGAAAAAGGCGTGTACGATTAAGTCCCGAAGGACCTCACCACTCCTCGTGTGAGTGGAAAACCTCGCGTAGCTGCAATTTGCAAGGATAATACCTAGTAATTAAGTTTATAGTTACTGTTGAGACTCGCGAGCGTCCATGTTGGCAACAATGTTGGGCTAGTGAATGCATCATCGCAGTCCAGGATAGAGGTTAAAGCCCCGGGGGGATGGTGCGTTCACATGTAGGCAATCATTAAAACGCGACAGCATCGATGATAATCAGGTTAGCATTAAAACCGACGAGTATACTAAAATCTGCTTCCCATATGTTACCTTTGCCATCCTCTTACAACATATCTTTTTTATTCCGACGATGAATCTTTAACAATCTGAGGTCACCGCGCGATGATAAAATTACAGCGATTACGATTAATTTTGTTTCCCATGATACTGCAAATCAAAACAACTGAAAAATGCGTCCATATACTTCGGACGAGTATTGACAAGAAATTGACATTCAACGGTGACATTGATTTAACGAAACATAAATCATAGAACATGCTTAAGTTTATGATGCAGACCAATAATTAAAATAAATGTAATGCAACAATCTTTCTCATAGTATATTATATCAAAATATGCTTAAAGAACCATTATTGGGAAAATATTTAAGAGAATCATGTAAACACCAAAGCTTTAAACAACGACTTTAATATGAATACTTAATGGTGCTTCAATAGCCGCACGAAGCGATACTATAATTAAGTTACAAAACATGTTTCGTTGTTTCCCGTTTTTTACTCCAAGCGATTAACGCCAGTGAACGTTCGGCTTTCGCGATGTAAATTTCCGGTAGCCGTGCTATCAATACCACCTCCGCCACCAGCTGCTTCACTCACTGGGCTGTTTGGGCTTATGGATGCGAATGAAAATTTTAAATTACAACTCAGCTGCCAATCTGCGAAGCCCCGGCAACAGCCTGCCAGCCGCCCTCAGCTTATGTCTCGGTATCGCCCATCCATGCGTATGAAGGTGTCGAAAATTGGATACAAAGTATCATGGAAAAAAGCAAAAAGCTCCAGCATAAGAGGAATAGCAAGAGTAGGCAGTTCGGTAAGGGGGACGAATGATGAAAATTTATGTCCTTCCAGCAACTGCACCTGAGCAAATCAGCGAGACCGCAGGGCCCCAGCACGATTTGGTGTTTGACGGCACTCCGATAGGGCGGACGCCCCACCATAGAAACCCTCGAAAAGAGGCAACCATGTTGCTGCACCACCAACTTCGGAACCACCGCGTGTGGCCGCCGAGGGCAATTATTTAATATTTCTAATGAATTTTCCCTTCATTCGCAGCACGGAAAACTGCTAAACGGATTTATTTTCTCCGTGGTCGAGCAAGGAAAACCAACCACACGCCGGATATTTGGCGTTAACCTTCCCCGGATGGTAAACTCAGGAAAAAAGCTGTTTAATATGCTCTATTTTCTGAGAAAGGTGTGCTAAACGATGGCAGCAACGGAAGATCGCGAGAGTTTTTGCATTCAAGAGAAACTGCGCTGGAAGAAAATACTATGACATTGTCAGCAAATGCGGTGGAAAATGTGGGCAAAACTGTAGAAAATCAGATAGGGCTCCAATTCAATCCGTTTAAATGAGAACTTTTCAAATCTGTCAGAACATTAAGATCGCTATTAAGAGTGATCTAAATTTATTAATGTCGTTTGAATAGCATCGATAAAGCGTGAAGTAATGATATTATTTTATTCGGGACAAATTTCTTCTATTAGATGTAAAGCAAAGAATTTAAGATTGTGATTCTATAAAACTATCATAAAAAAACACGCAAACAGTGGTTTTAAAAAAAACACGCAAATGTTGTATCTTCAAGCATTAAGAAATTGATGCAGATTCAGAAATGAACAATCTATGGAATAAGTGTCTACCGTACTTATTTGGTCAGTGCCCTCCTTGTAAAATGATCCCTTTAATTGAAATCATATTTTCCTTCCGCCAAAGCCGATCTCCAGGAAAATACAATGTGTCTTTTTTCCGGTCCTACCATGTGCAGAGGGTTACCCACGAGATAACTCGCCCTCGAGCCACCAGTAGTTTGTAAGAAAGACATCATAAATCAAACCAGACCTCCCTCGGGAAACGCTCCGATGTTGCCTGTATCTAACAAAGCATCCATCAGCGGATGCAAACACACACTGAGCATCGCTGAAAGATGATGACCGTCATTAATCATTCCCAGCGGAAGTGGGGGAAATGGCCACAGGATGCGCACGGGAAGGAAGTTAATGTGGGATGCCACAAGCAGTATCGTTCGACGGTACTTACCAAACGGTGCTGCCTCTCCGGTGCCCACATTCTCGTTGCTGGATGTGGTCCAGGTTTCCTCAGGCGGCACGGTGGTCAGCTCGTCCGCCAAGACCCCACCGCCGGAGCCACCCACGTCCACCCCGCTCAGCCGCGCGAAATCGCCGCAGAAAATAATCAACAGCAAAACGATCGGAATGCAAACAGAATGGTGGTTGAGAACGAAATGGCGCAAAACGACCGATCGCGCCGCTGGCCGTTGCTGCTCTTCCGCGCGACCGGACTGTGGGACGTGGCCGCTCCTCATACTGGTGCCCTTGTTGCTGCTAGTGATGCTGGTGGCCAACGCAATTGGTGCTCGGCTGCTACGGCTACTATGGCTGGTGCTGCTACTAAAACCCGTGCCCAGCATGGTCCGTGGCACGGTGCTTGACGACTGCGTTCTCGCTGGGGGCTCCCGAGCCCTCACACGATTGCTCATAGTTTCCGCTCTAGCTCCTCATCCATAGCGGATGGTGCCGCCTCTGATGGCTTGGTGTGCTAGCGATCGGTATTTAGATGCCCTTTCTAAATTCTCTCGTCCCGTCGCTCGCCCACGCCTGCCCTCCGATATAAATATTTTTACCTCTCGCTGATCACTCTGCAAGGGATTAAGTATTTGTGGGCGGTTTGCGTTTTTGATTTCTAGAACAGCACGAAAGTTGGTCCAAACAGTTAAGGCTGGCGGCAGGAGTCGCGGTAACGACAAATCGCCCGGCGGTCGTGGGATGTGTCCCAAAGCAGGATTAATGAGATTTGTTTCTCATTCGTTGGTTTGGCGCAGCGTCTCAAGGCGACTGACTTTGTTTCCCCGTTGCAACAGGCGGGACTGCGATATTCCTTTCGGCACTTACTGCTATCAGTTACTCACAGTTGGGTTCTGCGATCGGATTAATCTGTAAAGTATAACAAGACGGAAAACGTTAAAACCGTGAAAAGGACATGGTAGGCAAAGTAAACAATAAAACACACAACGCTTCTGGTAGGAGTAAAACATAAAAATACACTTTTCTTTTAGCCTTCGGGTTTCGCTCGCGGCAGTGCGACGTTTCGGGGCGGGGGAAAGTCTGTAGGCTAGCGATTCGGCCTGACGAAGCTTTGTGTTTTTATTTTTATTATTATTTGGAAAAGTAGAGAATGGGAGAGCCCAACTTTTGCCCATTGTGAAGGTGCGTGCAAAGCAGTCTACCCAGCCTGAAGTGAACGAAAGCTCAGCCCAGTGTGAGCGAGCGTGGTTCGTAATAATGAAACATTCACCAGCTTTCCTCTGGTGAAAATTGCACCCGAACACGCAATAACGCACCACCTTATTTTAGCCCTGGTCAGCCGAAGCCTGACTCATTTCTTTGCGGCACTTTTTTCCATGTACGATACGTAGAGCAAACCGACATGCCGGTAAGTTTTTCATTATTTTTTTATTGCCTATATTTGCGGAAACTGGAGGCTAGAGATAGGATTTGCTTTTTAACGTAAATTGTGTCCAAGCTAAATTAAAGTCCCTCGTAGAGAATCTATGGTGATGATTAGTCTTATCAGCTGTTGATTTCTTACTTAGTTACTTAGACGTAGCTTTAACCGCTTAGCTGACCTAGACCTGGAGAAACTCCTTCCGAAACCGCGCCCGGTCGTATGAAAAACGGGTTCGATTCCTTATCCCGGCCAATATTGGCTTATTATTATACGGCTCTGAACAATCTAAGATGACTTGATGGGCTGCGTCGTCTAGTGTCATGACCGCATGACCAGCCCACCAGAATCAGACGAGTTTAGTTCTTTTCACTACAGTGAGATTGTCGTCTATCATAGAGCTAGTCTTTGCAGCAGCTTTTTCATCGTCTCTTCCTGTCGAAACTCTTTCTGTGCTTCTTCCTCTCAGATACGGCTAAGAAGTTTTCGTCAGATTTGAACAATACCCTTGCTCCTTAGGCTTATATGCCTTGGTGACAAGTATATCCTGGGAGTACCCAGCTTCGACTGCCTTGATCCGTATCGAGAACGGTGCATTTTTCTCAGACTGTAATAGAAGGTGTTGGCCGGCCATCACTTTGGCCTGAGCTAAGATAATCCAAGTGTACGGCATTAATAGAACAACTAATCGGTTAGTTGCAGTACATTAGTAAAGCAGCGAAACTAACAAGTATGTAACGTTGATCATGGTCTTTCTTACTAGTCTGATTATTTTTTCCGTAGTTTCAGTCCCCTTAGTGTGGCGTTATATGATGTTTGTTTTTATGCTACTCTTGAAATATTTGATGGCACCGTGCCTTATCAAATAAATAAGTAAAAAATAATACCTGCATGTTCTGCTAGAGTTTGGTGAACGACATATGTCGAGTCTAAGATTCCTAGGCTCAAAGGAAAACATACGGTTTCCCGTATGTCTTCGTATCGTAAAGAATCGTTCATGTGAAAGCATGAGTGGCACAACAATGGAACGTGCAATTTGTCGTTGCAGACTAGTTAGACACTTGGCTCATATTGCGAATTGTCCTTGATCAATTGTACTGATCACACTGCCGCATTCAGGGCTACAATTAAAACAGGAAAGTAGTTTTACAACCTTACCCTCTCTCGTCTTTTCTCACCGTGTAGCATCATATCACTTCCAAAGAAAGCTGTCACTACGCTGACACCTTTACCGCGCGTTTTTGGGTCTGTGCTATCACGTGCTAAAACTCGGGCAAAAATTTGTAGGGTAAACCAACGAATCGAGGCGTACTGCTCAGCTGCACTCATACCACACTGTCGTTGTCGTCGATGGCGAATGGGTAGCATTTGGTATTAATGAAAAGCAAACAAATAAAACGCTTTTCATTCGTTCCCTGTCAAGCGTCCTCCGCAATATGCCCAACTCGCGTATGGCGTCGTTTCCTTAGAGAAAGCTTTTGTTTAGCAAAGACCATTTTCATTTTCATTACCACCGTTCTTAGAGCTGTTCTGAAGACAGAATCAAACCGATAGGCCGTAAAGGTGGGTGGATTTTTAAGTATATTTTTAAACTCTCCTCACGCGACACAGTCATAATATTCCGCGAATGATTTCGACCTGCCAAATACCATGCAAAGGTCAGTGGCTAAGGTGAGATTAGCAAATTGAATTAGAGTTTTCAAATTGCTTATGAAATTGTTGATTTAAATGATTCTTTTTTAATTATAAGTCTGAAAAGTGATTTTTTAAAACTTGTATGTGCTATTCTTCAATACTGCGACGTTGCAATTAGCTTTGTTTTAACAACTTTCTTTAGATAATGAATCGCGGACTTCTATCGGAGTAGACGTATAGGGTAAGTGGTCCTATAGTGATGCTAATACCAATAGTGGTTGTAGTGGAACAAAATTCCAGCGTTACTGCGAAATAAATACAATTGATATATTTATTCTTCTATGAAATGTTCTTTGATATTCTGCGGAGTGTTCAAAAGATAAACCTTCTCATTCCGTAATAAATTAAGGCTTCAAAATTAATATTTTCCGAACAGGTTGTACTAATATGCTGGATTTCTGAAGAATTTATCAGGTATGCCATGATTTCCTTAAGGCTATAAATCGCTGCAAAATGCATTGGTTTGTGAGAGGTCTATGAGGCCAATGCATTGGTATATGACCAAGACAATGCATTGGCCTATGAGTATTTTGGCCATTCTGTTTTAAATTTGCTTCAAAAGTAAGTCACAGTCAAAATATATTCAGTCATTTCCAAGTACTACCACCATTATAGGAACACGATACCACAACTATAGGAACTATACCACCATTATAGGAGCAACCAACTCGGAAGAAATAAAGGCTTTTTTCGTCTATTTTTAATGTTTTACGGTAAATATAGATATTTTCCAGAAAAAAAGTTGTGTTTCGATCACAATTGGTACAAATATGTAAAATAATGTGTTCTTAACACTTATAAATTACATCATATTGTTAATTACATTACTAAGTGCACCAATATTGGCACGTTACCCTATTATAGTAAGACCAACACTGATATGATATACATAATTTTTATTCCAATTGGTACAACAACATCCCGTTCTCTCCGAAGATAGTTACTTTGACCGAAAGACGGTATATTATAGATCGTGGGATACCACGAGCACATATATTTTCCAACAACGGTTCAACGGCCATCTAGTAACGAAAGACAATTATATTAAAATTAACCTTTTAGTATACTATACAAAAATTGTACAAAATTCGACTCAATAAATGATCCGGACATACTCATTGGAATAGGTTTAAAATCTGTGCAAACGAAAACAAATTCATACGAAGGCTACGTATAATTTCGGTGCTGGAGTTAATTCCATAGGAACATAAATTAATTACAGAAAAAAGTTCAGCGATTCCTAGCAGCAAAACCATTTAATCTGACTATGGTTTCCCATTAGCCACCGTATCTACTACCCGGGGACAGTGTCACTAGCGGCTGTATCGGAAAACATTAGCATTAGCATACGGAGAAAGATCTTTCGTCGCCCGAACACATCTAACCAGGACGGCCATGTCGATAGTTGCAAACTTTTGTCACATCTCCGGTGGGCTATGAAAAATTAATTTCTACCCTAGCCTCAAACCGCCATAAATCATCACCCGAGCACTCGGAGCCGGTGAACACTGAGCCGAATGTGTATGAACATGGCGTAGGATGGGATGGCGTGCACGGAAACGGAAAAAAACATCCGTACTCCAGGGAAATGAATTGTACAAAAATGGGCTCCGCTATCGGTCGTTCATGAATTTTATCCCTTTTTTCTCTCTTCTTCAATCTGTTGGATACCCAAATAGCTGTTTCTAACCCTCGTCGGTACGCTTTCTTGTAGATTAATTCCCCAAGGGTGGAATAATTTTCACTTTCTCTGACGTAAACCACACTGATCTCGTTGATTTTGTGACTTGTCCGGTATTTGTCGCTTTTTTAATGCAAAGCCGTATGTATTTTGATAATTTCCAAACGTCGCATAACCACGTGGTATTGATTGCTCATAGCCTTTTGTTTTATTAGTCTTTGGTTAAGGCCGAGGATGTTTCGTTATGTTTAATCAAACCGTATGCCGAAAAGTTGAGGTTTTATTACTTACATTAATCGTATACATCCTTGAAAGCACCGAAAAATTATGCACAAAGAAGGTTCAGCCAACGCTACGACTGTGGTTGCAGGAAGACAAAGGATTGCATTTGTTGTGGTTGCCGATCCACAAAAAGGCATGCACAATCCTTCTTAAAAGTGGATACTCATGGTGGGGTAGCATTAAATCCGTGACGTTGTTGGGCATGCAGTCACAATTTATGCGGCACCATTTTAAAACCAACCCACATACGCTAAACCATGTGGTTCGGAAATGAACCATTGGGGCTTGTTGTACCGCGCAACCAAGTTACAAGTTCCTCAATCCTGCCGGTCCTTCTACGGATACAATAACCCATCTCGTTGGTCGTGGGATAATTGGGGCAATGTCGTGAGCTTGTTTTGGCACGCCATGGCATTAAATCATATGCCGACGGTTGTGATTTTTTTAAGACGCTTGAGTAAGTCGAGACGACACAAAGACAGTACAATAGATTTTGAGTTACTTTTCTTGTACTGCAATTATTGTGAAAAAAGAGAGAACGAAAAAATATTGGGTATTTTTAAAATTATGAATAAAGTAACAATTTTTTTTATAAATGCCTGTCATTTAATGTCTCTAACATCCTAAACAGTTTTTCTCCGTTATATGGTTTAAAATCACTCGTCATATCATTTGTATTTGAAAGGCTGCATATTTGTCTTATTTCTATTACAAAATGTTCTAAATACAAATATTAAAGGCTAACTCTTGGGCAAACTGTTAATAATAACTATAAGCATCAATAAAACACTATACGATATCTTACTTATTGGCATTTCACGCGCTTATCTCATCTTCAAAGATTCAAAATATTGAAGATTAAAATCTCCTAAAAAAGAAATCACCAAACGCACCAATTGTATCTGGAATTGCTTTTAGAGAAAACATTATGATCAAACTTTTGACATTGTTGTTTTATTCCATTTTTAAGGAAGATAGTGCAGGTCGTAGTGGTAGATAGGAGGGTCCGCGACAGCCGAGCGGTAGCGCTGATTAGAAAAATCGACCCATGAGCGCCGGGGCTCACCGCCTCGACGGCGTGGGTTCGAATCCCAACCGAATCCTCTGTACGAGAGAACTGACTATCCACGTACACATAGGGAAAAAGTCCCGTAAGCCCTTAACGGGCGGGCAGAGTTTTTTCTTCAGCTTTTCCGCGGGAAAATTGAAGGGCAATATTTATTGGCTTTTTTATGATTGATGGTGATTATGTATGGTTTTCCACTATTTATCACAAGTTAAACAAGGTTAATTTATGGTTGTCTCCTTTTGTTGATTTTATTCCAACAAGCATTTTTTTTAAGTACGACGCACAGATACTGGATAATGGGAAACTGGAATGGGTATAAATACATACAATGTCAGAGGCTAACAGACAAAAAACCTTCGTTGCCTTATAGTGCAACTTTGCCAATAGCTTTGACGTTTGCATCGCATCTAGGAAACCCGCAATCCGGCAAGGCCCCATATCACCATCGCCAGCACAAAGCTATCGATTAAATAACCATGTGCAACCATGTGCCAACTGAATCGAGGGAATTCCGGCTTCAGTCCTTAGGGTTCGTGCCAGAACTGCTTCTTCTTGTGCCGGGGCGTATTTCATGCGCCAGCCTATGGAAAAATTTCCTTCCGGCCAATCGATTGGTTTTCCTTTCGGTAGGAAAAATTGAATCACTTTTTAGGCGCTACTCGCTAGATATCATACAAATTCGAGCATCTTGTGGAAAGCTCTACTACAATATTGCAATCAAGCTTGACCGTTATAGTGAGCAAGCGATTCATTGATCCTAATGAACTTTCTCATTACAGTTGTTTTCGAGAATCTGTTGTTGGCTTGTAATTATTCGCGAACGCTGCTGAGCGGATGTGTCCGCAAAAGTAAAACTTCTGCATTACGTACCCGTAGGCTCGCCGATTTGCGGATTTCCATGCCAAATTCGATGCTGTGGTTGCTTTTCTTCAGCTAGAGACTGTGCTGCCATCGAATGATTTATACGGTGGCGCATTCCGGTTTGCACTACATCGCATTCTATTCGATTTTTGCTCCTACACTTGCGTGCACTTCGAGGGCTAAAGAAAATATGCACCCATGCGGATGGATTGTTCTCGATTCTAATGCAAAACCTGACGTGACGCACAAAAGAGTTTGTCTTTTTTTATTTTATTTACAGGCATAACATCATAATGCTATCACTTTTCAAATTTCATCAACAAAGTTCTATAACACATTAGGCAACTCGATCTGTGTTCTTATCGTTTTATAAGTGGGAAAAATAAAAGGTGGTTGGAACTTTGCAATTTAAAAAAATAATTTCTGTAATACTATCCATCTGAAACCATCCGTAGTTTTTCAGCATCGGCAATAACCGTAGCATAGTTCAGTGGTGTCGAGCAATATTCAACATGTGCCTTGTGTCACAATCAACCAACGTTCCAATTGCACCCTAAAGGATTCTTTAATGGATACCAATGAACAACGATGTGGTTCTGTTTCGACAGTTTTCCTGGGATAAGATAACAAGTGCTTGGGATTTGAAACGACGCCCAGAAGGATGATAACGAGGATACATTCATCGTTGCGTATACATCACATCTAATCCCATGTGTGCAATTTGTATTCAAAACATTGATTTCTCAAAATCAATGCATGGGTCCAGAAAGTCTTAGATTACGGAATTTGATGAGATATATTTTAGATACAACCATTTATTGCAATGCATGGGCAATATGCGCTAGATAAAGTGCGTGATGGCACACAGTTAAAGGCACTTCGCAGGGGATATAATGGCTGGACGACTCGAACGGCACACCAAAATCCTCGGGCATGGGCAAGCAGGTTGAAAATAATCCTCACACTTGTTTGTTGCATTTCTGCTTAGGTTAAAAACAAGGAAAGTTCTTTATTCTGATTTGGTAAAACACCTCAATATTTGCGAATTGCGATTGATCCACTCGTAAATCTGTTATGTGATTGAGTATCTATTTAACGGTATTTGTACTACGCAGTACACGACATTTACTTTCCTAAGCTACCGAAAACGCTTTGGGGTGGGTGATTTTCTTTGTTTATACGATGGTTTCTATAGCCAAAATCCAACGCAACGCGATTGTTAAACTGGGTCGCATGATTGAAACAAGAACCACGGACATACTATGTGGCCTACTTGGTGGACTACGATCTTTGTTGGTGAAAGCCAACCGACAAGTATCATGAATGGATGAGATATTATCATGATATACACGCACATACTCAAGGGCTCCAGCGTTTATAACATTTCAATGTGACCATTTTTGTTGCACGAGAAATATTTAAAAAAATATATAAAGATTTAACAAACAAAGCCTACCGACAATTTCGCAAATAGAATACAACATAGGCTGTCAACTAAAAATGTATTTGAAAAAATTGAGCAATTTTTAACAACTTGATTTACCTTTGTCCGTTTTTGTGCTTTTTATGGTGTACCCTTTCCTTTGTTGTATCTCTAGTCGACGGCTGTCTAAATGGAGACGCCTGGTTGCAATAACATCCCGCTCTATGCTGACGCCGATGTCCTGTCACTACTACCACCGGAACCACTAAATACACTCATGGAAGGTACGCGACGGGAACGCACACCATGTAAAAATGCTGAACGCAGAGGTCGAAACTTACAGTGAAGGAGCTTTAGAAAAGTAAGGTAGAAAACGTCGGAAAACTAAGCGGAAAAACTAGCAGTCACATCACAGTGAATCTGTGCCTGTATCGGTGCCGGAAAGAACACAAGCATACATACACGAGTAGCGCCGCATCAAGTAATAGCAGTAATGAAGGGGCTAAACTGCAAAACGCAGTTTAAAAAGCACAGGCAAATAATGGAGGAAAAAGGAACAATGTTTTTTTGTTGCATTTCCATCTTCTTCCGGTTTGTAATACATATGTTTCATACGTGGAATTTGTGAGGAATGAACGAACCCGTTTTTGCCATAAAACCGTTGAAAAATTCAGTTATTTCACAACAAACAGTTTGTTTTAATTTTGCTGAACTAGAAATAGTTCCAAACTAATAAAATAAGTACCATACTGCCTCGCTAATAATTGAAACACAAAAAACGGTTTGTAAGTGCTGTATAAAAAATCTATGAAACACTTTTTTACACTATTCAAAACACAATACAAGTTTAAAATGGAAGAAGATAGAATAATAATCTATATTATTCAAGATGTAAAATTTGTTCGGGAATAGTTTTTCTGCCCGGGTTTTTGGATACTCGTTAGATTGCTCATCCACTGTATTTTACAACCCATCACAACACTTTTAGAGCCCTCGTCGTAGGCTCCGTGACCGAACGCTATCACACATCACACAGTGCCTCGTGCACACGCTTTATTGTGGAGCTCGTGTAGCTGGAGGCGTGTAGCGAAACACACATCGAAAAGTTAAACATCCGCAGGATTCAAACACTACCGCAGAATAGCGGCATCGAGCCCACCATTCGGCGTTCTGGCCGCTATGGGTTTTTTGTTGCTCGCCTTCGTGGTGAGCATGCATGTTCGCTTACCAATGATGGTTGGTTGGTTTCCGTCACATCGACCGCTGGGTCATTGCACGTTACACACAATCCCAATTGGAGGCATTCTCGGGCATGCTGCGGCTTCGTTTATCCTTTATCTTTCGCTTCTCCTTTGCTAGCCGCAGTAATCCAAACTCGACCACCTCACGTTGACTACGTCCACCGGACTGACTAACTCCCGGTCGGATGGAAGCTTACGAACCGCGAGGATTGTTCCAAAGGCTACCTCATGCCGTCTCACTTCATCTGTGCACCACGGTCTATGATGCAACACGCTCCATTTCAACCCTTGGGAACCGTCCCGAAGCTCCCGAAGCTGACTCAACTGTGTGGAAATTGTTTGGTCGCCGACTGGGTCAATTTCTTCTCGGACATTTGTCCTGGCAAGCGATTTTACATGCGCTCGTACAGTCACACTTCTAAACACACACACACACACACACACGCATACACCTATATACACAATGTTGTTGCCGCACTACACTTCACAATAGGATAATGGAAATGTTCGTATAAGCTACAGCCTTTTACATGCAGCACGTACCTACTCCGGTCGATCGGCTTGGTTGACTACATGAACGAAGGACACAGTAAGCACAACTGATTGAACAATTCCACTAACGGGCAGCCTGAAGCGCCGTTTCCCGATACCATCGGAGTTAAAATACTGCAGCGCCGTAACAGTCGAGCGATGACACACGATCGGGGGGGCTGCGCACGCGCCCCTGGTCAACAAACATTCGGAAAACCAATAGGGCCGACTGTGGCACTCATCGTGGGTCGGTGCACATGTCTACCGAAGGTGCGAAATTGTGCGGGAATCGAAACAAATCGAAACGCATCCTATAATGTGTCCATGCTGGAAGCTTCGATTTTTTTTACAACGGTATAAACTTGTTAGCTTCCTGAAGGGTCGTCACTCAGGGCACCTTGTGTCTCCTGTGTTTAGATGCGGTCAAGGATCTCGCGTTTCAAAGAGGTATGGCGCATGCTAACGGTCATATTGACCCCATATGGTCTTTCCTTTCATTTACATTGAATTAAAAATATCATTTGTAAAGCTATACGTTTTGGTTTCCTTTGAAAATTAGAAGAGTACTTTCCAGATTTAGAAACGGTGATGACAAAAGGATCGTATAACTAATGTTTCGAAAATCAACGCGGTGTTGAATTTAGAACGAACGAAATAATTTTGTTTTTGCTCAACGTTCAAATTTAAGTTTATCAATGAAGATATTTCAAGATTCAAATTTGTTTACCCTAACATCGTGTGAATGGAACCTCTTTCACATTTTGGAATTTTTCTTCCCCGATAGAACCGAATGGAATAAATTGGATACATCAATGCTTTCTTTTAACTTTACTTTCGATATATTGTTTTGACCCAGCAGCTAACAATACAAACAAAAACATGACGATTGTTATCTTTTACTTTAATATCAAAAATCCAATTCGTAAATGCATATAATGCATTGCTAAATGAACTGGCCAGTAGAAAAGAGTTATCTCTTAAATAATTTTATTTATTCTGTTATGTGTGTAACTTATTAATAATTTAGTAAATTTGTAATTTTTCAAGTAATGCAAAAGTAACATTATTAATTAACTATAATTATTTTCCGATGATGTGATATTATCGAGAATGTTGTAAATTTGAACGTAACAATGGCGAATGGCTTTACGGTTTTTATTTACAAGTACAAACAGTAGAATGATCGCGTGGGGCGATTTGCAGTCTACAAACATCGACATTAAGCTCCTGGTGCAGAAGCTACAATACTGGACCAAAATGTGCCATAGTTCTTCACAACCGTGCCACTGAAAAGGGAAGAATCAAAAGCATTAAAATGTATGTGTCCAAATGTTATTTTAAATTGAATTTACTTCAACAACTCAAATTATACGAGCAAGGCATAAGCCTAAACACCTTTTGCGAACCAAAGCGTCGCACGTATTTGCTAAAAGACACAACGGGAATAAAAAAAGTGCTGGATCAAATCTAGGTCTTTGAAGTGGGCAGAAATGCTGCAAAAAACGTATCTTAATCAGGTCAACGCCGTGCAATGATTTATGGTCTATTGGAGAAACCAGTTTATGTTCACATTCGTTCATAAAAATTCATACCGATCCTACGTGCCAATGACCGTTTAACATGTCGGCTGTTATGGAACATAAAAATACCCACAGCGAATCTCTGTGTGACAAAATTATTGTGAAATCGACTTCCAAAAATACTACATGGCCAAGTGCTTGGATCTGTGATCGTTTGTTTGCTTCGGGACGGTTTAAAAGTGCAAGTTGACGAAGTATAACAACCTTTGCCTCACGCCTCAAGCCAAACCGGTTCGTATGAAGATTGACGTTGAACAGGTTTTCATTTGACCCGGACTGACCTACTAATACCTTGTCGACATTTGTCGCATTTAAAACTCTTGTATCAACTCAGGCAGTTGCTCTAATGTGACCACTTTCTCAATCTGTAAGTTTTGTTGAATGGTCAGCGATCTTCAATGGTGTTCAATTATACCCTTATAGATTAACACAATGACAAACATCATTAGACACAGATGGGGCGTGGCATGGTCAATACTTACGTAAAGTATACCTGACCCTGACGATCCTTTGGAGCCTGCCAGACAAAGGTGGCCTGTTCCTTGTCCCGATTGTCTGCGTGTGTCACCGAGGAACACTCCGGGATAGTCTTCGTGTTCGGGGTCTCGTACCACGAACCGATCCATTCATTAGTCTGGCCATCACGAGCTTGCAGAAAGAATCCACGGAAAACATCCTGATGGCCATGTATCGTAACCTGTATCTGAGTACCGGGACCGTACTGGCTGCCGCTTGCAGTCAATTGATATGGCAACGTGGCTAAATTTTGACTACGGGCCGCACCGTGATTTGGCTGGTTGGTACGACTTTTCACACAGGTATCCGCCGGGGCACCATCGGGAAAGCTCTCCGTTTCCGAAATAAGCACAAGCCAGTAGGTAACAAATGTTACCAGTGCACAAAAACTCTTTCCACGAAACAGCATTATATGAACGTAGTAAAAACCTTTACTATATTATTAAAGGTTTTGAATAGAAAGATCTATAGATGCAAACTTCACAAGAGACAACCATCGACTAAACGGCCAAAGAATTCAAAGGTGCTGCATTTATACCACAAACTCCCTTCTCGAACGATCAGCCTAAATCATCGAAATAAAACGGAGGGAGGCTTAAGTCCGAGCTTTCCAGCCGCCGCCAAGGTGGGGACAAGCAATTATGTTTTCATCTAAGAAAACTGGCAAGCTGGCACTCGAATTGGTGAATGAACTTGTGAAAATTGAGCTCATTTCTTTGCCACCCATCGGTGAATGGACCATTAGAGACCCCTGCGACCCCAATCGTTGGCTCAGTCGAGCCGCAACGGTTACGTGCAGCTATACTGCACGTTGTGCGTGAAGATCACGCATTTCGAGAGCAACCTTCAACCGAACTGTTGGTTGAAGTCAGCCCTGGGTGTTTTTGATCTCATTGAGCCTTTTCGTGAAGGTTTTTTTTCTAGAGGACAAGTTAGATTTTCGAGGATAAATCGTTCGCAGTGTCAACGAGCTTTCCTTCTCAGAAATTATTGAAATTACGATTTGTTTCATAAATACTGCTAACATGGATCCATCAGCAGTTTAAATGGTTTGCATATTATGTATCCACTTAAATAGCAGACAATCGTAGCACGAACTCTAGCGCAAGCAATTTATTCTTTTTTCTCCATCTTAACATGGAAGATGTACTCACGTATTGTGGAATCTTAGCACGAGTACTAGGTTATAAACGATTTCAATATTTTATTTATTAGAGTATTTTTTCTTTTCAAGTCATGATCTGACCAACCAAAGTGAACACAGTAGAAAAATTCGTTATGTAAAGAAAAAAAGTCCTAAAAGATCTAACTTTATTTGAACTATAAATTCGATGGGTTGCAATAAGATGTCCGCAAGAAAGAAAAAAAAACATTGTGCAGATACGGAGTGAAGTTTTCATAAGCTACTAAACATTCAACTACTTTACCTAACCGTAATACATGCATTAGCAAGGTTGGATCGGATGGTAAAAAAATAATGCTTCGCCCTTCTGATAAGAAAACCTGTTTAACCCGTTTATCTGCCTGTTTTAGGTTAAGCATTAATTGAAACACGTCCACCGGGAGAACTCTCATTATTTGTTGAAAAGTTATATTTTAAACTGTCCCATTATGAATACATATAGTCTTTCACTCAGAATCCAAAAACCAGAAACCTTAAACCCATCCAACCAAGGCTCTAATCTAATCTGCACACTGTTGTTTGCGTCGATTGGCCGTATGTTGTCTGTTGTTACGGGACGCTGTTGAACCGTTGATCGCAACATGCAGTCATATTACTGTAACTGATCCAGTTCGCCTCTTGTAAATTGAATTGTAATGGTGTTTGTGGTTGCCAGAAATACAACGCATACTCGTGGCCTATGGGGTTGAGTACGATTGAACATAGGGCACAGAATGCAGTTGGTACTTTCAGATAACCGATCGTCACCTATCAGTCGTCTGCGTAATCGCAACTATCGGAACATGAGAAAAACAACCCGATGTAACTCGATGTATGTAGGAGCCCAGAACAAGTGAAAGCGAATGGCCTCTCGACGGCAACTGATAAGTGTTTTGCATCATGTATAAGTGCGCGTACGATGCGGCGTGTAAGGGCCAAGACTTGCGCGCACTTGTACGAAGAGAATATGCATGACGACCATGAATGATTCTACTGTGTTTGTTCCTCCGTCGAATCCTATCTAAAGTACTTCGTTTGGCCTGTTGACAAACGGGTCGTCGAGGTTGCCGACCATCGGTCCCGTTTCAATCCCTCGGCCCACCCTCTGGTAAACCGGTTAGAACGAGTTCATCTTCATTGGCAGACGGGCGCGGTGATGATCGCCGGACGGGTGTAGCGGGCATAAGTTTGCAGATCGGCACTACGGCAAGTTTGTAGTTACTGCAGCTACCGCATTCAGGAACCGACGGGCAATCAACACGGTCGTAGCAACGGCTTGGTCTACGAAAAAGTATTCTCAATTGACGTACGTCTGCGAAGGTCACAGTAGGAAACAGTGTAGGAATACTTCATTCCCTGCGGATCAGTGCATTGCAGAACATAATGGTCATCAACTTTGGCGCCGGCCCGGCCAAGCTACCTCGCGAGGTGCTTTTGGAAGTGCAAAAAGAGCTCGTCGAGTATGGGACGAGTGGTATGAGTGTGATGGAAATGTCGCATCGTGGGAATTTCTACGTAACGCTCCACGACCAAACCTTGGCGCTGGCTAAGGAACTACTGTAAGGGTTTGGAAATGCTTATCTTAGAAAATATTAAAATAAAAAATTAAAATAATAAAACCATGTTTCTTTACAGCGATGTGCCCGATAACTACAAGATTCTACTCATGCAGGGCGGAGGCACGGGATTATTCGCAGCCGTTGCAATGAATCTGATAGCCAAAACGGGAAAAGCGGATTACCTGGTAACGGGTAGTTGGTCGACCATGGCAGCAAAAGAAGCGGCACGTTACGGTACGGTCAACTGGGTTCTACCAAAGCAGGACAAATACACCGGCATTCCAGCTCCCAAGGATTGGAAGCTTGACCCGGAAGCATCGTACGTGTACTACTGTGATAATGAAACGATTGGAGGTATTGAATTTGATTCCATCCCCGACACTAATGGAGTACCATTAGTGGTGGATATGTCCTCTAACATGCTATCTCGGCGGGTTGATGTTAAAAAGGTAGATATTTGTGGCACGCACTATGTAGTAAGAAACTTTGGCAAAATTTCCCATTTTCCTTTAACCACTAGTTCGGAGTGATATTTGCCTGTGCACAGAAAAACATTGGTCCTTCGGGTATCACACTGGTGATCGTACGAGAGGATCTGATTGGAAATGCAATGCCGATTACGCCGACCATCTTTGACTTCAGTATAATCGCGAAGGCGAATTCGATTAGCAACACACCACCAACTTTTATGTAAGTATATAACTACTGACCACGAGAACGTAATCAGGAAATAATCACAATAATCTCGAACCACTTGTGCATTTCGCAACGCTTTCACTTATCTGCTTGTTTCTCCGTTATCATGTCATGTGTAGCATCTACGTAATGGGGCGCGTATTTGCCTGGATCAAGAGGCATGGTGGCGTGGACGAGATGTACCGGCAGTCATTGAGCAAATCCCAGCTCATATACGATGTGATTGCCAAATCGGATGGATTTTACTACTGTCCGGTCGATGCAAAAGTTCGCAGCCGTATGAACGTCCCTTTCCGAGTAGGAGGATCGAGCGGTGACGAGGAGTTGGAGAAACTATTCCTAAAAGGGGCCGAAGCACTTGGTATGCAGCAATTGAAGGGGCACCGATCGGTCGGCGGTATTCGTGCATCATTGTACAATGCGGTAACGATCGACGAAGCAAGAGCGTTGCAGCAGTACATGCTCGATTTCTTGAAGAAGCATCAAAAGGCATAATTGATGCTATGCAACAGAGATTTCTTTATTATTACTGCTTTCACCCAAATGGTGCCATCTTATCAGAGCAGCTGAAACATGATCATATTAAATAACTTTTTCCTGACGAAAAATATCATCCAAAATGCGTTCCAGTGGTTCATTGGTGCCTTTAAGATTATCACACACTTGTTTAGCCCAAATGAAATATTCGCGGCATCTTTCGTCGGTCCAGTTCTGCGGTTTGCAACGTTGTAAGTCGCGTAGATTGTAAATTTTGTCGGCAAGTTTTACCAACTTAGCCTGATGGCTTATGGTAAGTGCGTGTTCTATTTGCAGTAGCTTTCTCTTTTCCTTCGGAAGCGTCTTGTCGTCCGTTACCTCCTGTACAATCGAGCGTACGGTGGTACCAAAATGCGTTTCAATTTCTTCGAATGTCGTTTCGGTATCTTCAACTGTATCATGCAAGATAGCTGCCTGAAGCACATCGAAATCGGTTATTCCGGCTTCGGCAGATAGAATTTGTGCGACCCCTAAAACGGAAGAATACCGGTCAAGCGTTTAGGATATAATTAACTATATGACTAACTCACCTATCGGATGGTTGATGTAAGGGGTTTCCTCCGTGTCTTTACGGCGCTGATTTCGGTGTTTGATCGCAGCAAAATTAATGCACTGCGTATAGATTTTCAACAGCTTGTCTGATTCAGTTCCCTTCATAGTGTTGCGCTATGTTGAACAAACCACTTTTCTTTAAAAATTCGCAAATATTTTGTTGGTGGAAACCAAGGCTTCTACATTTACAAGGTAGCGTAATGTGAAACGATTTGACTTTTCACAGCATGACATTTCGATCCGACTGTTTTTAGTTTTTAAAAACAAGATAAACAATAAAATCAATTTACACTACACAAAAAAATAAGCAAACTGAACACGTTGTTATGAATTTATTATCTTGTTTTAATCATTGCTTCACTCGTCACAAGCTTCAATCGCTATCATAAGGTCGTTCGGAGGGCGATTGATTCTGTTATGAAAAGCGTCACATTTGGGATGGCAAATCGCACAAATACAACCATCCCTCGAGTCCGTGGTAGCAATTGATAACTGGTTTCGCTGGAACAGTGCAGTCCTCTGGAGTCCGTGAAGCGCGTTGGAAACGTTCGTCACCTATCTAGCCGATTGAAGCGATTGTTCATTGTTGTTTGTCTGTTGTGTGAAGTGGAGAATCTCTGTTCAATTTAAAAAATATCGCAGTTGTCCGTGCAGCTACGTTTCAATTGTTGGAGTTTTCGCAAAACAACTAACGTAAGTACTGGAACTATTTTGGTGTGTAAGGCATGTTAAATCGAACCTGAAAGATTGTCTGAATGCATAGTGTTTTATTCCCCAAATAATTTGCAATCATATAGGTATTCTACTGTGACGATTTTGCGACTCTGTGCTAGTCAATGCAGGTTAGCAAATCTTAATTCTATTGTTTATAACACGATTCAAACACGTTCGCTTTGTTTGACCTTAGTGTGACCTCTATGTGTGTAACGTAACGCTTTCCGAGGTTCATAGTAACGCTTCTCACTGAGATGTGTGCGTGAAATTCCATAGTAATGACCGGCTTTTGTAGAACTGAAAAGCCGGTACGTAGTGAAGAGTATTGAAATTCGCACACTAATCATTTTGCAAATCAGCTTGTACTTCCCGGTGGACGAGAATCATTCGAGCGTATGAAACTTACACGGAAGCAAAAATAAAATGGATGATAGTCAAACAAAATATGATGCTGCGCGAGGTAACTGATGGGGGGATATGATTTTTTATCGTACGCACATCATCGCACGAGTTCTTCCTTCTTGCTTTAGCAGCCGCAAAGCAAATGACGCACAACTGTATTACTTTTCTCACGTGCCACTGTTCGTGCAAGTTCGATTCCAAGTGCACCAGTCGGTCGTTGGTTGTTCTTCGATGCTGTTGTGTCTGCAGTTACTACTTAACATTGTCGTGAAGATTCAATCGTTTTAATTCGAAGTTTCGGCAGGAAACTGCAAATAAAATCTGCTTCGTTCGTTTCCGTAAAATTGTGCATTGTTCCTGAACTGAAATGAGCATGGAGGTACGAAGAAAATTATGAATTTTATAGTGTCACAAGTGTAGTTGATATCTAAAATTAGATAAAATTCAAAGCAAAACGAACAAGTTTATAAAAGCAGCAACTTCTAAGCCGAATTATACTTTGGTTTCGATGGGTAACTGTAAAAGTGTTGGATAAACAATCCATTTTTGCTTGCTACACAAACACAATGATAACTGGCAAAATCATATGATTCAATTGCCGGCTCGAAAGACAAAGGTTCCGAAAATTTCGTGGAAAGGGTATGGTGCATTCTAATAGAAGTCAAATAGTATTCAGTTTAGCGTATTTTGCATTCATGTTGAAGAATTACAGCAAAACATGAACAATTTGGAAAATAGGATGTAGAGTAGCCTGTGATGGTTAACCCGGACGTGTTGGAGTCTATTCGAGAAATATCCAGCACGATTCGTATTAGCATTGGCAGTGCTAATTAAAAAGCAGATGTTTTCGTTAGCTTCTTGAACAGGTTGTACGTGCACACGCGATACCCTTGAAATTGTCCTATGATCGTAGAGTTTAGTTGTTACATTTGGAGTATGATGCGTAATACGCATGCGTTGATTCTATTCCTTAAATTCATTCTATCTGCTTTTTCTATTGTTGTGTAAGTTATGAAGGTGCTATTACACGAACGCAACTTATAATGTAAATTTCGCTAGATCATCATACAGCTTCGACCTCGCGTGTGGATTATTTTTTTTTGTTCTTATCCAATTTAATGTGTTGTTGAAACACTATACACAGTTAGGAGGCATTTCCTGGGGCATAAGATAGATCAACTCATGTGATGGATACTAACCAAGTTGTGTCGTGTAAAATCAACGTTCTCTTGAATCTATTTTTGAATATTTTCTGTGAAAATCGTACCTAAAACATCGCCTTGAATCAGTATCACACTTTTCGATATAGCATAAGCAAGAAGTGAAAATTAGCTTATCCGTTGCTAGCGCAACGGATAGTTTAATAGTCCAGTGACGTTTCACCTGACAATTTTTTTGTTTTTGAAAAAGAGGCATTGGTAGAAACGGAAGAAAAGTCTGGGCCATTGATAGAGCATTGATGTAATAAAACAATCCACGCGTGATTGAACGAGTCATAAAACGATGAACACGGTGCAAAAATGCATTCGGTATTATTTTCGGCTGCCGATGCATGCTGGGCAAATTCGGCAGGAGCGGTTGGCTGGTAGTATCCTTGGCGCGGGGATTCATTATTTTCACGAAAGGAGCCCTCGCCAATGCCGAACGAATGGCGTTCATTCGTCCACATTCGTGCTACCATCGTTACCAACTGGTGGCACTTTTCCAACAACGACCAAATGCCAGCCTCAAAAGCACCTCGTACGTTCATTCCACTGCCATCGGTTGAGTTGTGCGAACAGAATCCCCATTTTATCGGCCACGGTTTTGCTATCGATTGTTAGCGCTGCTCAGCAACCGTTGATCAGCAGGATATCCGCCTACTCTGGAGATTTAACGTCGCTGCGTTCAACAGCATTTTTCGCCTTCACTGCAAGTGCATCTGTGAGCCGGAGGTGCTCTAAAGAAGTACTTCAATCGAATCAGCTGTCCCGTTTGCTCCCGACCGGAAGAAGTGTAATTCCGCTTTCCTCCTTCCAACCCGGACCTTGGTTTTCTTTTTCCTCACTGATTAGTACCTTTAACCATTCAGGGATGATGGTGTGGGTTTCTGACTACGATTTCGACCCCAAGGTAAGCGAATGGAGCAAGTGCATCAAGGGCCCTGGATGGTGTCTCACCTGCATGGTCAACTGACTCTTGTTGGACAGACAGGAGATACAGGAGATGTCTTACAGCATGCCCCAGTGTGATGTGTGGTTGTACATAACATAAGATTCCAAGCTACACCATCGGATGCATCTCATCTTCGCTTTTGATCGAGCAGCAATACATCTTGCCAAGGGTATCGAAAGGATGCTGAAGAAAGTTTAAGTTGCTTAGTTCATTGGTCAAGGATGTCTCGAGCGTTTCAACCATAGTAAAGTTCACGTACATTCTGTTCGTCATCGTTGTGAGTGAGCTGCCAAGAGCTAAAGTGTGCCGAAATTTAGTTAGCTCTATTTTTATACCCAACAAGAGTTTTATTTTAACTGCTTTGTTTGCGAGATAACCATAACATGCGTTACATATGAGTGTGCCATATTGGCATTCGATGTGATAGTATTGAGCCGTCTCGTTAGGTTAACGATAGAAAACTACAGAAGCCAATGAAATCGAGCGCCTAACTCGCGATGCTATCCCTATTTCGTAACATCACACGCTAGAATCAGTAAGCGATGGAGCCGGCTTTAATATTTTCACAACAAATCCCCATCCTTTGCGACCGGTACGCCCTTGACCAAGGGCAAGTGAAAAATGATTTTTCCCTGTATTAATCGGGACGGCAATGCACTTACCTTTATCGTCGCACAAATTCGAGTGTGAGTGTGTTGTGCTCGTCTACTGGGCGATTTTCCTACCAGAGTTTTCTATGGGTTCGTGTGTTTTCCGCATCGATCCGTATCCAAGCGGCGGGGGAGCGTTGAGATGATTTTCACTGCTTCGACGCACAAAACAGCTGTGAACAACTTTTTTCATGCTTTCTCTAAGCGAAACGGTTTTTGATTAACAGATTGAGCGATTGATTTGGGGCTTTGCTGCATAGCAATATTGTGTAATAGTTCTTTTGAAAAAAAAATCTTAAGGAATAACAGCGCGCATCTTGTTTGAAGGTCAGATTACGTAAACCATTGCTTACACAAGCCATCAACTGGAACAGATTGTGCTTGCGACATAGATGCACTTTATCACTTTACAAATAATATTATTATTTATTTTGCTGCCTGTGCATCACAAACAATTTGTTGCAGGAAGTTGCACTACGACTTGTATTTGTTTTTCTATCATGAATAGTAAAACACGTTAGTTTGGTCTGGTCAAGTCTGTGAATGAATAATTTTTAGCAGTTTTCGGAGTATGTTAAATGAGCGAAATAGTTTGTTACAATAAAGCCATCAATTATGTGATTGTATAACACTACAAACCGTTATGCTGAGTCGATTGACAGATTCAAATTATATCATTAACTACCATCTGTATCGTAGGAAACTGTGGTAACAATTTGTTATGAATAATTTCATACACGTTTAATTGTTTGATACATTTGTCCTAATTCTGATCAATATTTTTAGGCTAAAAAAATGAATCCTGAAGCGGTTTCGCATTTAGAGCACATGTGCTCGCTCGATATCGATGCTACGGCACCGTTTGTGCGTCTATCCGGCATCATCTGCACGATCGGACCGGCCTCGGTTTCGCCCGAAATGTTGGAGAAAATGATGTCCACTGGTATGAACATTGCTCGTTTGAACTTCTCCCACGGTTCGCACGAGTACCATGCCAACACGATCAAAAACATCCGCGAAGCGGTCGAAAACTACTCGAAGAAGCTGGGCAAACCGTTCCCGCTTGCCATCGCACTGGACACCAAGGGTCCGGAAATCCGTACTGGTCTGATCGAGGGCAGCGGTACCGGCGAGGTCGAGCTGAAGAAGGGCGAAAAGATCCAACTGACCACGGACAAGGAGCATCTGGAGAAGGGCAACAAGGACAAGATCTATGTCGATTACGTAAACATCGTGAAAGTGGTTAAGCCGGGAGACCATGTGTTCGTTGACGATGGTTTGATCTCGCTCGTCGTGGACAGCATTTCGAACGATACTTTGACCTGTTCGGTGGAGAACGGTGGAATGTTGGGCTCGCGCAAAGGCGTCAACCTTCCGGGTGTACCAGTCGATCTGCCGGCCGTGTCGGAGAAGGACAAGTCGGACCTGGTATTTGGCGTGGAACAGGGCGTTGACGTTATCTTCGCATCGTTCATTCGCAATGCTGCTGCACTGAAAGAGATCCGTGGAATCCTCGGCGACAAGGGAAAGCATATCAAGGTCATCTCCAAGATCGAGAACCAGCAGGGCATGCAGAATCTGGACAAGATTATCGAGGCTTCCGACGGCATTATGGTTGCCCGTGGTGATCTTGGTATTGAAATTCCCGCCGAGAAAGTGTTCCTGGCACAGAAATCGATGATTGCTCGATGCAACCGTGCCGGCAAGCCGGTCATTTGTGCCACACAAATGTTGGAATCAATGATCAAGAAGCCGCGCCCTACGCGTGCCGAAATCTCGGACGTTGCCAACGCCATCATTGACGGTGCCGACTGTGTGATGTTGTCTGGTGAGACGGCCAAGGGTGAATACCCTCTCGAGTGTGTGCTAACTATGGCCAAGACGTGCAAGGAAGCCGAAGCCGCTCTGTGGCATCGTAATCTCTTCAAGGATCTTGTCGATACCACCCCGACGCCGCTGGATACGGCTACCTCTATTGCGATCGCCGGAGCAGAGGCTTCGATTAAAAGCCGAGCAGCAGCCATCATTGTCATTACCACGTCGGGACGTTCGGCTCATCTTATTTCTAAGTATCGTCCACGCTGCCCAATCATTGCTGTGACACGTTTTGCGCAAACGGCACGACAGTGCCATCTGTACCGTGGCATTCTGCCCGTCATCTACGAACGTAAGCAATGCAGTGCAAAATATCCTGTAGTTTAATAGTTTGTAAAAAAAATATCTCTTATTTACAGAACCGGCTCTCGAGGACTGGCTGAAGGACGTCGATGTTCGCGTACAATATGGTATTGAGTTTGGTAAGGAACGTGGGTTCCTGAAGCCCGGCAACCCGATTGTTGTCGTCACCGGCTGGAAGCAGGGATCTGGATTTACCAACACTATCCGTGTGATGTACGTATCCGAGTGGTAAATCGAACAGTGCACAAAAGCACGAACCGAAGAGTTGAACTTGAATTTTTAAATCTTGCTTGTTTCCAATTTCATTGCAGCAATGTTGAATAAATACAAATATAATACCACACAAACTATTCGTGTCTCCAACATCTCGCGAGGTGTGCAAGCCGAACCCTCAGGCGATAACCATCACCCCTACAACTCTCGCAGACTACAGATTATTGCCTAGACTGCTCAGAGTTACATCTCCCGGTTAATATCGTAGCACATCGTTCGTAAGCGTCCGAGACGTGAGTTGTTACGGGTTAATAAGTACCCAACCTTAAAACGGTCAACCACACATTGAATACAACATCCAATCCCTCCTGTCGCGTTTTTATGACGCGCAGACAGATTTATTTATTGTACCCTAAAGCCTAAATTATTAGTTGCAGAAAAATGCTGCATTGCACCCTAGGTGTGGAGCTGTTAAATCACCATTTTTGTTATGCAGGTGGTGTTAAATAGAACCTGCAAAATAAATAAAACTATTGACGTTAATTTAGAAATTTTTACCAGTAAGTGAGTTCAAATTAGGACTATGCATAAAGGAAAGTGGTTCTTGCGTTAAAACTAAACGGACAGGTAAAATTCAATTCGAACGAGGGATATACGATAACAATAATGTGTGATTGTACTAATAATAAACATAATAAGAGTAACCATTCGAACAGAAATCTACATTGTTTTTATTTGCTGGTTATATGGGATAATTGTGATGAACAAGCATTAACATGCACTAGACATTAAGTTCCTATGAATTTTGACGTAGAAACAAAAATGGATAATGCGTTTTGAAGTTGAACTTGTCTCACACGGTCTGTACATCGAAGCGCGACGTCTCGTCATGAAGCGTGACCGGCAGCTAAACTCCATACAAAAAAAAAAGTCGCAGAAAAGCGGGCTCTAGCCCGCCATTGTCTACAATACCAGGTGTACAAACAGCGAAACTGTCGCCAAACGCGATCTCGTTTTAGCTCTTGTCAAATATATTTGAAACGTGAACAAAACGACATGTCATGGAAACTGCAGTTTCCAACGGACAAGACGTAAACAAACCGAAACACAAAAGCTAGCAAAACGAGCAATATTCACCACGAAACATCAGATTTTTCGCTTCCCTCTTTACTGACTCTTTACAAATGTAATTCAGATATAAAACTCCGTTCTAAACGATATTTTACCACGTTGGTAACGTTGGTACGTTTTTCCTGGTACCGAAAAGTAAACAAGCTAGCACTTCAAATAACGGGCATTTTACCACTAGATGGCGTTGCATATTGTTTTTCAAAAAATATAGAACTGGTCCAATAGTCCGTTGAATTGTACGTTTAAACGTACGCGACCTTATGGTCGTTTTGAACGAGTTATTTCGAAAGTAGTTTATATTTCCCTGTTGAAGAAAACCATGCCATGTTTTCCCTTGAACATCTGTTCTATCTTCAAAACATATTGGAAGGATATAAACTAAGATGTCCAAGGTTACTCTTTTTCACGCGCCATTCAAAATTTGTGCAAAATAGTTCGAACCGTGTGGAGGGCACGAACCAGAAGGCCATGGTTATCGATTCAATTAACTTCAGCATTCATTAAATACTATATTTATGTACTGGATGAACGCTTTTTTATCTCGATGCCTCTGTTTATTTTTGACGCAGAGCTGTAAAACTCACATAGGATATATACACATTTTAACAAACATATTCCATTCGTTCATAAACATTGAAATTGCTTAATTCAGCTAAAATTATGTCCATCTTGTCGTGGTAACCCCAAGTGGAATAATCGCTATTCTCGTTTTTCTTTACCCAAATATTTCCTAGGTTAAGTTTCTTTTACTTGCTGCATTGATGTGGCTCCTGAATGGAATAAATAAAAAACACGCAATATTATTTTTAAAATGGTTTTGTTCGCTTTATTTGTTTTACTGTTCACCGTATTCTGTTTTTCGTTCCGAATTTCTCCTTTTCCGAGTCCTTTTCTTTAAAATTACATGATTTCCTGCCTAGAGTGCACCGGCCCGGGAGGTTTTGCAGCCGGGGTGTCACCTGCTCTAGTCTAAATATCTAAATACTTTGTTGGTATAAGAGTAGATGAAGTAGTGTGTACGTTTCATTTCATTTCATTTCGATTGGTTTGCGCTAGCACTGCTCCTAAGTTCCTGTCCTAATTTCGTTTTCCTATTGCAACTACAGCATGTGATTGAACGTTTTTGGCTGGTTTGTGTACATGTAAGTGTGTGTGTGTATGTTTAATGTTGTCTTCTTAATTTTTATTCATCCCATGCAACCATGGCCTTGAGCCAGCTGGTTCAGACACGTGTATTCGAACATTTCTTTCCTTTAGATTTTCTGCAAATGATTTTCCTAAGGTATACCTATTTTTCCATTCTGTTTGCTTCTTATAAAATATTTTTAAACGTTCGAACGTAAAACATTTTAATAATTCTAAACATTGTCTTAGTACTGATCTTGCTTCCAGTTGGTGGTGAGGCAGCTAAACATTTTTAATAATGGTTGTTGTATTCGTTTTTATGTCACTGCACCAAAACTGTCTTCGTCTTACTGCTGCACCTTACTCTACTGCACCTTACTCTACTGCACCTCCTACTGGTTATCTCCTACATCTCCCTATGACCTGGCGAACGTGGCAACAAATCCGGATTATAACAGGTGCTTAAAGAAAATTTTCGCGGTTCACCGGCCAGCCTTTTTTTCATAATTGATCCATGATCTTATAATTCCACTAAAAATTGCCTATAATACTTTTGTCTATAGCCGCCGTCGTCCGGTTGCATACATGTGTTCGGCCACTTTGTACACGTAATTCGTATCCTCTATCTGAGCCTGTCGCGTGTGTTTCTCTAGTGGTTTTGCATGTTGCGTTGTATGTGGTTGTTTACGGTTGTTTCCCTATCTAAGTTTTTTTTTATTTTCTTTCATTCTCTTTTATAAGCCTTACTTTTATCGCGGGTGTTTCTTCAAATTGAACATCGGCCAACATGGCTGCTTGCGTTCTATGCTTACGGATGTGGGTGGCAGATTTGCATACTGTGCTAGAATCTTTTCCTATCTCTTTGCAGCTTCATTTCCCGATAGCATCTTTTCAGAGAACGTTAAGGACGAGCTACTTTTAACAGCCGATTCAGATTCTACTATGCTTAACGCCTCCTTGGATGTCAACACGTATCATCTAGGAGTCTTGGTTTGCAGTACACGATTCTATAAATGTTCATGAAGATCATAGAACCACTATTGGCTACCGATGGCAGATCCACACAGGGCCTTATGTGTTCTTTGATTATGGAGGTTCCACGGGAAATGATCTTAACTGATGTTAGGAAACTGCAGAATGATGATTTTTTTCCAAAATGTTATTTACATATGCACACCTTAATCATTGTAAATGTGTTTTACGAAACGATGATCAATCTTGCCGAGCTGCTGATGAAATCAGTGCGAATATCCAAGAACCGGTATGTGAATTTATATTTACACTATCCATTTACATGGCCTCCGTATCAGCAAAACGGGGAGTGAACGGCAATAGATGGAATGCAGTTAAATTAGTTTAATTTGAGCTATTTGTAAGACAAATCTTACTTTTGTCAATCCTTCTTAAACCGATAAACCTTGAGATTCGCAATCAGTTTGAAAATATAAGACAGTACACATCATGATATTGATAATTTTTCTTTTAGTATTTCACTGTCTTTTAGAATTTACTTTTGAAATTGTGTGTTGTAGAAAACATAACTTAAAGTTTATATTTGCATCAATATTCCTGAATTTTAGCCGTGCGTTGTATAGATTCGTTTTGCAAAGGTTTTCCTCAAATGCAAGGTAAAGCCTTTCCTTATATATCAACATACATTGACTCCATTTTTTCTGTCGTCAGTTCGATATAAACTTTCGGGTTGAATGTGAGTTCGACAAGATAACGAAACAATAAATGTCTGTGTATGATTCACAATGACAAGTGTAGGGAGCAAAGGGAAAATCTTGATTTGAAAATAAAACAGACTTCACGAAAAATTGACCTGGTGTGCGGCGAAATGTGTGTGTAAGAGACACCTCGATGAAAGTAATCAATTAAAACTTTTTGCGGTAGTAGGAAGACAATTGTCATTACTTCATCTTTCTCTTCGCATGGAGGAGCGGTTTGGTTTTTAGTTTTCAGTTACAAATCTAAAGCCTCGAACGTCTAGCGTCACTTCGTAGTTGAAATATGTTTTCCATTTCAAAAGTTCTTCATCTTCAACGGTTCAAGAACACAGTCTGGATTGATTGATATAATCGTTAATTTGCGGTTGTATTGACAAGTTTACTCATCATCCTTCCTTGTTATGTCTTAATTCTCGCAACTTTTGAATTAATTTTAGCCCCTTTTCAGCTGCCAGACAAACAACTCGCGACATTTACGTAAGGTCCTAATGGGTGTACCGCGTCTCTGAGTTAATTTTTTAAATTGTCCTGTTTTGTTTCCTAAACATTGATTTTACGAATGATGATATTGTCGACGTTGGGGTCAGAATTAAAAGTGCAACTACTGCTTAAAAATAGCATAACAACACTGGGAGTTGATAAACCGGTTAGCCACGTCCACCCTAAAGCCGCAAACGTGTGAATGAAAAACATAAAATTGAGCGATCACCCAGCGACGCATAGAATTGCCTAACAGTTAAAAATAAAATGCGCAAAAGTGCAGCACATTAGTAATTTCAACTGCCACCATATTATCTCAATGTATCTACTATTCGTTCATCTAATAGGAAACTAATTATGGGCCTAACCAAATGCGCCCGCAGCCCATTTCTTCTTTTTTATAACTACAATATGCTAGCATTGTGCGGTCGAAAGATCCGTTCCGTTTCGCTAACGTCGACTTACCGTCGACGTAAACACACGAATGTAACATTATAATTTGCACACTTTTTGTCTTTCACTGATGACATCCTATTTAATCTAACACACGTTCAGTAACAAAACACGTGGGAGTATCAAAAACGTGTAAAATCGTGTACGTTCGTTTTAATGCAAATTGTCATATGGGGTTTCAGTACACATACCAGCGTACACGATAGTATCGAAGAGTTGGATTTTTTCTCTCTCGAATGCATATGAAAAGTCCCAATCCCGTTTCCTTGTTGGGAAAGGTTTTAATTTGCAAACAGTCACGATTATCAAAACAATCTATCCTACAGTTTGTATTTGTTAGTTTTACAAAGATTTAACTGGCGCCGCATTGATCTATTTATGTTTGCCAGGATATGGAAAACTTATCCGAAAGGAGGGAAAACGTACATTGAAGTGCTTAATTTTTTTGAGTTTGGTTGAATATTTTTGTTTAAATCCAAGTAGCTACTATAGGATCATTTTTGTATTTTGATTTTTCATGTCCTTATATGATAAAATTATATATTAGCGAAAAATAAAGTTTTATTTTAAGAAAAACAAAAAAAAACAGAGACAAGATAAAGTGCCCACTTTAGATTTTCTGCAAAATAATACGTCGTAGTATTTAATACGTTCTCTTTTGGCTTTCAGAACCTATCCAAGGCGCTTTGGAATTTGGTAGTATGCTTCGGGCCGTCCTGTTGAAAAATTAACTTCCCCTTCCTGACCCGTGTGGATTAGTGAAACCTCAAGATTTCCCAGCAGGATGTTTTTCCAAAACTGGATAGATATTATATTATGGATTTTAACAAAGTTTCCCACTCCATCCCTCGAGAAATACCCACAAACCATCACATGACGTTCCCAATGCTTCCTTGTGCGTTGGATTCAAGGATCCTGAAGCTTCTCACCCAGTCTGCGTCACACACGACCATGCCGTTTCCGATCAAATTTAGTTTCATCTCATAAAAGGGCCGTTTTATAGTACTTAAGGGGTCAACAGTATATTCCCGAGCAAATGTATTACCACTTGGCTGTTTTTGCCTAGGTGATATAAAAGCACCTCCATCTGAAGCTGGTCTCCAACTCGTGTTCTACAAGTCGATGATGAAAAGTTTGTACGGAAAATGATAACCGAAGTGTTTTCAAGTCATTTAAGATGGGTATTTTTGTATTATTTTTTCGACCATAAGTCAAATACCATAACGAATATGAATACTCCATTGGCCAAGGAGATTGTAAACAATCAAATAATTGATCAAAACCCCATCGATTGGGAGACTTTTCATTTTGCAAAACTCATTTGCATTTATGCAAAACTCGATATTTTTAAAAGAGCACTTTGTGTTGTCACTGTATTTTTAGATACACATTTTTAATATTTTTTTCTAAACTAGCCTGCTTTTTCGTTAATCCATGAATTAATCTTATAAAGGATATGGAAAAAGTGATACAAAAATAATCTCAGAGTATTTACTAGGGTTTGAACTCAAACATTAAACAAAAATTTAAAAAAACCTCGAGATGGGCACTTAATTATGCCAATCATTGTACAATCAATGGCTTGGCTTGGCAAACAATAACGGTGTATGCATGCATAGGTTAAGTGCAATAGTCGATCTTCATACCCTTTATCAATTCGAATAAAATAAATATAATTCTTTAACACATCTTTTTTTTCGTTATAAATACTCTTTGCAAATGGGACTGCCTATTCTAAAATATCCACAATTTCACTAACACGGTTTTATGAACTACAAGAACCGGGACAACGAAACGAAATCAAGGAAACATTAACGATCGATGACGATCCATCAATTCGCATCATCAATGGCACACTCATCGCGTTTCCTTGGCAATAGACATATTATACGAGCACCAACACGAACGATGTTCCGGATCACAGATCCGGAGATAGTATATCTTTCGCCATTTGTTTGTTTTTTACACTGCTCTGCCCCTACAGTTAGAACAACGAGGGTTCGTTGTGTGTCGATTAGACGATTTGCAACCGCCAATAATGCTGCCCGTGCATTGTGAGTTCGTGTTTTTGTGTATGTGTTTGCTGTGTACGTTTGTGTTTGTGTGTGTGTGTGTGTGCATCTGTAGGTTTATATGAACGTTGGGTTGAAAAGTTTACAAATATTCAACAATATCACATTTAATCGATATATTGGGGCAACTGGCGCCTACCATATTCCTCGCTCTATACCTAGACTCCTTCTCGTTCAGCAGCTTTCGGAAGATCGGCAAAATGGCCGTCTCGCCGTCGAGCAGCTCCGATTCGGAGCATGCACCGTACAGGTTGGGCTTGGAAGCCGAGCCCTCTTTCTTTCGATGTTTACTTATGTGTGAGCCCGCACCGCCACCGCCCGCGCCAACCATGTTCCCGTCCGCCGGTCCCCGCGACTCGCTCATCCGGTGCTTGCGATCCATCGTCCCGGCTCGCTCCATCCCGGGTGCCACGTTCGGCGTGGAGTGATGATGGGAGTGCTGTGACTTCGTCAGCCGCCTCGAGGACATTTTGGTTGGCGTAACGTAGCCGCCCGCACTGACACTACCGCCGCCACCCGCCGTGCTGCCCACCATCGAGACCGTGGCCGTGGAGCTGGCAGCCGTCGAGCAGATAGACGAAGAGAAGTTCTGATAGTCACGTTGCTCCCGCTCGCTGTCCGTCTCGCTCTGGCAAGCGGTGCTTTTGTGCTGCTGTTTGTGCCGATGCTTGCTGCGATTCTTTTCCGACACGCTGCGCTGGATCGGACCCGGTGAGGTGGTCGCACTATTGTCGTAGTCGTATTGCTGCTGAGTCTGCACTTGTTGCGACTGTTGCTGCTGCTGCTGCTGTTGTTGCTGGTTGAGATGCCCGTGGTCCGGACATCGGTTTGAGCCCTGATGGGACCGAGGCGATTGTCGCTGGTGTTGCTTGGCGTGGGAGAGTGTGTGCGTATCCCAGAGATCACTTTGCGACACGACAAAGTTACCCTTCAGGGAGGATGTCATCTGTACGCTCACCCTTCGGGACCCATCGCTGGTCATATCTGCAAAAAGTGAAAAGTCCCCAAACCAACGTCAGCGAGTTTGAGGCAAAGTCCTACTGGGACTCCTCGTGGCGACTACTACGTTTACCTGCTCGACTCTTACTACTCGATTTCGAGTGATGGCACAATTGATTTAGCTCCGTGTTGGAGTGGGTAATTGAGGTGGTAGAACTGCTGTTCGCCTGTGTGCTAAACTTGCCGATGGACGACGGCCCATTGGTACGCTCATCCTCGTAGTACCGGTGGTGGTCCTGGAAAGTAAAATAAGAAGATTAAGGGATTACTTCAAGGCAACCAATGGGATGATTCCATACGGGACGAAAGAGTCCTGCCAAACTAGATTGGCACTGCGAATGATACGGAGAAGGAGACAACGATTTGCAGAGAGATTAGTACAGGCAGCCATCGGAGACACATTTCACCCATTTTCGATTGAGCTTGCCACACTTGGCACCAAGCTCGTGGATTCAATTGCAAATTAATAAACTGGAGAAGCAACAAATGGAGATTTGAAAATGATTGCATCAATTTGTTTACAAGCTCGATTTAATTTTTTGGGCGATTTGCCAGAGACAAATCAAACAGGTTTTAGCTAAATGCCAATAATTTGTACAAACAGGAAACGTTTGGGAGCAAGCAAGATGAAAGAGGAGCTCGATTGCAGAATGTACGAATGTAGAAATTATCATTCACACTTTATTTTCTTCTTCTTCTTCTTCTTCTTGGCGTAACGAACACTTGGTACGACACTTTTTACCCTATGTGTACGTGGATAGTCGGTCCTCTCGTACAGGGGAGGGTCCGGTCTCGGTTGGGATTCGAACCCGCGCCGTGGTGAGCCCCGGCGCTCATGGGCCGATTTTCTAACCGGCGCTACCCCTCGGCTGTCGCGGACCCTTCACACTTTATTTTGTTGATGGCATAACATTTCTTCAAATTACAGGACAATCGTTTTTGCACATTTTATTAAGCATGTTAGTGTGCAATCATGTGTTATTTGAAGTTAAAAAAGGGTATTAACATTTGCAGGCCAAAAGTTTAAAAATGTGAGTAGCATGAATATAATGCTGCGAAAACAAATGTTAGTAGTGTATCCACTAACACCAGTTTCATCCTTTGGGAATGACTTTTTTGCGGGTTCCCCAATATAGCCTAAGAATTGAAATTGCAGAGTTAAAAAATCATTCATTCATTAATATCATGACTTTTTCCGCCAATTTGTCACTTTTTTTGTCAGCTCCGTTTACTACTTTTGGCCATCATGACCAATGCATAATGCTAAACTGTTATTGATTGGATCTTAAGTTTTACATTCGCTTAGACCCTAGACACACAGACCTGTAATAAACATATTTCTATTAAAACTAATCTAAAACTCCACTTGTCCAATTTCTAAAAGAACTTTTGTACAATTCGGTTTGAAACGCATCATGAGGAATTTTTCTTTTCGAAATGGTCGATCAAAATATTTACTACAAATTTCTGCATTTGTATAAGAAAAGAAATCAATTTTTAACCAAAAAATAACAACTCGCGAAAATCTTATGTGGTTTTATAGCAACTGGACAGAGATCCTAACAATAGCCACAGTAATATGTTTTCGACTTTATCTATCTGTGCGATTCCGAATATATCTTAAGCAAACAGCTCTGTAAATCATTAGTAAATGCTACTAAGCCGCCGTTAACTTTCCCCTAGGCAACCTCACCACAATGAAGGATGCGTAAATATTAAATGTGGCACAATTCAGTGGAATAAAATGGAATCGTATGCTCACCATCGTCTGCGTTTGTTGCTGCTGATGCTGCTGTTGAAGCTGCTGGCCGGGTGACCACTTTGCGCCGGCCGACACCGACTCTCGCCGGACGTCGTTGAACATCGGCTTGGTTGGATCGACCGGAACGCTGGTGCTCACGTTGATGGGCAGCACCGGCGTTACCTGGGTCGCCTTGGTGGTGGTGGCAGGGGCGGGGGTAGCGACTGCCGCTATCGCACTGCCTACCTGTGTTTGTGCATTGTTGTGTATGCCGTTGGCGGCGACTGGGGCAGCCTGGGGCACGATGGCGGTGGTGGTAGCGGCCGCAATGGAAGCCACCCCGGCCCCAGCGCCTACCGCCATCGTCGTGATGGCGGTCGCCAGGTTGACACGCGATCCAGCGGTCGCCGTGGTGGCCGCCAGGGCTGTCGGTTTTGTCGCCGATAGCGGTTCTTCGCCGGGAAGCACCACGGTCGTTTTCTTCTGCTTGCCTCTGTTGCACATCGAGGGGGGGGGCGAAAAATGGGGTGGAAAAGTACGATTGAATATTAAATCACACACATGCATGCACGGGCACTGGTCAGAGTGTGCACGGAACTGGGTTTAATTACGTCTGGCGTAGATGCACTATCACCTATCATCGAAATTACCTTTCAGGGCCCGAATCGAGCGTGTCATTGCTGGAGCCCACGCTGCCGATGGAGGTGAAATCTGTTCCTTCTGCAAACGGAAAAGGGAAGCGGTGGATACATTATGCATTTTAATAAAGACTCCTACGTGGCGCACATGCATGCACCGAGGCTAGCAACAAAGAAAAACTAGTCACATGCGTGCTGTATGACGAAAGAAGACATGAGGGTAGCCAGGATTTTTTAAGGTAAGTGCAGCGGAAAAGGGAACAATAAGCGGCGATAGGCCACTTTCAGTGTGTATTAATGTAGTTTACATCCGACAAAGATTACACCCGCCAGCGTACATTCCTAGGCCCATTATTCACACCTTAATAAACCAGTTAACCGCTAACCTGGCCGTTAATAATTCCGGCGTAATTAACGAAACGTAAATTGTCTTTGCCATCCATTTTCCGACTAGAATGGGAGGCACACCACAATTTCAGCACTCGGAAAACGGCACGCCCCGGCATGTGGGTTTGGGGTGGGAGGTTGACAGTTTGCCAGCGTGATAAGGAATCATTAACGGAGCCCAGCTTTTTAACCACATAAAGCCATTATCGTTAGGCCTGGAGCCGTTATTCGGTAATGGATATATGTAACCGCTGGTGATGGCGTCGAACGACGAACGTTCACGGTACTCGTGATGTGTGGAAGTGGTTTTTAAAATTTAAAACGTATCGAATTTTGCAAATGCCACTCCCTAGCCCCTTTAATTGTATCATTACTGGATTGAATGGGGCCAAAGTTCCAATGAATTCTCGCTGCCGCGCATGTCGTTTGTGCGTGTGTGTGTGTGTGTTTGTGTTTGGTTGCGTATGGTTTGAGGAGGGGTTTTGTAGCGGACATGGGGGGTAACGCTAACGATAGAACAGTACTCAGACTCAAAGATAACCCACCGACGGTATACGTACCGCTGGCGTAATCCTTCTTCACTTGCACTTTGACCGACTCCTTGTTGATATCCGGCTCGGAAGAGGAGGCTTCCAGCCCGATCCAGGCGCGTGCTTCCGGCGCGAGCCGTTTGATGAGTGCCTGCAGCTCCGCCTCCTTCTCCATCAGCACCTTCCGGAAGCGGCAGTTCGTCTGCTTGACGTCCCGCATCCGCTGCTCCAGCTCGCACACGGACGAGTCCCGCCGGTTCTTGGATCCGACCGGGCGCAGAGTGGCGCGCACCTTCTTGTCCACCACCCCGCTCGGGTTTCGCTTAAGTTCCACCAGCTGCCGGATGGGTTGGGGCATGTGGGCGATTAGCGTTGGACATGGCGTGCATTACGTCTTCATCTTACCTTCGGCACAAACACCAAACAGAGCGTGGCCGTCGTGCAGAAGATGATGAACAGCGAGATCAGGATGAACACGGCGTCCTTCCGATCGGAGAGGACGAGCGCGATGGCGGCCCCCATCACGCACATGATCACGCAGTTGTACACCGACAGGCCGACGTGCTTCGAGTCGTTCAGCGCCGGAATGGAGACGTGGCGTGTTTCCCATGCGAGAAAGGCACCGAAGATCAGCAGGAGCCCCTTGTACGCGTAGATCACGCCGACGAAGATGGTCATCTTGCTGGACTGGCAGTACTCGTTCTCCTGCACGATGATCACGTCCTCCAGTGTAGGATGTTCCTGTGGCGGCAAAAACCAAGCTTATACGGCCTCCTTTCAAATCACTCAGAGACCCCCAGTGCTTACCGATGGTTCGATGTATTTCGTTTCACGAAAGAACGGATCCGCTATCTGCCAGGTGGTCATGATGGCTAGATCAATCGCCAGCAGTACGCCAACTACGATGAACAGCTGGTAGTCCTTGATCACCTTCTTGTTCAGCTTCAGGTCGGTGAAGATCGAGTGCACTCGCCAGGTCTTGGAGAACATTGCACCGAACGCCAAGCTGAAGCCGGCCATCAGTAGCCACGCCCGAGCGGTACAAATGTACGGGAAAGCAGCCACGCTGCTCAGGCCACTGTCCAGTCCGAGAAATATCACGCTCAGGTAGGTCAGGATGCACCCGATGATGATGAGATTGTTCAAGTGTGGACTGGACATTTTTATATACCTAAGGAAGGTTACATAAAACTCAATTAATCTCACCAGAAGACCAAATAATTTCAAAATTCGTGATTATTTTGTCACAACATTCTTTATCGTCAAAGTAGTTTTAATGTTACAAATACAATAGATTTTAAACGACCTCTAACCAGGTAAATTAAAGGAGAACATAATATATTATAGCAGCTGTATTATGCCATTCAAAGATAACTTTCAAGAATTTTCCAAACCAGAACAACGATTCAAACATCATTACAGCAAAGGCATGCTGGAAATGACTACAATGCGAAAAACCCCAAACCACAACCGGGTAATAAGATACAAACATGAAATGACGTTCTTTTTTCCGGTTTTCATTTAATTTGCGGGTTACCACATTATGTTATGAACTTTCAAACATGATTGTTCACATTTAGATGAAGCTGAAATCAAACTTTAATTAAATTTCTGCTGCAATATTGCAGCAACAAAATAAATGAACCGTAAAAAGTAGGGTTGGATGAAACTCATTCAATTTGCATTTCATACTCTTTTCAAACCCTCACACCCTCCCAGTTGTTGTCGAACACAAAGCTCCCAAGCTCAAAACATTACAAACTAAACATAGCTAATGCATAATGATGTGTACATTAGTTTATTTGCCATTCATGGCTATCGTTTATAATTGTTTAGTAGTGGTAATTTAAATAATTCTGCAAATTTTTAATGATTCAATTTGTTAAGAAATAATGCAGCTTTCGTTTTTTGTCATCCTTTTTTAACGGTTCCCACAATTACGGTGATCAAGAAGCAAATTGTTAAAGCCAACTAAAAGGTATATTATTTCAAACTACGTACCAAGCCCTTTCAGAATATTTTTTTTGTAAAAAGAACATTGGTGAACTTCAACCGAAATGATAATAAACATAGAATAGACCTATTAAACTGATGTAGGTTTGAAGGATTAGCTATTTAGGGTTCCATAATATTTGTACCATGACCTATCGCAAAGAAAACATTGGTCTACTTCATCGGGTATCACTTCAAAACAAGAGAAACCAACAACGAGCAGCCACAATGCTTCCGGAGTTATTCCTCCAAGCAAACCGCACGATTGCCGTACCTACCTTTGGTTGCGGAACTTAATGTTGACGGCGAGGAACACAGTCGCCATGATGATGCCGACGCAGGACGTGCTCGCCAGCACGACGAAGATCGTAATGTTCACCTGGCTGTGCTCGATGATGCGGAGCGTGCGATCCTTGGGCGGACTCCGGCCCACCCATTTGAGCGGATGGCCGATGCTGAGATCTAGCCGGCCGGTGAGCGAGTTGTACTCGCCTATCTTCACCTCGGCCCCGTTCTGGAACTGCTCCAGCAGGAAGCTGGCCTTCCGCTCGTTGTTGTAAAAGCGCACCGGACCCTGCGGCGGCGAAGGCGAAGTGGCCCAGATGACCAATTGAGCGGAAAACGATACGCCACATTAGGCGAATGCGATTGGTAGGGGGTGGGAAAAGAATACGGACACGGAACGCGATGCCCAATGGGTTGTGAAAAGGGACACGACATGGAAGCACGAAGACAAACATTAGCGTTGATGGGCTAGATTGTTATCGCCCGGCGGCACGAGCGGCCACGGGCGGCAGAAAAGGGCGAAGCCAAACCTACCGTCACTCCCTCGAAGCTGGTGTTCTTGAGCGCTTCTAAAAATATGTCCTCCCATGCCTTCTCCCGGTACTCGAAGTGGGTCAGCGTGTGCTCCTTGCGCTGCGACACGTACTGGATGGCGCTGGCTACGGCCCAGATGCCGTCGTAGGTATAGCCGTGGAAGCGTGAGTACTCGCTGCCTCGCCGACTGTTGTACTCGGTCAGATACTCATCGGCCGTCTAGAGGGGGGGGAGAGGGGAGAGAGAATGGGTCGGACACGGACCGGAAGGATGCCAATTAGTGTCAAACGGTGTCGTCGCCCCTCGCGGGCGGTCTCGGGCGGGGTTTACACGAGATACGTACGATGCCGGAGATGGTGATATCGCCACTGGTGGACAGCGGCAACAGGTCGACCAGGATCGTCGACTCGAGGGCCGTGGCCACGTGCTCGACCAGGCAATCGGTGTCGTTCGCCGTCCACCACTCGCTGCCGTACGTGCCCATGACGAGCCACTGGTAGGAGCGGCCGAACATGTCGAGCTTGTACGCCTCGCAGAAGACGCGCCGGGCCCAGAACTCGTCGAAGTTGCCGTAGATGATGCGGACGTCCTTCTCGCGCAGCTTGCGGAGCGACTCCTCCACGTCGTACACGAAGCTCTGCGTCTCGACCACGTCCAGCCCCATGGCGTCCAGGTCGGCCACCATGTGGTTGTGCGGCAGCGAGTAGCGCGGCTCGTTCTGGTAGATCGTGCCGATGCGCGTCCAGTTGAACTCCTTCAGCAGCGCCAGCCGGGGCGCGTTGAACGCGTTCTCCGAGGGCACCACGCGGAAGAAGTTCGGGAACGCGTCCTTAGTGAACATGGGGTGCGTGTCGGCGTAGGACAGCTGCGTCAGGTGCCAGTGCTTGCTGGCCTTGGCGATCGGGTCGGTGACGTGGGTGCAGGCGGCCCCGAACAGCATCAGCTTGTGCGGGCCGGAGTGCATCATGTCGAAGAACGACTTCATGCCGACGGCCGCGTTGCACTCGGTGTCGTTCCACCACATGTGCAGCCGGTAGTTGCGCAGGATGGTCGAGTGCTCGTTGACGTGGTCCAGGGCGAGCTTGACGCTCGGCATCACGCCACGCCCCGTCTCGCTGTTCTCCACGCCCTCTCCGTACGGGAAGAAGCCCGCTATGTACACGTCCAGCCGGTGGCTGGATCCGGGTCGCGAGCCCGCGGTGGCCCCGCGCTCCCCGACGAACACCAGCACCAGCTGAGCGACCGTCAGCACTGTCCCGAGCGTCGTCGATGGACGCATGGCCGCTGGATTAGGAACCGCAAGCTGACGTGAGGTTGATTTAATTTTATGATAATCCTACTGCCGCCCGTCGCCCTCCGTCCTGTGGTGCAAGTGCAGGGCCGTATGGCTGGCCGGTTCGGTGCTCAGTTTTATTGTTTTGCGGCCGATCGATTCCGGATTACGGGCCGGAGCAAACTGCCAGCGGGCGGTTATTTACTTTGCCGGTGCTTTTCTCTTTACGGGCCCTTTTGGCCCCGGCGTGCATGGAGTGATTGAGTTTCTCTCTGCGAATTGCGCTATTTGACGGTCGTCCTCGCGATCCGGATAGCTCCGCTGGCGTGGAACGGATGGGGTAGGCAACCAATCATCTGGCCGTAGGCTGAAAGAAGAAAACCAGAAGAAAAAAAAACCACGGTAAACAAACGGTACACAACCCCCCGTAACCGTCATGTGATTTGAATGGAGCTCAATAACGCTCAAGCGAGCGTGAAGCGGCGCACTGGACGAGGCTTAGATGGGATCTGTTTCCGGATTTGGGCCAGATAGGGCCTGGAACGCCGTATCGATACGTCGAAAATCATCCATCACGAACAAATAAATCTTCCTAGCTGGCATTCCGGCGCTGGCAGGTATTACCGGTAAAAGACTGCACCGTCCGCCGGAGGGCCGTAGAACCATTTATCCGTTGCTTGGTAAACAACAATATCGAATTCTGGTAGTTTGACACATGTCAAGCCCATGCCATATCGTAGGCAAATGAAATTGATCAGTTATGAAAAAGAGAAAATATCAATTGCCTTCTTGTCCACTTACAAAGCTTTTTTGATAGACAAAAAAGGTGTCATCACCAGGCGCCTCACAAAGTGTTTGCAGCTTGTTGTCGTTGGGATTTTTATTTCATGTTTACTTAGTTTTCACCATTAAGTTCTTCGAATTTATATTAAGTTCTCAATAGTGTTAAATAATTTTTAATTAATTTAAAAAACCTACCAAACCTCAGTTTGTTCATACGCACTTAAAACTTTCTTTCCCCAGTTTTCATAGGAGCTCTTCCCGAACCACAAAACATCATATGCGCAAGTTTATTCGAGGCTTAAACATAATGTGAAAGAGATGTAAGTGAATAACCAAAAATGGATGAAATACGGTCACGACTTTATTTGGTAGAGTACATATGATGTCCAAACACATGAATATATAAAGCACGGTAGTTGATCACTACCGAAGAAGAAGAAGAAGATGAAGGTAGTCGATCACTGTTTTCAGAAACTATCATTTGCAATACATTTAGATATTATTGTTTAAAGTTTTTGCTAAAAGTTAGACAAAATATATCCTACTGTATCTACTAGCACGAAAACTTATTTCTAGGTTTTCATAACTTGTTAGAATATTTTTGTTACACTAGATTAGACAAAATCAGTTTTTATTCTTAAGCATGCTATGAGTTTTGGATAAATTTAAAAAATAATTTTTCAATTGCAACAATTTTGTTTCTTTTTAATAATATGTTTTAAAATCGATTATTAATTTATTTGTGTAAACAAAAGAGTGACAAAGGATAAACTAACAGTGCTTTTTCTGCATAGGGTATGCCGATGAAAGATGCTTTAATATAGTATAGCATAGGAGTATAGTCAATGGTATCGCAGGACAAAGTTATTTTCACAAAAATAGTGTCAAATGAATTAGTAAAAAATAGTGAATACGGAAAACGAACAAAGAAAATAAGGTTAGTTTAAAATATTTAAAAACATTGACATGGTTTACCGTTCATTCATACGAGCATAGCTTAAATGAAAAATACACATGTATTTTTAGTCTCATTTCCACGAACAACGAGACAAAAAAAAATGTCATCTCTTCCAGCAACAGCGAGCCGTTTGCATTAGAAATGGTACGATCGGTACTTCATAACGTTATTGCTTACGCTACCGTGTATTGCATTGCATTTGCATTGCATCGCAATAATTTCTCAAAACCATGACATTTAATTTCCTCTAAAGTTTTGACGATACGTCTACGAGTGACTGTTTGGTTTCTGTTTTTTCCGCTCTTCCACGGGGCAATTGCGTTCCGGTGTAGCTTCAAAGGAAAGCTCCTACTGCGAAATGATATTGAAACACGGGTAAAGTACATATGGTGCTACCTCGAAAGTACCCCTCACAGCGAAATAAATATTCATCAAAATCACTAGTGCCCCGGCAAAATGTTAATTAAGATCTGCAAAAAACCATCAATCAATGGGCATCGGCACAAGTACTGGTTTTATGAGGCATGCCTTTTTGGTGGGATGTATACGTAGGCCAACGGGGAAAAATAAATGAAAGCAAGATGTATGTTTAGATTAAAATATCATAAGCATCGTTCAAAAACCAAATTCCACTTTAAAAACGACATATGTTTTAAAATGCACTTTTGAATCATTCGTATTAATGTTCAACATTTTAAGTGTTTAGTATACATTTAGTATATGGATATAAAGTTTTACAAAATTTTCTTAAGCCAACGATAAGTTAACAAAAGTTTTTTTATCCTTCTAGCCTTCTCAAAATTCGTCTGACACAATTTCCTATTGCCGTTCGTGGTACGAGTGAAATTTAATTTACTCCACTTCATGCCTGCGAGGGAACAAATGGGATTCAACAAATTTCAAATGATCATCCCGTTTCAGCTGGCCTTTGCATGATGTGACATAAATTTGACGACATGGCATCTATAATGCATTTCCCCGTGTTTTTTTTACCGTTGTCCTTTTCAGTTTGGCTTGACTCCGAGGTAGGCGCTGTCATAAAGCACTCAACATGCCGGCTTGTCGGTTGGCATCCGCAAAACCACACATTTGGAATGAGCCTACCGCATTCCACACCGCTCTCTGCCTTTTGCTCCTTTGCGCCCTGCACGATTCCCATTACACGGATCTACACAGCAGCCTAAAAACCTCGCTCAAAGCAGGAGACTAACAAAACAAATCCGTTGAAAATAAAATAACTCAGCAAAATCCCAATCACAGAGCAATAATAAATGACTCCGGCTTCAAACTCCATCATCGAGGCACGTTCCATGCGTTCACCATTTGCTGTCTGTCGATGTGTGTGTATTTTCTTGCCGCGTCCGTTTATCTCAATCCTAGCCCCGGACCCGGGTCTCGGTAGCCATTTGACGGACGGTTCCCGGTTGTAAGCTCTCGAGAACAATCGTCCTCCACAATGGCATCGGCCCTTTTGTTTCCTTGTATTTCAGTTTGTGGAAACGGCAACGAATCCGGTGGGGTTTCGTTTTATGTAATTTTAGTTCGATTTATTGCTTTGAACGGTTCTCAAATCTAAAACCACCACCGTCCATGCTCCGTTCCGATCCGATTTCCGGAAGCAAAAGGAAAAACTGAAATGAAATCGCACCGCCCCAGGACGTCATACGGGGCATTCGAGTTTCGAATTGCGCGGGTGGACCAAAATACGGCTATCCGTGTTTGTGTGTGTGTGTATGTATGTCCGTGCGAGTAGTGAAGTGGAATTCGGAATGCGTTTTTTTTATTTATGCACACCAAGGGTCGGACGAGTGGAAACTTCCAGTGGATTTGCATTTCACATTTTTCGGTCGTAGCACTACGCCGGAATTGTTTTTCCTTTGGCTTCCGAACCGCTTATGGGTTGTTCACATTTTCCCTCTTTTCATATTTCCCGGTAGGTCACGAGTGGGAAAACGTTTCTTCCCAGTCCGGAGTGTCTTTGATTTGATTTATGACGTCGTTTAGGTGCGCTGAGGTAAAAAACGAATAACCTATCCATTACGCAGAAACTTCCACAAGTTCAGGAAGGACTGAAAAGGAAAAAGACAAAATGGGAAAACCAAATGAAAATAAAAACAATAAAATCGAAAGAAATAAAACAGAAAAAAACAGCTGCTCCCGGAATGTCGAGCGGGGAAACGACGCACGACAGGGAATGGGGCAGTTTTGTTTTCCGGACCCCTTTTTCCTCGAGCCCGAGTGCGAAATGTCAGTGAACGTTTAATTGTAAATGTGAATGGGAAAAGGGTGGATGTTTAATTGCGAGAAAGTAATTCGCATTCAAGTTTCACCGATTAGCAGCGAAACCGGGCCAGCAGCGAAAGTTTCCGGTCAGGCTGAAGCTCGCCCTTGCTGTCCACTTGCTGTAAACTCGCTGGCGCTGGTGAGAGGGTTTGGAAAAGCTGCTGACATCGGCGGACCCGGAATGAATTTTCACGTTTTCTTCTGTTTTTTTTTTCTCCTTCCGCCGCCCCTCCGCAAAATAACGCCAAAATACCAAACGGCAGCGAAAATACACCGAACGAAGGAGAGTGTCTTGTACAATGTGAATTTGTTTTTGGGTTCTTCAGTCTGTCTTTCCTGTTTTTTTTGCGTGTGCTTCGCTTCGGGGACTTTTGGGTTTTGAATGTTTTTTGCGTTGTTGTTTTATTTGGGACTGGTTTCAGTTGGCATTCTAGCAAGGATACCGATGAATTCCGGTAACAAACTGACAATACGGCCATTGTTGAGCATGCTGGCGGTGGTGGGACATTCGGGGACTTACTGGGGCAAAGGTCACCCATATTTTAGCGTTACAAATATCCACCACACCCCCACCCAAAGCGTATCGCAAAACAAAACAATCCTCCAATAACACTCACCCACACACACACACACACGTTCGCACACGGTTACGATGGGAAAATTTACCGATGTGGGCATAAAAAGGCACTCTCGTATCTCTCTCCCCTCCCCCGTGCTTCGTACATGCTTTGGGTGAGAAAATTCGCCCCAAAACTCGGTGGCATTACCGGTGGGTCGGGGTAGGGTGGGAGGGTCTGGAAAATGATAATAAATTTCATAAACACGCTACCGCCACGGCGAAACGGCGAAGCGAACGGTAGCGCCCGGTAGGGTTCGAAGGGAAGCTCCGGGAACAGCTAGCCAGAAATTGGGTGAGCATTCCCATACGCCGGTAGTGCTTGGGCATTAGCATTATTATTATGAGTCCTTTCCCGCATAAGTTGATCGGCGCACGAGGTTCGGTTTCTTTAGAGGGACCAAAATAAAAAGGAAACTGGCAAGGATAGGAATCCCCCGTCGAGGGGGAGGTTCGGGTGAAAAACGGACTTCACAATGGGTGGCTTTTTCTTCGCGTTGGCGGAAAATGAAGGACGTCCAAAACAACGACAAAAAAAAAAGCGGAACTTAATAACAAAGCTTTGAAAAGGACACGCAAACACACACACATGACGCCCGGGACTTGGGACAACAAGTCCCGCAGAGCGAATGATGTCGACGACGGCGGGCAGGAAACAACAATTTTCCTGCCAAACTGTTGGCAGTCGTTCGCACTCGTGCATTCTACGCCCTGGTGATTCGTGAGTCGCGGACGAAGCGAAATCCGGTCGCCGGTCGCGAGGGAGTTTTCGTTGCGCAACCAGGCCAATCCTTTACCGAGGACCTCGTTCACTCTCCCTCTCTCTCTCCCTCCCTTCAGTGACTAACAAGTCCGGCCCGGCCAGCAAGGCCACACATCGGTTGCGCTGTGCTATTTATAAAAAAGGGCACCACATTTATTTACATCCCAAAGGTACCTCCGTCTTCCGGCGTATGCAGACACACCGAGGCAAATAAGGCTTCGAGCCGCCGGCAACTGGCAAAGGAGACTAGTGCTGTGCAGTGACAAATTATGCATTTTCAATCGGAAGGACACGCCGTCATCGAGCCGGAAAGCGAAGCTGGAAGGGATACTAACCGACCGGAACCAAGGTGGAGGCAACCGGAACCGAGACCGGGGAGGTCAATCGTAATGGTAGAGAAAAAGCACAATATCCGCCATTAGCGTTTGTCGGCAACAGCTCCCTTTGCCGTGTGGACGTGCCAGGCTCGGGGAATCGGCAAGCGGTACGTACACCGTGACACCAGGTGGCTCACGATGAGGCAAGACGTCCGACGAGGAGGCTTGTTCCAAGAAATCATGCCACGACCAGACCTGGTACGACCGATGGAAGCGATTTCTAGCCGCGGGCAGCACGCAGACTATCCCGGTTATCGTGGTTTCCAATATCTTCCCAAGTAGAATCCAATATCTTGCCAATGCGCGCCATCGCCATCACCATCGGGCGGCGTCCGTTCGGGAGGGAGGGCAAGTAAATGATCCAGAAAATTGATTTGCCAATTCTGCTCCGCACTGCATCGACCTGGTGTTTGCCACCGGCTTCACTATATTCAGTTTCCGTTTTTTCCCATTTCCATTCCACCTGTTTTCGTTTCTACTTTCCATAACAAAACCACGGGGATGTGCTATATTTTGCCCATCAGACACTGTTTTTGATTTCCATCGACATGTCATGGAGGCCACGCCGACGTATTGATGGGGCGTTATTTTTGGAAGTCCCAGCTTTCGATCCGCCTCCCCCTCCCGGCGATCGAACCAATTGGCTCAATATGGCGGATTGGAAAAAAAAACCCAAAAAGGGAAAAACCTTCACAAATGGTCGCATCGCGTATGGAAATTTTACTGTACAATCATTACCACCCCGAAACGCAAGGGTGGAAGTAAGGGTGGGAGTTGGCCGCCCGTTGTAAGGAGCGGTAGTTGGAATAATAATTCGACGGAAGGTTCCTCCTTCCGTGACTTCCCAGCATTTGTTGTTGGGGAGGGCACGCGAGGAAATCAATTCCGGAGAGAAGTTTCCCGTCGTCATGGCACCGTACCATCATCATCGTCATCATCGTCATCACCGGCAACATCATCATCGTCGTCGTGCCACGGATGAGTTAGTTTCTGATGACCTTATTCTCGCATACTGCTAGGCATCCGGGGCACTGGGTTGGGAGGTGGCGGTTAGTGCCACGGGACGTTGGCAGGAGAAGTTATAATAAAAATAGTAATAATGGTAATCATAATACAACTAATAAAAAGAAAACAGATGAACCTCGACACTGGGGACGAGGAGGTTGGACGAGATTCGTTACGATGCATGCCACAACACCCTCGTGTTTGCTGTGTGTGGGTGTGGGTGTGGGTGTGCTTTTTTCCTCCATCTTTACATAATGTCTTAAGTCCCGGTCCTCGGAGATGGGGCGGCTTCAAGGATAAGTCTTGAGAGGAAGTTTCAAGCACAGGAAAGCTCGGAATGGCTACGTGGTTTACCGGGAAACAGCAGATATTCGCTGGCTGGTGCCGCACCTGCTCTAGGACCAGCATCATTTTCCAGCCAGGTGGGCACGAAGCACGAACTCGTGCCCGTGCCATAACTTTGCTTCCGCCGACTCAACGGCAGCGATAGGAGGCACTCCTTTGGTCGGATTTTAGAGCACCACCACAACCACCTCCGAACTCCAGAATGGCGTGGAGCCGATTCCCGACCGAAAGTAGCTAGCAAAGCACGCGGCCGGAGTGCTAAAGTAGCACACACCGGTAACAATTCACAAAAAGTAAAAAAAACACTGGAAAAAATGAAGAAACTTTAGCAATGACTGGGAAAGCGCGTGGATAAATTGACGGCTAAGATTGGACCGAAACACGCTGGAACCTGGGAGCGCGCGCGCTACGAGGGACAAGTTGTTTATATCGAGCAGAAAAATGCCGCTCCAGGGCTGGGCAGTAAGGACGTGTGCCAAGTGCTTGTGCGTGCTATCCATTTCCCTTACTTTCCCGTTCTTTTTTTTGCTTCTTTCTCTTTGAGCCTCGCCCGAGCACTTCTTTTTCCTTCCTCCAAGGCGCTATCGGTCGTGTAGGAGCAATTCTTATGCTTCTGCTTAAATATTCATGAGCGTAATAATTCGACTTCGTCAGAGTCGGAATTGAAAATGAAGATAAATGCAGACACAACCGCTTCCCTAACCGCGGCTACTTCCCGTGCCACTTCCGGCAAAGGAAAGAGAGAAAAAAGGGGCTGACCGGCGGAGGGAGTAAAGATTGAGTATACATTTACCTTTACCTGGTTACCCGGAGGTATCTGCGCCACCCGGGTGCAGTGCAGTGCCCGGATGCCAGAGACTACCGAGGGTGAACAGAGAACGTTCCGGTTCCGGTCGATGCGGCTACTCGGAAAGTACCGGCGTCGGATGTGGTCCCAACCCCGCAGCGAGATGTGGAAGTGTGAATGTAACGAAAGGGGGCGGTAGGGCAAAAAAGAAGAAGAAAAAAATGGCAGCATTGCTGAACCGAGTCAAATCATGACTGGCGAATGATTTCGACTTTTCAGAATCAGGTACACCTATCCACCGAGATATGTGTATGTGTGTGAGTGTGTGTATGGCTTCCATTACCTTCGGTGTTGGCAGAGATGCTTACAATACGAACAATACCGGAGCGTATGACGTAATGCCGACGAGCGGTGGATGAAGATTGACCAGGGAAAGCCCGACGCCGGAAAGGATGGAAGCTAAAGGAGACCGACATAAAGTCTCGTACAAGAATTTCAGGTTTTCCGTTGGGCACCTTTCGGACTGGAAACTCATTTCAGAAGTTGAACGACGATGCCGGAGCAACCGGGTAAGCTCTAGCAAACACCTAGAAGAGGTTCCCTTGCATCGGATCCCCCCTCCCGCCAGCACGCCCTCCGGCGCCGCGAGTGTGGGAAGCTGGGTGTGTAAATTGGCCTGGTTTTCCCTGGGAAATTGAGTTAGTGGTCTGATTGTTAGTTGTGTGTGCGACGTTGACTAGTCAGCTCGAATTCGGCACGGCTCTTATGGGAAGGATAAGAATCGAGCGAAAAGGGACCGGCAAAGCTGGCTTTGGGGGAAAGGGGCAGAAACCAAACGGTATTCGTAATTTTCGTTCATCGCCGTTCCTCCCAAAGCAGGGGGAGAGTGTGGTGGCCCGAGTGGAGGTAAAATCAGGGAGCCAAATTTGGGGTAATCATTTCTAATTTGCGATCAACGGAGTTGAATAGTTTTGCGGTTGGGCGCACTGGAACCGGTGCTTCAGGTCTTTGTCCAGTTGGGGCGAAAAGAATGGATCAATAATTGCTGTCCTTCCTGTTCTTCCGGTGTTGGGTTGGAGCTGGACCGATGCGCACCGCCACTTGATGGGCCGGAGATGGGCAAAGTTCAAGAACTTCAAGACAAGTTGTTTCGCCGGTTAAGAAGTTTGTTCCGCGCTGACCCAAGACCACAGCATTATCGGGGGGACGATGAGCGGTTTGCAAAGGGCCTGCGGGCCGATGGCCTAGGATTTAGTTTACGCTTCCCAGGATACGCAACCGGAACCGCGAGCCGTTGGATGCTGGATCAGCAGGAAGAAGCGGAAATCAAAGATTCGCCTCAGAATCCGAAAAAGCGGAACACCGCGACTAAGGCATATGATCACACACGTACACATATGTCGAGACCGGAACCGGGTTTGGGTGGAATAGATGGTAATGAATAATAGCACAGTTTCCGTAGGTAATTCTTCGCCCCACCAGGGACCGGACCAGCGAGACTTGGGAATTCAGGAAAGAGACAGAAAGAGAGAGAATGGTCCGGGTAAAAAGCACTTCCCGACAATGGTACAACATTAATATTTCGTTTCGTAATGCACAGCAGACAGGACGCGTGTGTTTGTGTGAGTGACGAGAATTCGTCAATACGCTCATCGACGGTGTCCTCCGGTATGGGAACCTCTCAATCCATCATCGGAATATACGTGCTAGGGTGGAGATCTACTCGGTGATCCTCCAATTCCTCCCGGCGTCTGCACATCCAGCATGAATCAATTATATGTGTGCGCTGCTGTGAAATTCATCTAGCCCGGATAGCAGCAGAGCAGCAGCTCGATACATAATTCATCAGCGAAAGTGAATGGATTGCAAGAAAAGGAAGTAATACATATTTCCGGACCCGGGACGTTTCATCAGCACGCGTTTGCAAAGTTGAGCGCTCGGGTTTTATCTCGAGCTCGGGGTGTCGTGCGCCCGTGCGTGCACTAATGAGATGCTCGCATAGGGTAACACCAACCGGTCCTGGTTACCTAATTCCCGGTCCCTATGTTATTGTACACTGTAAAACAAATTCCAAACATTCTTTGGAACCCCGTTCCTTGGCGAACTTTACGGCCCTGCCTCATGAGCCCGCACGCCTCATTAAGGATTCTTTGCCGATCGAAACTTTGCGAGCGACCGCCACGGTGTCGTGTGTTGGAACCTCGCCTTTCTATCCGGTACAGGACGTGACACAAACACGCCCACATGCGTGGAACAAACCAGCCAGTAAATGGATAGCACGTATTTAGGACGAGAAAAACCACCAGGCTGATGCTGTGCGAAAATGTGTGTCTCATCTGCCGCTGTCTGCTGACTTTTGCGTCCCGAACCGGAACCCAAACTGGATCCTCGCGCACGTGGGGCAAAGTAAACCACTACCGACGGACGGCCACTACCGCACGGCGAGGGGGAGGTTGGTCCGACAATAAAGCGTTCAAAGTTTTGCGCTAATTCTAGGAAGTCCCCCGTTAATCGACCATTTTCGATGGAAAACAAAATTAACGAAACAAATTTGCCTTCTGCTGCCACCAGTTGTCGTCGTCGTCGTCGTCATCGTCCAATTTCTGTCCCTTCCAATCAGCTCACACCAACCATCGTGGTGGACCCATTTCCCTTCCCTTCTACTCCCCCGTGGGGCTCCGGTGAGCTTCGCCAACAATTTGCCATCGGATGCCAACCAGCGTCGGGAAATGGTGTGTGCCGGAACAGTACAAACAGCAGTGAACGCATGTGCGCGAGTTGGAAGGAGCCGGGATCGATCGATGGAGTGAAAAGGGTGCCAAAACGGGTTTGAGGTCAGAGCTGCGAGTTGGAAGCGGAGGCGGCCGGTGGACGGATGGTTGGAGCTGAGCTAGGCTGAAGTGCGGATAAAATCAACACTCCCGGGGTGGTCGGAGCCCGAAACGAGAATACCCTTTTAAGCTTGCCAACCGGCTGACGCTCAATCTCGACGGCACCGAAAAGGATGTTTCCAGCAGCAACAGATTCATGCCGATGGCCGCGCGGACGGGTAAGGGAAAATCAAGTCTTTAAACGAACCAAAACAAATAAAAGTTTGTTTGTTTTCGTAATGACTGCGGAGCTAATTTGATAACTGGTAAATATTTGATAAAGCAGAAATTTTATTTCTCCAGCTTTTATAGATATTTTCGTTGCAATGTTTCTCTTGAATGTGCGTAACACCTCTCGAAAAACATGAGCCTGTTGTTATTCAAATGTAATCAACCAGTGACCAGTGGCATAAAATGCCGTAGATTAGAGTTAGAACTGGTGGGTCAGTATATCCTAGAGGGGTCATTGTGGTACTATACACACAAAATGTGTGTAATATAAAGTCGAGGGCAATTACCATTACATTGGTGAAACAAGTATTTTAAGACAAGGACATTTCAACCATGTTTGCTCTATCTATACGTAAAGGGCTTAGAAAATATTTTGCTATGTGGACGTAGATAGCCAGTGCTGTCGTACAGGGGAGTGCCCGGTCTTGGATGGGATTCGAAACAACGCCGTCGATGGATCGATTCAATGCTTGTGGGCCAATTTTTTAGCCAGCGTAACCAATCGGATGTCACGAATCCGACATGCATTATTTATCAAAAAGCGATTTTAAAGTGTTTTAAATGATTATAAAAGTTCGAAAGAGTTAATTATATTCGTTATCTAGAACCTCAAAGACGTATAAAATATCTTTTTAGAAGTCATAACTGCTATATTTAGAAGTTATAAGCAGATTACTTGAAAATAGATTGATAGGACTAAAAGAGTAGACTAGTCCTTGGTAATAACCCATCTTCGTTTAAAACCTCAACTAGCTTTGTTTTGACGAATCAAACGAATTGAAAAATGAAAGAAACCTCCAGTTTGGAAAAATATGATTTTATTTCGTTTCAATATGGTCCAGCAACAGATTGCGTATTATCTTAACGTTATGCTGTGCAAAATATGCATAAATTATCCAACCGATCTTTAAAGCGAGCATCCAGAATGTTTTTGATTTGCGAAATTCTAGTTGCTCAACTTTTCAACCTCAACTTTTTGAGCAACTAGAATTCAATCAATCAATTCTACTTCAGTGTCGTATCAATTTTACTTCAGTATTATAATGTTTCTTTTCTATTTAAACATTTTCTAGTTTTATTTCTATCGTTTTCGTTGTTTAAGTATGGCTTCAAGAAATATCAATCTGTTCAATCGTTTACATAAACTTTTGCTTCACAAATAACTATATTGCTACACTAACACAGTAACTAACACTAACATACTAACACTAAGTTATAAAAAAACAGTTTTTCGGCCTCCTTTAACATCGTTTGAAATTTAAAATATGAAACAAAATACCCATGGACTGATAAAAGTATAATATATTTTGGTGGCTACATATTTTTATGAAAAACTCACGAACTCAAAAAAGTCGTGACAGTGGAGTAAGACAGAACTATTGTAGCAAAAACCAATGTTATTTTCCCGTTTTATGACCAAACACACACTTTAAACACAAAAAGTCAAGTGCCCACAACCATGAACATCGAGCGGCCCACTGCTAGAAATAGGAGACAGTTTTCTTTTGTTCAGAAAAATGCACGAAACGAACATTTAACATGAACTTGGTATCACAAGATTTTTGTGTTCGACCAACCTTATTCATTTTATTTTCAATGGCAGTTGGTCGTGTTTATTTTTGTTGAAATATATTGCAATTTCTTTCCGATGCAGCTGAGAAAAAATACAACATTCATTGTCCACTGAAGGGTGACTCTCTTGTAAGCCATTCCATGAAAATGCAGTAGAAACTAGAACATGTTAATAACAGATACACAGCATTTGAACAATTTAAAAGTGGAATTAAGCTATGAGAACATTATTTGAGAACAACCTTTTTACCCTATTTCTCCTTTTATAAAACCAAACCACTATCGTTTCACTTTTATCCTCTATCCATTTTTCCCTCCGGATGATGGTTCTGTGCTTGTAGATTTTATCAAACTGCCAGGGCTAGGGGCTGCGAAATGTTTGTAAAATGCGCCATCCTCACCCTCACCCTTCACCACCGCTCACCAAATGCTCTTCGGCCGACCCGAGAAACGGCTTCACTTCGGGAGCAGAAGGAACCGATCTCAAAATTTAATTATTTTGACAAAGGCTAGATGTATCGAGCAGGAAAACTGTAATGTAATGTACGGCATCGTTGACATTCCCAATACAGCCTCGGCATTACTCAGTGCGGACCGACGAGGGTGCTCGAGAAGCTGGTTGGCCCGCCTCGCTGCCGCCTGCTTTCTGCAAAAACTGGCAAACGTCCCCGGTTCGCATGTTGCCGGGATGGTAATGGTGCTGGGTGTACCCGTCACTCTGACAGGCCGGTATTTCTGCCAGCTCGGGATAATCGCCCGACTGGTCGAGAGAATGTCGGCTGTTTCAATAAGAGACACGCTGACAATTTTCCACCGAAAAGACCCACCGGCCGCATGGAAATCGGGGAACCCGGAGATAAGCATTGGAATTGAAAACGAAATCGCATGGCGCATACGGAGGCAGGGATCAAGGGTGGAAATGACCAGAAGCGTCCCACGGTCACTATTATCCTGACGATGGTAACGACTCCGGCCAGCCGTCAAACTTGAACTAGAGAATGGTAAAACGGCCGGACAGGTAGGCGCATTCCGATGGTGCGTATTAAATCCTAGTTAGTAACTGAACCTCCGTCAAACGCTTGCCACTTTACGAGCGTTTGCCAACAAGCCCTTCTGAGAGGCAGTCTGGGCTGCGCTGCCTCTGCGTTGCTCGTTGTTGTTCAATGTCAAACCGTCACCATACGCCACTGCCAGCAACAGCAAGGCTTCACATACACACACCTGGGTGATTGCACGTCACCGTCGCATTGCTGGCAAATGAAAGTAATTGAAATTTAAGATAATATCATCTCATTTTGGGTAAACACAAACCATCATCATTACAGCCCCAGGCCATCGCCGCTTCACCTACACCGCCAACGAAAGGGTCCTGCAGGCAGTTCTGGAAACGCTCACACCGGATTCGATTTTGGCAACGTTTAGCCCGACGTAAAGCCCACCGCCAGCGCCACCTGTTGGCTCGGCGCGAACATGGCGCGCAAGCGAAAGAGAGACCCAATTCCGGCCTCGCCGAAAGTGTGCCGCCCGTGGCTTTCGTTCGCCACTTCAATTATTATATTTGCGCTTACATATGTGACTGTGAGGGAGTGTGTGTGTGTGTGTGTGTATATGTTTGTTCTATTTTCCGGTTTCAACGTTGCTCAGGTGCTACACCGATGACTGATGGCGCAGGTTTTGGATGGGTTGCAGATGGATGGATGGATGGATGTAAAACCCTATTGTGCGAGGCAGTCACTCCTGCGGCTCTTTTGAGCGATTGGGTGAACATTTTCCGGGGGTAACGGGGAGGGGGAAATTATTATTGCTATTATTAGATGGAAATGAAGAAAGGATCGAGTTTCGGCGAAGCCAACGGCAAGAATGTTGTATTCCATCCTCCTCCTCCTCCCACCGTATGTGTGCCTCAAACTGAAAAATTGGGCATTACCTTCGCCTGCGCTAGTTAGCTAGTGGTTTGGGAGAAATAGTTAAAATGTTATGCCACTTCCACCACCATCACCGCCACCAGGCGTCTCCATCGTCAACCACCAGGCGCCTCCATCGGCTCATGAATCATAAGCAAACCAGGGAGACTCGGGAGATTAGCAGACGACGCGAGCGGTACGTATACAACGGTGGCTAAGCCCTGCAAAAAGGGTGACCGGGGTGTTCGTTTGTTCCGTCGTAATCCCTCGCCTGCACAAAGTTCCCCTACCCGATGGACGATGTTGGGGAAAAGCAGGGAGCAGCGTAAACTGGGGCCGATTTCCGGGGGTAGTTTGCATAGCAGACCGCTTTCCAGGCGAACCGATCGCCTGGGCTCGTTACGTTTCATTACGCTCCGGACGCGTCTGGGGTGTTTAAATCGTTTGCTCCGACGTGGGAACTTGCCGGGAGAAAATGATGACGAAGAAGTGGAAGAGCTTGAAGAACTGACGCTTTTCCCACCCGCCAGCCTGCCTCCCAACAAGTTCCTGTTCATGGGGTGCACATTAAGTATGTAAATTAATTCCGTGTGGCTTCTTTGGGAATCAATTTAATTTCAACCAAGCGACCGATCTTTTTGTCTTTTGCCGGCACCAGTCAGTCAGTTTGAGCCCGACGTGAAGGAACGTTTCACTTGTCCAACGCTTCGCCAAAACGGGGCCTCACGGAACGTGTAGAAATAAAAAGCGGAAACAGAAAAAAGGAAACGAAAAGCAGAGATAAAATGAAAACCTCGCTAAAAGCTTCCATCAAGAACTCGTCGCCCACTGCTAGAGATCCTGGGCGGAAGATTCTAGCTTCAAAGCGGGTGCGCTGGTTCAATGCCAGCAAAGCCAGAGCTAGAAGAAAACTTTATCCATCTCCCCGTAGGTGCTCCCCTTGTACCGATTCCGCAAAAGATTAATTTTCCTTTCCTTTAGCGCACGTCATACCGACGTAGCCCACTCCCAGCATGAACGCTCGCGAACTCCCAGCATGGGGGGATTCGGAGGCACGTAGGGCATGTAATGAATCAAACAACATTTTCATTTCCACTCGCGAATCGGGTTGTAACGACGCCGCTATGCGCTTCGACAGATGGGGAGCCCTCAGCGTCTCAGCCCAACCCACTCGTCTCGCCGATGAATCCTTTCTTATGAGTTTGTGGTGTTTGCATCATACAGTTGTTGAAATAGTTTAAATAGCATTCCCATTTTAATAATTTAGTTGTATCTTATATACGAAAGTTTATTGCTTGCTTATGCAGCTCCAATTTGTGTCTAAATCTGTCAATGCAATTATTGTAGTGAGAGATTAGCTTACATTAAGTTTAGATTAGGTTCAATCGTTAGATTAGATTAGATTGTTAGATTAGGCTTAGTTAGGGTAACGGAGATACGTTAAGTTAGTTTGTAAGTAGAAGTGATAGAAAAGATTGTTAAACAATTCATCATTATATTCACATTAAAGTACTTGTGAAAGCTTTCGAAAATGTATGTTGTAGTATACTTTCAAGTTGCCACAAACATTAAATTATGCATCATTTTGGTTGTTTTACAAGCATCAATAATTTAATCCCAGTATGGCCCGTTTGGATAAACTTAAATTATATAAAATGTGTTCGTTAACTTGTTTGTTGTTAAGAAAAATAAAAGTCTTGGAGTGTTGCAACATTTTGTGTTGCCGTGTGACAAACAAAACTCCTGCTTTTGATAAAAATGTAAATTACCAGCAATTACAGATGGATGGAGTGAACTGTTTTAATATATATAAAAAACCTTAACAATAGAGTTGTTTCATTTCTTATGTAACTTTTGTGTGCAGATCAAAAATGTGAACAGACTAAATCATTACGTGTATTTAAAATATTAAAAAGTATAGGAGTGTGGTTATTAAAATGCAGACCACTGCACAATTTTCTACCGTATCCATTAGTCTCGTTATCAAAAGCATCTTCGGAGAGTATCGTTATTTTGTGCGTGGCATGAGCACACCTTACAGGATGCATTCCAGCATTTTCTAGATGTAGGAGTGCGCAAGTACGAGTTGTCTCTGTCGAAGCGTGTCGTCGCGATAATGTAACCATGTAACCAGCAACCAGTAACGATGTTCACCACGTCCGTTTTGTCGGAGTCCCTTTTTTCGCCTGAGTTGTGTGGAGTCTGTTTGCGGGCATCTGTTTGTGTTTCTTTTTTTTATTTTTCTTGCCCCTCCACACCTTCACACACCATCGGACTCAAGATAGATCCCAAAATACCCCATTTGACACCGATCCGCCCGGATGTGGCGGATTTCGCACTGGATAGTCCAACCGCTGCCGCGCAGAAAGGAACGATTAACATAGCCAAAGTGTCGGAGCGGAACCGGAAGCGGAAGCACAACAACGGTGCCACGCGGCAAACACGGGATGGATTTTTATTCTTGCAAACCATCACACCCACACACACACACATACATGGAATGCGCGGGCTGACGACAAGTGAAATCGGGCGGTTGAAATTGTAGAACTTGCGTGGCACAAATGATGGCAATCGTGTGGATAGAAAAAGTAACACCGGCAAAACAAGGATGGGAGTGAATGTGCAGGGAACGGTGGGAGAGCCAGTGAGCGCGGAACGCAGCCGGTGAGGATATGTTTTAATTTTAACGCGCTTATCATCGTACCCAAATCATAATAGGAATGGTAGAAACTCGGTTTGCGAAAACCGCTCTCGACGTTCGTATTCGGCACATATAGAAACCGTTTGGGTGGTTTGTGTTGCGCCACTTGCCCACTCTCACGGTTACGAGGCCTGACATCCGCAGGCCAAGAAAAGCATGCAAAGGTTGATGCTGTCGTCGAATGGTGTACCGAAGCACGTGCAATGTGGGTTTGACATTTTTGTATTTAAAAAAAACACTCACACGCACGCCTAGAAAAAACTACAGTCGGGGATGAAAAGCGAGAAATCACGTCACATCGACACGCACACGTACACCCAAAAAGCGGGCTGGGTGGCGGTGGTGTTGGTGGTGTTCGAGTGATTTGGGCTGTTTGGGATTTGTTTTTCGTATGTGTTTTTGACCAGAGCTTGTACCACAGGCTATAAAAACACATACACACATACACAGCCTGAGGCTTGTAGAGTATGAGGAGTACGAGGGTCGTAAAATTGTCGTCTGCAGCTCTGCTCCAGAACATCAGAAGCCGAGGGATCAAATAAGCATCCCCGTGGAGAAGGTACAGGTGAAGGAAATTTAGCAACTGCAATTTCAAACACAATGGAGCCGTGCGTTGTTTTATTCATTCATGGAAAAAGTAACATTTTCCAATTTGCAAACGTAGACATTCTCTGGTAGGAATTTTTTTATTTTAATGAAACAATTAATATTTAACGAAGTATGCTTGTAAAGCATTGGAACGATCGAAATAAGATAGATTTACATAACAGTAACGCATCACGGTATTTTCATTAGTTATTTTTCTATATGTAGGATCACGTCTGCAAATAAATGAACCATATAATTCTGTGTAAAGTGAATGTGACATTTATTTAAATTATAATAAACGAGTAAAAAAATGAACAACATTAAAAACGTATTTAAAAGCTGAATTCAACATACTTTAACGATAATTTGTCGATGAATGGAATACTATATTAAATAGTTATCTATTGGCGTGTATAGTACGCCGTGACATGCCCTACTATACGATACCTCGCTACACTAACAATTGCAGTTGGCATGTAGGAATGTCAACCATATAACTATATGTTGAATTTCTACCAATTGAATTGGATGGTTTTGAAATATACTTAAATTTAAAAAAAAAGATATGGTAAATAAAGTAGAATACAGTTACATAATCATGTGATTTGACCGTGTAAAATGAATATGTTTGGCCAATTAACAATGTCGCTATACCTTAACAAGATTGTCGTAAACAATACATTGTTCAATGGAAGCGTCAGTGGAAGTACCACTGACGGAAGTATTGTTGAAATATATCTTTTCGGCAACATCTAATTTATGCTGAACGGCAGTGAATGACAACGGACAGGATTTTTTACCTTCTGACAGCAGATTGGTTTCAGTATTGATGTCAAATATATATCCACCAATGCGAAAAGGAAATTTTTAAGTGCCAGTTCCCTCATTCTTGGTTTGATTTTACAGCAACATATACAGTTCATTTCGAATGTTGAGGATTCCTGTGGGAGCTAGCACAATTCCGACTTGTTTCTTTTGTCACAACTTTTAACAAACTTTAGAACCATCTATAAGGACGTTCAAATATTTTGATATGAAACCTACTGTTAGTATAATATAAGGAAAAATATCTCATTTAAATATCTTGCGTTTATTGTTGTAAATTATGTAATGAGTTACGCTTATGATTGATTGTAAGGTTCCAAAATTAGAATACAAATAACTGCAGATTAGTTGCAGAGATTTCTTAATTTTGGAACCTACAACAATCATCAATTGTAACTCGGGATATATGCTTCTTAACTCAACCTCTCAGTAGTGTCACACTCTGAACCAATCGTTCTTCTTTGCAGATAATGCGGGTGAAGCGAAATAAATAAATCGATTTCAACACGTTAATTCGATCAGAAAATCAGTTCATATCAACGCATTGCTTGTAAGAGATTCAATTGAGATTGAACGGTTTTCGTACGGCATCACTTTTTCCCATTTTCCAATGCGCAATGCACCCCCAAGTAAACCTCAGGACGGCAAGCTCACAGCGCAGAAATCAGATTCAATTTCAATGCTTGACTTAATGACACTTGACATGAAGTCGGTTGCTATAAGAAGCCCTGGCAGGGCCATGGAGAGTGTCGGAAATACAATGAATTTCGGCCTTGATGAGATTGTTTGTGCACTGGACGAATGGTGGTTGCGCAATAAGGCACGCGAAGTACTTGAGAGGATTTGAGCGGATTAAAGTGATTGCGATTTCAACGGTTTCCCACGAGATAGCTGTTGGATAAAGTTGAGTATGGTGCAATATTTATTTAAATTACTACATGCCGTCGATGTAATTTTATTTTGTAGGGAAATTTGTTGTCATTGGTACTAATTTTACACTACCAAGTTTTGAACATTGTTGTGGAAGTTGATGTACACAATTTATAAACTTTTATACCTAATAAATGATAAATTTATCTCTTTAAAATATACAACAAACAAGCACATGTATCCATGTCCTCGCGGGTAATAGTACGATAACGGATGAGCTGATGAGTTTTTTCAGCAGCACATATTGAGTTTTTTCAGGGTTTAGCCTGCATAATTATTAGTAGCCTATGAATTAGTAGTTATAAACTAGATTAACCTAATGTTCTGAACCTTTTTTACTTTTCTTCTACGTACCATCAATTAAATGAGATGAAAAAAACACCATATAAATCTCACTTCACTATGAAAAGACTATAAATAAATAGACAAATGGAGACATTTTCCGAATTTAATCCATTTAGAAATCAATTAAATCCAATTATGCACTCTCTCTAAAAATGTTTCGGATTTTCCTACATATATATTTTAAAATAAAACAAAAACAAATTTGCTCTGAAAATTTATGTCAAAATTGCATATAACCCATTTGCTATACTTCAACCAAATTGTAATAGTTTATTTAATAGTTGAACTGTAAAAACATCTTTGGGTGAAAAATGAATGAATATTGATTCCTTCGAGACAAAATTATAAAGAAGAAATGGACCAATCACGTCACATTCTTTGAAAAGAAGGTGATATCAGAAAACGTAGCAAGTGGATAATTCCAGTTTGGCTTAAGAAATGTGAACTAAACATTGGAAAAGTATGGCACACCGTGAAATTCAAGTAAATACTCTTTATTAGAATGTCAGAATTCCGGAAAATTATTTCACAGAATTCAAGAACTAGGTATTAATCATTTTAATATCAAGTTATATTTCTGTCTATGGCTGTGCCACCAAAATAAGCAATTATTAGGTTTCACTTCTGGTATCAATCTATAGCTATTTGTTGCAGATCAATTCATCTCAAACGACATCAATTGATACGAACAACGAGTTTTTTTTATTCTGCTGATGAAAGCTTGATTCAGAAATTTTAACAAACGAGGATACATTTTCCCATCCATCCTTCTCATACAAATATATAAAGACCTCATCCATGATTGGCACAATCAAAAACAGAAATTTACACAACTTGAAGAAGGACAGACCGGACAAGAAACAATGCGGTGTAATTTCGAAACATGTTTCACATTCTTCAAGGTAGTCTTCTGTGTTTCAAATGGCGTTTGTTGTGTCCATCCAATTTTTGACTTGGCAAAATACATTTGAAAGAATTAGGTTAATAAACACAGAACTTGGGGAATGAACCTGATGTTTGGGAAAAATGAAACCTAATCTCATTTATTTGAAATTTCCCATCTACAGAAAATCCATCTCAAACCGGATGAGCGCACAAATTCCCAACAATCCATTTTTCCAAGATGCTTCGTTCAATTTGCTTTGCGTGCTTTAAGTGAGTAAAATTCTGGAAGTGAGTTGAAATCGGTTTCTTTTGCTTTTGGAATTATTATTTGCTCATATTAGTTGCAGCGTTTAAAGAACTCCTTAAAACTCTTTGCTAAAGAGAACGATACAAAAGATACCTGTGCGTTTACAACTTCATATCCAAAGGCATTCAAATAACATGTGGATACAAGATTACATTTAATCATACAAAGTGAATAATAAATTGAAGAAAAGTTATAAGCACAATATGTGCATTGCTTCTGCGTCAGTTAAAAGCTGACAAGTGCATGTTCGCTTTTTATGAGGAAATAGACGGTACTTCCGCGAAAGTTACCATCAAGCAAGCGCCCGGAGCACACCTTACTTCAGCTCCGCTTGGCAGACGGCAATGAAACATTTCATTCTATTTTGCAAATTGCTTTCCAAACGCCTCATCCAACGTCGGCCAACTCAAGCCACCCCCGGGAGCAGAACGTGTCCCAAAGGTAAGATATGTTCACGGCGTTTTGAGTTAATTAAGCCACATCTCACCCAAACGTTTCGAACTCTACCGAATTCCGGGAACGGCACAAAATCCCTCCTGCCCCACGAGACGCACCAACCGCATTGCTCGGTGCGGTTCAATGATGGGCAGAACTAGCTTCGATGATCGGTTCAACAAAACATTCACCGATGATGTAGTTCGCTACAATATCGGTTGCGGTGGGGCCTTTGGGGCGTGCCTCATAATTGCTTCAATAAGTAATGACAATACATTCAATCGCAAACAGCGTTCGTACATTAATCAAACGGTGCCCGGGAATAAAGGCAAGTCGAGCAAAGGAAGTTGTACCATCAAATCCAAAAGCATTAATGGGTACAGCATTGGTGTAGCATTTGCGAAATTGTTTGTCCCAGAAGAACAATTACTTCATAAGTTGGATTTCTTTCCGGCCTGCTTGGTTTGTTTTCGCTTCGCTGGGAGAAAGCATTCTTCGTATATTAACCGACCCACCGCTTCAAAGCACCAGGCGCCTCCATCGGGTGAAAACGCAAGCACTGCAGTTTGAGATGAAAGCAGCCGTATACGTTCAGATTGCGCTCGATTGCCGAGAAACGGAATGCGTAAGGTCCAATAATAGGCACAGTAATCAAATTAAGGGTTAATAAACACCACTTTTGTTGAGTGACAAGTATCGTCAGAGAAAAGTCCCAAGCTCCGGCCTCTTCGGTGCGTTGCTACGCACAAACAAGCACCGTTCGCATCGTTGGTTGTAAGTCCGTCTCGTTGCCATGTGGGTGATTGCTATTTGGGATCATACCATAAACCAGGCCAAATCCCCCTTGCTGCGTTCCCCGACGCTGCGTCACCTGCCGAGACGATGGTCGGACGCTTGCGGGCGATGCTGGTGTCCAAACCGGGCGGCTGTACTTGGAAATCAAAGTAATAAGCAAAGGTTGCCAAGAGCAATCGCCAAAAAGCCAGTGGCAAGATACCGATGGAGGCGGAGGCCTACCCGAGCATCGCAAGTGAAGAAGGCTCGGAAGGCTGCGAAATCCACGATAGCTTGAAATGAGAAATGTCGGCTTTTGATTCATCCAGCTTTTCTTTGCGCTTTGTTTTTTGCCCGTGTTCTCGAAATCGAAATTGCCGACATCCCGACATTCTTACCGTGCCGAGCCGGCTTAAGTGACGGAGTGCAAGCGCTCCGTGATTCCATTCTGTGATTTCTTGCGTTCCCGACTCGAGAGTCCTTCACCGATGAAAAGAAACGACACGCCCCGGGACGACCACTGCCAGTCGCGACGGAATATTGTGGTTGGCCAATATCGCAAGCCCCAAACACAACCAGCAACAACAACAACAAAATTGATACACTTACAGTCAAACCTTCAATCCCCCTGGTGACGATCGAGCTCAGCTGTGCCGTTACGGAAGAGAGATACCAAAACGATAAAAGGGCATTATTTCTGACGTTTTTCTGTCCTTTTTCCTCTTCGTTGCTGTGTGCTTTTCGTCATTGAATTAAGTGATAACATCGTTACGGTGTTATTACAGGCTTATCGTGAAATTCGCCATCGAAACTCGGGTCTTATCTCGACGACGAAGCAGACCTCACCAAAGCTATTGTCCTTGGGAAATAGAGCTCTTGTCCGAAAATTCTGCTGATGTAACTGTGCAACAACAACGTGATGGAGCAGCTTCAAAGCCGTGTAATACAGAAGCATACGATAAAAAACATCCTTCATCGATTCGGATGGGGCAAAAATATTATTAGGAAATCTATTTCCTCAATCCTTCCAATGGAGTTATATTGGAAACAACAGGAGCATAGGAGAAGGGAATAGTTATGTGTAATTGTAATTGTACGAATCTTGTAGATTCTGACCGTATGCTATGTAGCATACGAACTTTTATTATTCACTTACCTTGGTTCAATTCTAGTTCTTGTTGTGCCGCTTGTAGAATCTTTTCGCTTCAGAAAATTCACACTCTAATTCCCGTTGCTTTTCCTTGCTTGCACAATCAAAAGACAACGTCATCAGGTGGTATACCCGATTCGCCTGAATGCACTTTAACCCGTGTGCAACGATGATGAATGGTAGCTATCTCCGCACTTCACTCCGCACCCTCGCTACCAATGGCTGACTCTCTCTTTTTCTCTCTCTTTACATTACACCAAACCAAATCGGGTAGAACCCGGGGGGAACGAGACATCCGAAGCTACGATATGCACACCCCCCTGTATGTAACTTCGTTGCGAGGAAAACTTGCTTCCGTTTTTTTCTATCCGTACCCTTCGGAAGCCCTGCTAGTGCCAGGAAATTGAGGGCTTTGCCAACTGAAACTGCACTTGTCCACTCATACTCGCGTAACACGTAGGCACTGGTGCCAGTTTGTCTCGTTTACGCTCCCGCACCGTCTCACATATACACTACGCGACCATGAACGGGGTGTAGGTAGATCAACACACTAATGCATTTCTGATCGACCCTCCAAGCTTCGAGTGGTCTGCCTGCCTGGACTGGTTTTGCTACTGTGAATGATGCATCACTTCCAACCCGTTGGGGTGACGGACAAGTGTGATGTATTTCTTTGGAGTACAAAACACGCACGAAAAACCACCCCTGCACTGTCAAGTGTCGTTGGACACAGCTGAAGCGAGGTAATAGAGTCTCCAAACGTGCACCGAAGCTGCCTTAATTTCTTTCTTCACTCGAACGTGCGTTCGTTTGTTACACAGAATGACTTACAACTTCCCAACCGGCTCCCAAAACACAGTAATCCTTGACAATTTCTCATACGCTTTCCGGTAGATTGCAGACCTCCCCCTCTTTTTTCACCCTTTCCAAGGGTCTTCGGGTATTTTCTTTGCGCGAATATCGTTCACAACACGTTACACGATAAACCTGGCGATCGAAGAATTATCTCCTGCCTCGCCAAGCTCCAGCATCGGGGCATCGATTTGTTATCGTCCCTGCCGTGCCGGGAAGTGCGGAAAGTAATCCCAGAACTCCGGCCGTTCGGGGCAGCTGCAGCCTTTTTACTGCCTCCCTTTTGGCAGCCGTGCGAGATGCGCATAAAAGCCTTCGGTACCGGCCGCTCCTGCCTCCTACGCCAATTTGTTCCTTCGCCTACGTAACATTGCGAGCGTTCGTCCTCGTACCTAGCATTCTTTCGCTCGGAAGAAAATCTGCTCCGTCATAGTCGGGCCGGGCGGACCGGCGGTGTCATGTACCGTAGCTACGAGGGAAGCGTGAAAAATTGACATTCTAGTCCCTAGCAGCGAGCGTTCGGCCGAAATGGCTGCCACGGTGTATAGCATTCGGAGGGAAAAACGGTCGATACGGTGTACGATCATTGATTTCACACCGGTGATAGTTTGCTTTTGTATTTTTAGTTTTCCATTTCCGCACTATTGGACCACGGAGTACACGATTGGCAGCGCTACACAAACACCAACACACACACACACCTGTAAACAGGGACACACAACGGGACCTGGTTGTGGTTCTTTTTCGATCTGCACGAAATCACTCGAACGCTATTTCCGAATTACCGAAAGGCGGCCCCGGCCAGCCAAGTGTTCGGGTTTGCATAAATCCCAACACCTGCGGGGGAAGCTTTCTTTACCCCTGGCGAGCAGGACACGTCCTGCCAGCAACGCTTATTTGGCTAAACTCAGCGGCTCGCCAGCGGGCAACACACATAGCGATAGCGCCGTGCGGCAAACGATCCACCAAGATCTCTATCAATAATTAACGGGCGATTCCGGGTCCTAGCCCATGCCCAAGTGTTTGTTCGTGCAGGTCGTTCGGCAGAGAAGAGCAGCGGTGATCTCTTTCCAGCACACACGCGCCAGGAGTCGCGCGAGCAAATGGAGCCTATTTTCACTCCACGTGCTGACTCCACGAAACCGATTTCACGATTCTCACGGCTCACTCGCTCGCTCGCCCATCGAACACACACGCGTCCATCACACTCTCACTCACGCCCGAGAGGTTCGCCCCCCGTCCCGCACACATCAACTCGAACCCTCCGCACTCCGCACGAGGCCAACCGTTCTGGCCGTTTCTTCTAACGATCGCGCAAATACGAACTGCCAAAAGTAATTGAACTGGATATTTAGCGAAGCTTGCTGCGAACTCCACTCCGACAGGCTGTTTCCGGCGTGGGACTGCCGCTTGCTGCGTTTCGTTTTTTCCCCGGATTTTGTTTGGCTTCAGGTCGCTGCTAACCGATTGATTTACTGCCCACGAAGGCCACCGAAGGCAACCTTGCGCGCTTGATGTCCGTCACGTACACTTTCACGGGCTTACATAAACAATCACCGTGTAACCGTGGCTCCCTAAGAGGGCAAGCGGTGCGTGTGTGTGCCAACCGCACTTTTCGGTTGGCCTCCGTTGTTGGCCGTGGCGCCGCACCAACCGAGGGTCACACACTTCTTTGACCCTGTTTAGCCTTGCCGGGAGTTGGGTTTGCCTGCTTTCAAGCGCGTCCTTGCCGTGTGACGGTTCTATTCGGTCGTTTCCGTCTCCGGTGCAGCGGTCTAGTGGCGTCCCCGTGTGGGCACCGGTGCCGGTGAGCCTGCGGTTGCCCACGATGGTCGGTTTCGCAGCAGAAAGCCATCTACGGACGACGGCGACCACCACCACGAGGCAGATGATGAAAGTGACATCCTTCCAGAAAATTGTTTATCTCTTAAGGGCACTGGGGGAGAAATGGAACGAGATGGTTATGTGAGAAAATAGAGGGAAAAAAGCTACGATGCGGAAAAAAACAACCCCTCTCTTCAGGACACATGAAATCTCACGAGGGAAGCTATGAAAAAAAGGCCACATTAAGAACGATGATAAAGCAAACCCCGTTCAGACCGGCTTGCAGCCTGCGTGAACATGGGGAAAGTAGGGGAGCCTGGGGCGTTAAACTCTTATATCCTTACATCTTAGTTTTCCTGTCGTCACACTTTGCGGCCTACTGGTTTAAACGTCTTCCACTACCATGTGTTTGCTTACCGCAGCTTTCTGCACTCACCAACCGTAGACCGGGCCCGATTTTCCACGTGAACGTTGATCGTTCACCTTTTGCCATATATATACATACATATGTATAATTTTTTTTTTTTTGTTTAACTAGCGAGCCTCATTGTAGTGCTACGTCAGACACTATCCTTGCTTCTACTATAATCTTTTCTCAACATGCTGCCAATTTGAATGCAGAAACATAAACACAGTGGAGGTTAAGCGGATATAAGAAGATACGACACATGCACACACACACACTCCTACAGACCCGGTTTTCATGTGGAAGACTGCGTTGGCGAAGGAAAAACCTCCGTTCCGGCATCCCAGATTCGACTGAAATACTTCTAGGAGGAGCAGTCCGCCATTCAACCGTCAACGCAGCGCCGCCTTAAACGGATGAGTGAGTGATGGGGAACTCAACATCCGTCACGCTGAATCCCTCACTCCCCCCCCCCCCCCCCCCCCCTTCTCGTTACGGCTCTCTTTTGGAGCGAAAAGTGATCCTAAGATCCACGGCAATGAGGCTGCATTAGTTGGAGCACTCTTCAGGCTGTCCAGGAGGATGACAAGTGGAGTTGCCAGCACCAGCCAGCCGCAGTGCTGGATGTGTTGGTAGCAGTAGTAATAGTAGTAGGCGTCAATCGAGTCGAGTTTACTTACGACACGGTGACCCAACCAAGCCCTAGACCGACCGTGTACTAAACGACATCGGGTCGGTGGGAAATGATGATGGAAACACCTCGCACCTCCCACTGGCCGTTTAGTATCGTTTAGCAACCAGCCCCAAGGAAGCATCCACAGTGTCGTAAGTGTCTCAACTGGCTTCAGGAGGGTGTAGGCTCGTAAAAACACCCAAAACCTTCCACCTTCGGGTGACGTGTATTTGGACGCAGTAATAATTCGCCGTAAGTCAAACGTCACATTCTCACACACACACACACACGCACCGATACGGTTCGACATTTTTCGCCAAACCCTTCCTTGGCCACCCTCCCGGAGGCCGCAAGTGACACAAATTCCGTGACGTTTGTTCACTCCCGATAAACAGGCCCACAAGGGTGGAGTAAGGCGAAATGTGCGACTCGCTTTCAGCGCCAGAGCAACGAGATTCCTCAGGTTTGTTGTTGGCATGCAACACGCAAGGGATTGAGGCCAGGGTGGGGTAGAAAAAGTGTACACACCATTGCTAAGCCTACACTAACAAGCTGACACACACTGGACCGGGGAGCCTTTTCCATTTCGCACCGCCTTGAAACACACACATACACAACACGCACAGACACAGACGGAACTATACACACCTTGGACGGTTAGGAATCCCGAGAAAGGGCGATTCGATAACGACGGATAGCGCCTGCACCCTGTCACTGTGGCTTGGCAAGGACCTAATGGCGAGTCGGGAAGGACCGTTTCTGATATTATGCCACCAGGTCGGGTCCTGTTCCTACTTCTCTCGCGCTCTGGCCACGGGCTTCGGCTCCCGATCTAAAGTAAACCCGAGGCTCGGCTTCGCTCTCACCGTGGCCGAAAGCTCCCATCGCAGAGGGTTGCTTTCTCCGATAGTAACGGAAGAAGGCAAGAAGGATGGTCGGGAAAACCTCCCATACCCGAAGGAAACGAGCAACAGTGGCCTCGAAGAGTTTAGTGTGGTCGTAAAACTGACACCACCTCGGCCACCCTCCTGCTGCTGGAGAAGGACAGCGAACCCCGGGGAGGGATGTCCATGGCACCAACACCAGCGCCAAACACGGGATTCCCGTTCGCGAAAAACAAGCGGAAAAGCGGTGCTCCAAAAAGCTGGGAACCCACCGACCGGTTTTTCGGGTTCGGACTTCGGCGCGACCTGTCATGCGCGCTGGGGAGATGGATGCGTTTCGGTTGCAAATACAGTACATTACAACGGGGACGACGGATTCCGTGACCATCCTCTCGAGAGCAGCACGCGTGCAGAGAGGCAGAGAGTCTCTTCGCTGTCAAGCAACCAGTAGTGAAGAAAAACATCATAAAAAAGAAAAAACAGCCACACACACACACACATATAGAAGGAAAAACAGAGAAACCGCGAAAATCGAGAGAAGGATTGAAACTGCAAGCAAGCAATCAACTAAGAAACAAATACCGGAGCCTGGTACAGGCCGCAAGAATACAGGCTTTCAGCTGGCTACAGCGACGACCAGCAACGCAGCCAATAGACGTAAAGTTTCACCAGCACGAACAAGATGTGTCGTAAAACCAGCTTAAAGCATAAAACGTGCCATCCGAAAGGATAATGATCTACGAAGCGCGGGGATGTGCGGGGTTGGTGGGGGTGGGGGTGGGGAGGGGTGGTTGGGTCGAGGGGGGAAGGGAAGCGGACGCGTTTTTCCTTGCCGCGTTTTGTCACATGTTTCTGGTCGATGATAAGTTTTGAATTATGACGGTTCGATCTAACATGCCCTCAAAAGGTTTTGCGGTGCTCTCTAATATGGGGTCCCGTTGGAGGTGTTGGCAATCCGAACAAGAAAAAATTGGGAAATGAATTTCCACTATCTGCACTGCTTTTGACTGTGCCAAAGGAGTCGACCTTTTTTGGTAGGCAGTGGGGGTTTTTCTTTTCTTTCTTTCACCTCCTCATGGTGATTACCGCTCCAAGATATGCAGTAACCGGAAGCGAGCCCCAAAACGGGCCCCGGCAAGTCCATCGCAATACGTTACAAATCTTTACAGTTCCGCTGGGGCTCATTATCACCGGAAGGACCGTCTGGTTGCGTGCCTGCGCATAAAAACCGCAGATGAGTTGCGTGGCATACAGGCATGTTTGCGGCCGTATTATATGTATGGGAGGAACCGTACCATAGGCGAGGAGTGTGTGTGTGTGTTTGTGTGTGTGTTGGTGTTCATACAGCGACCAAGTGACGCTTAAGGGAGATGCTTCCCCTGCCGGTTGAGCCCCGCCGGAAAGTCTAAATTATGGCGGACGACGTTTCGACTCCATTAACACTATCAACGTGTGTGCTGCTGCTGACACAAGCCGCAGGCCTCGACGATCACCGACGCTTCAGGACACTTTGCCATCGTGCCATCTCCCGGCCGGATCGTCACAGAAGACCGCACCACCAAATCGTCCACCGAACGACATCCCACAGCCAATAAATGTGACACGTTCCCCGGAGAGCGACGGAACACACCTCGACGTTCCGGCCTCGCAATTGTCGCATCCGAGCAGCGTGGGACGACCTGGAACGACGCGCGATCCGCATCGGGCACCGGTATCGATCATTTGCATAAAACGACTTTTTAAGTCGGAATTCTTCAATAAAGGCGAAAGGCATATCAAGTAGGGCACGGTAGTCGGCAAACAACCACACCGACGTCATATGCCGTTTCGTTCTGGTCTCCCGAGGGAGGCATCGCCCGTTTGCATAGCGAATGTAGCAAGCAAAAATGATGCAAATTCGACAATCAAGCGCGTCTTGCTTTTCTTGAGCTGAGATTGGAGCGAACCGGCGTGCCCTGAAGACTCCAACAACAGCAACTGGAACTGATCCGTGATAAACGGCATGGCAGATGCCGAGGTTGCTTCTGTCGTGCCTCGCTCACCTTAAGGATAATCCGTAATCGTCTTAAATCAATCTTTAATGCCACCCCGACCAGCTGCCCTCGCATCTTGAAAACGGAGCGAAGGATGTCGTTGCAGATAGGATTCGCGGTGGGGAATTGCGCTTGCGAAGATAAGATTAATTAAAATCTCACTCCGTGCACGACCCACGAGACGGGACAGTAATTGCGGCATGAGGCGTAAAGAGACGCTGAATATTAGATCACTCGAGAGGCAGCGGCGCACCAAATAATGGCATTGTAATGTCCAGCACAGAAACACCACACCAGATACAATTTGTGGACTTCATTAGATTGCTACCATGTGTTCACGCCACCACATGGCTCGCTCCGCTCCGTTCGAAAGGTCCGTGGCCATAGGATGCGCAAATGCTTACTTCCTCGGCCTACGAATCGAACGACAAAACGGACCGGAATTATGATACAAGAACAACAACAACAAAACGATAAAAAAATACACATTGCCACAGCACGCATCGTCGAGAACGCACGGAACGCTCCTCCTCGACCCAGGACAGTAAAACTTTAATTCATTAACCCTTAATTAGGTAATTAATTAGCGAGAGCGATTCATCTTCTTCGCACGAATTCATTCCGACCGCGTGCGCGTGCCCTGCAATCGCTCAGCAACTGTCTTATTTACCAACGCCTCCTCAGCAGCTCCCGTCAGCGCTCTCCGTAACGGTTCTCGCCGGTCGGCAGTTCGAAGTAGCCGGTTAGTTCTCGCTTTTTCGGTACCAAATTGCTTACCGAATTCGCGCTTTCACGTTTTACATGGACTTGCATTCAGACCGCGCTTCCACCACGGGGACCAGGAAGGCTTTCGCCGTGCGATGCGAAAGTGCTACCGACACGCCAACCGGTGGCCCGAGCGCCCGACGGACGTGGCAGGATTACGGGAGCGGAGGGAAATGGTAAAGAAAGGCTGATCTCATTAGAATATCAAAAGCACTTCAGCAGCTTGCAACACTTGTGGAAGCTGGGTGGTGGAAGATAAGTTTCAATTTAAATTTCATCGGTAATGAGTCGCGCAAGGTAGGGAGCCAGGCCTTTGATCATACTTGCAGATACACCACAGCGATGGAAAGCACCTTATCCTCCATTTGGCTGCTTCATCTTTACGCAGGGAACTTAGTTTTATCGCCAAATTAATTGAATGTCTCCGCTTTACGTATCAATTTTTCCGTGTGGCGCAACACCTTTTCGCACCGTGGAAAATCGGTCGATAAGCAGAAAAGTGCTTAACGACAACAAATGAAAAAGGTTACTGGGCCATTATCTTCGTAACAGGCACAAACCGATTTTTACGAGCCGTTTGATAGCGTTTAGTGAAGTTGCAGCGAACACTCAGCGAATGCGATAAATGTCGACCGTTTTGCAACAAATTGATCTCCATATCGAAATAGCTCTTTTGTTGACTATTCGTATGTTTATATCGTACGTAACTTGGTGAATGCATATAAAATGTTTCAATATAAATTCAATCATAAATATAAATATAAACAGATCTTACCATGGCAGGTCTTACTAGTTCTTCGCAATGTGATCAAAACTGGACGAAGCTATTCCTGTAATTTAAAATGACTTCCAAAAATATACTCCGATTCAGAAATGTTACCGTCTAACCTACCAATAACAATATTGATTCTTATATTCTATGATGCATGAAAATCTCAGTAACAATAATAATACATTTATTTTTTCGCTTTCCAACTGTCGACAGTTTCTCGAAGGACTACGTAGCAAATTGGTTACTTACAGCTGCCAATGCAACATTTCTATGACCAATTTGTATTCCCATGGGTCGTAAGTAAAAAAATAAATTAATTTGGTCTCCTTTGGGAAGGACTGAAAACTTTGAGACAAGCCGTCAAAAGTTTCAATGGACCCAAGTATTTTTTTTATATTATTATCGAATCGGAAAGTAAGCCATACATAAACTTGGATAAAGACATCTTTCGATACCGAACTTTCTACGTGCTTGGATGTGTCTGCTAAGCTTGTTTTCGACGACTAGAAAGAGGGAGAACGATTTCGCTCATCTGGAAAATAATCTGTTACGGATGGATCGATAAATATCCATATCATTTTTTCAGATGCTGGGTACAAGTAATGTGCTGTTTGTATAACTGGGTTAGCGTTGTGCCACTCTTGTTCAACTCTGTAGCAATCACAGCGAAGGCAAGTTAGAACAACGGAAGAATACACAAACGATATCGCTATATTTGGTAGGTCACAAGGTTTATCGTACTTGTCTCGTTGAAATCAACATTGACGCTTTCGCCATACTTCCCGGAAGGAAACGTAACCCGTCGTTCATGAATGCAACGAAATTTCAAAATATTAATTTATGGAGGCTTAGTTTCGACTAACACCATCAACACAACTGATACCAGGTGGAATAAATTGTATCCGCATTATTTTCCAACCGACCGGACCTACTAGTTTATTACGAGTCTTTGGTAGGGATTGGTATTTTTTATAGAAAAGCTCACCCCAAAATTTATGAAGAAGGATTTTTTAGACGTCGCACGTGTACGGTCTCGCAACAAGATCCCTTGTCTACGTCACTTAATCATAACCCTGGCAGATTTGGCAACAGATAACCCATCACAGAAAAAGCTGAAAAAGAATCTGCTTTGCAAAAGGGCAACATAGCCCGAAGGTTTACTCTGCATTTCATTAATTAAAAGTGTACAGTTTAGGAGAAGGAAAATTTACTTTCCTTGACTTCACCGTGAGCAGTTAATCGCTCGTCGCTCAGCTCGGCATATTTAAACTGTGGTTTGGCAATAAAAATAAGAAGAAAGAATAACCATTTTCCATTTATACGAAACGTCCAGTATTGATTTTTTTTATTGCTGCGGATCTTCTTCGGCATCATCATGTTTTCGGCACAACAATTTCTATCAAGTTCTATTAAAAAAGATCATTACTTCCTCAATATCCCTAATTAATTTACGTAAATTTCAGAATATTGATTATACAATATGAGTTTCAATCTGTGTTAATTAAGAAATTAGAAACATTTCATCACGGTCGATGAAATAAGAAACTTAACAAAGTAGTTAGTACCTAAGGTAAAAACTTATCCCTAAGCTGTGTTGGTTTAAAAACAATTCACAATTTTTTGTGAAACAACAGCTAGAATGTTTATTTAAAAGTATGTATAAAGCAAGGGAAACGTATAAAATCAGTAAATGTTTGTTCCACAGAGCAACAAGTTGATTGTCAAACAGGAAAAAGGCACCTTTTAGGACTCACTTTTTTAGGGGTAATACCATCGCAGAGCCCACCAACGGTGCTACTTTAAAATCAAGACTCAATTTAATTCATGAATTTAAACTTTCAAAGAAGGCAAACAATTTAATAAATTAAAATTGTTAACAAGGAATGTGTAGGATTTTTTGTGATTTTACCAGTTTAAGTATCCATGTATCCGGAACACATGTATTTCTTTCATATTAATTCATTGCATTTTAATAATTGGTAATTAGTAACAATTTTCGGTTTTAGTTAGTTGAGTGAATATTTTGGCCAATGGAACTGTAAATTTTTTAATTTCGTCAGGCCGCACAGCGGTTGTACCGGCAATTTAGCAAGTAAGCAAGCAAACATTTAAATTAGATTTGTATTACTATATGATATGATAAATAATATTGACTCTGGATGTTTTGAAATTGTAGTTAAAAAAAGATGGAGAACTTTTATGAAACAACAATGTATTTGAACAAAGCGAGCACACATGTTTTGTTCCTCCTCTTGGAGGAATGTGTGTGTCACAGAGTAGTAAAATACCTAACACTAGAAAATAAGCTCTTCATAAACTATTCATAAAGATCGCCAAATTCACGAGCCACTAGGACAGGTAGCCCACAGAGAAATGGCACGACGGCTAACGGTTTGTGACGAATTAAATATTCCCCTTCTTTCCAGCACCCGACCAGTCGGTTGCCAAGGGATACAGAAAACAACAAACAGCACAGCGCGTTACCTACCGTTGAAGGTTGAAGTTTTCCAGTAGGCCTTCGTCGACACGGGGTTCGGTTGGCGATTGGAACGGGCAAACCGCGAGATTCTGTAAATGGCCGGTTGGACGCAAAACCGTCCGATATCATAAAGATTTCGCATCAGTGTTTCTGTTTTCGTGTCCGTGTTGTGTGTGTGTGTCCGGGAGGAATTTGTGTGAAAATTTTTATCGCTCGGTTCTAATTAAAAGTAAACAACCGGGGTGTCAGATCCGGGGGGAAAAACCGATAGAACACAACCCGAGCGAAGGAAAGTTCTTAGCCAGTGGTGAAAGTGGTCCACATTCACGGGGTTTCCGGTCGTTGGCCAGAAATAACATAAACAGCCATAAATCCGGGGCTGCCGGTCGAGGTATCGGTTCCGGAGCACAATGGACGATTATATGCCGTCGCGCTATCAGCTGCTCGGGCGCATCGGCGAAGGAGTCCACGGGGTCGTCGTGAAGGCACGGGATCTGCAGAGCGATGACAAGATTGTGGCCATCAAAAAGCTATCGCTGCGGACAAAGTTCGGCGTTGTTTGTCTGAACACTGTCCGGGAGATCCGTGCTCTGCAGCACTGCCGCTGTGACAATGTGAGTATCACTTCTCGACCGCACGTACACATGCGAGTCCTTGACCCGTAGTAGAGGTGTTCCGTTGCTGTGGCTAGTTTGTTTGTTTGTTTGTTTGTTGATCCGCTTCTTTGTGTTGCTCTATGACGCTGACGCTGATGGCTGCAACTAGGTGCTGGAGCTGCTGGATATGTACCCGGATCTGGCAGGCATTTCCCTGGTATTCGAGTACATGCCGCACACGCTGTACAGCAAGCTGAAGGATGAGGAAAACCCACTGTCCAGGGCAACCGTGAGACGATACATCGCCATGCTGCTGCGAGGCTTGGCATACCTGCACGGGGTACACATAATGCACCGGGATATTAAGCCGGCCAACCTGCTCATCGACCGGCACGACGTGCTGAAGATAGCCGATTTTGGGCTGGCCCGCATCTACACCGATCCGCACCTGCGACCTCCGGATCGCTCGTACTCACCGCAGGTAGCCACGCGCTGGTACCGTGCGCCCGAAATACTTTGGGGCTGCCAGAGGTACGGTCCATCGATCGACCTGTGGGCTTCTGGGGCCGTCTTGGCCGAGATGCTCCGCGGCGTCCCGCTGTTTGCCGGCGCCACCGACATCGAGCAGCTGGCCCTCGTCGTCCGCACGCTCGGCACACCGAACCTGAAGGACTGGCCCGAAGTGCGAAGCCTGCCGGATTATAACAAAATCCGCTTTCCGAACTCGCGCGGCGAGCGGTGGGAGGACATCTTCCCCAGCTGCACCACGCGGGACGAGATCGGCCTCGTCGATGGGTTGGTACGCTATAATCCTGCGAAACGTCTTACGGCCGAAGAGGTACGTGTATGGGTTCTTCGCCCTTTGCCCAGTTTCCGTTCAATATTTTATCCCCAACCGTCAACCAGCGCCGCCAGGGTGCATTGTAACGGAGTTTTAAAATCCGTCTCCTTAGAAAGGCATAATCTGTTCCCCGCCTGCCCCTGCACAGTGGCTACGGCGGTGCTGTTATTTGTCTTTCTCCATTATCGCTATGTCCATTCACCCCACTGTCTTCCTTCCAATACCGATCACATTCCTTGCGCGGGACTCGAGCGAATCCCATTAACTCTGCTCCGCTGTGTTGCCTGATTTTTTTTACTGATTATATCCGGTACGTAGGCTTTACTTCATCCTTACTTCAGCGACGCAGCGAGTGTCGGGGAGTGAAAATTAATTCGCTACAGGCACCCGACTCCTGGTCGCCCCGCATTTCGCCCTGTGAACTTGTGTACCTGTCATTAAAAAGGACAAAAGGACGCCGGACGCAACCGGCTAAACGAAGCTCCCGGGAATACTCAGTGAAACAGCACTCTGCTGGAGACGAAGGATCACCCGGTCCGAGCGAGTTCACTTCCGCCGGCGATTTTCAAGAACAAGAAAAAGAAAACGGACACAAGAAAAAGAAACGATTTCGAAATGCCAGTTACGGAAGCCGACGGATAATTCTTGCGTCCCCATTCCTCCCAGAGGAACCGTGCGTAACCGTGGAAAGCAGTGGAACTAGCTGTAGCAGAAAAAGCACAAGATGGGACACTCATCTGCACGTTTACCGGGCCTACAGAAGGCCACTTTCCGCCATGAAACAGATGGTGAATCTTCTCGCACTGTGTTGCTCCCAATTATTGAAGGCGTGATGTCGTTATGCGGTGGAAGGACGAATGTTTTGATGGGCCACCATTAGGTGCCGGACGGTGGATAAGATGTCGTATGAACCGGACCATGGAATGTTCTCCCCCACTTGAACTTTAGTACTAACTTGTTCTAACGTCACGCTCGAAATGTAGGGGAAAGTTGACTTGCATGGAACGCATCACGTAGCCGGCGCACATTATCTGAAAATGAAATGATTTTGCCTTTTTATATGTTGAATAAACTAATTATACACGTTGCATTCGTTAGAATGCATTTATAGTTGTGTTATTGCTATCCTATTATGACTAATATACAACGATCCTATGGATTTTCAATTTCGTGGTAATCTATATTTATTATTATGTGGACTATTGTGAAAAAGGTAAGGGATAATTACTTTTGATCATCAATTACTTCGTGTAACATTTTTCGCTTATCATTTTACATACTATATCTGAGCAGATTAATAACAAAAAGGCCGATTTAGCTAGTTTCCGAAACTGTTGCATTCATTCATTGACAATAATAACATGAAAAAAAACCGGTCAGTATAAGGAAAATGTTGAAATATTTCATATTTCAGGTTTCAAAACACTAAATAGGTTTGAAACGCTAACACAACACTAACACAACAATTGAAACGCTCTTTGAATGAAGCTTTCAACGTCAAACAACACAATCGGTTTATTAATATTTTTAAATAGCTCAGTTATTAATCATTCTTTGAGCTCTGCTAAACATTTATATTCCGTTCTTTATCCACGTTTGCTGAGGCGGATGCAAAATTAAATAATTAAACTCCCATGACATCGCCTAACGGGACGTTCACGAACACTTGAGCGCTAAGATCAATGTTGCTGGTTTTTCATTGGAATATGAATTTATTTTGTCAATTTATAACATCTTATTTTTTTTTTGTCAGACCCAAAATGATGTGGAAAAATATATTCACAACGCCGAATGGTATTTCTGCTGACACTTTTTTCCTAAATGTAATATCGACAAAAATAATATGTAATAAAGTTCTGACTTACCTGCAGTAATATTGGAGAAAAAAAATTTAAAAAATTATCGAACGAGATGAACAACGAAACAAAACTTACGATTTCCTTTTGTCTCGCCCAAATTGAAACCTCTTTTGCGGAATTGGCACTCAAAACTTCGGCGCAACAAAAACAGAACTAAATCACCTTCAACTGGGAAGATAAAAAGATAAATTATTAATCATGGAGGATACCTTGTTGCAAAAGATACCATTCGGCCATCCCTTTGTCGCACCTTCATTAAAGCTTTCCACGAAGTTTTCCCACTTTTCTCTTGGCCACACGGCTCTGTGAATGCCGCTGGATGCCGCAATCGTAACGAATCCGCTCTTTTCGAAACCTGATTTTTTCGGCGAGTGTTTTTTTCCCCTTTTTGATTGCTTGCTCTCGCAATCGGTTTTCGTAACAAATTAAGCACCGACTGGGCAGTTTGATGCATAAAAATTAAATATTTAACCACAAAATGGCGTCGTTTAGCGCACCATTCTTTTGTGGTGTGCCGGCGGCGGGTTCCACTTTCGGCGCCTTTGAGACATCTTTCTCTCAGGCCCGTAGGAAAAATGGAAAAGCTTGATGGAGTGGTACCACAGCGGAGCGGGGGGTTGCGATTCGCCTCCCACCCAACCTTCTTAACCTGCCAAGCAACGTGGACACTTAGGATTGACCTACAATAACGGAGACCAACCGAAACCAACCTTTTTGATACATCTTTCCCCCAAAGTGTCATTTAGCTTCGAATTGGATGATTGTTTTCGTATCTCCATCCTTCGCTTTCTGTTGTCTCTCTCTTTCTCTCTACCATTGCATACTCACTTTCATTTGGCTCTGGGTCTATTTATGTCGTCAAACCTTTTGCTTTATAATGTGAGCTTTTACTAACGACCCGCACACACCCCGGAAAGGCGTCGATAAACGCAACCTCTCCGCAAGCGGCCAAACAACGTTCGCAGGCAATCGCACAGAATCTTGGCGCTTTTCGCCGAGATGTGGACTTTTATGCCATCGATACCGGGAGACCTTCATTTTACGTTTTTATGACCCAACTTAGAACCGGAAGGGCGGTGAAAGCATGAAGACAACAAAAGTTCTCCTTCTCAGCGGCATGTGTGTGTGTTTGTTTCTTGGCAGCCATAAAAGTGAACTGGTGGGAACACATTCCTCCCAAACTCTCCCCCTCACTGTCTGACACACACACACACACAAACTCCTGGAAAACCTTAAGATTGGGCTTGCGTAAGCCGCAAGGATACGGCAAATCTCCGATTCAACGGATTCACTTGTTTTTTTCCTTTTTATTAGGGAAAGGTCAGAGGATCGTTAGATGCGAAATGGCTCCTGTGATGCCGTTGGAGAATGGGAGGCCGAAAGGAAAAATTCTAAGGATGAAATGATTCCATTTGATTGAGATACGATAATCGTGACACCGATTGGCACCGAGCGGAATCCGTTCCATCTGACCGTAACCGTCGTCTGGGAAAGGGGCTGTCTTCATGTGGTTTTTTATTTAAAAAGAAAACCTCGATCCGGTTCGACAGTCGACAACAGCTCGGCAAACTTTCCAAGGTTATCACTTTTATATTTCGCCTTCATCCCTTCCCACTGCATCCACTCGCCATCATGTTCAATTTCTCTGTTTTGCTTTTTGCCGAACACGCGCTGCACTGATTGACTTTCCCAAGCGCCACCGATGGCCCTACCGAGCCCCATTAACGGACAGATGTTATTCTTGCGACGTCCATGATGGTTGGGAGACGGCCAACCCGGGCATTCCATTTCCCTCCACAAGCGCCACGAAGACCACTCATAACGAGGATCGAATCCCTTTGGGCCGGGAATCAGTTTCTCGGACCCGCGTTTGTCTTGACCCGTCTGCTGAACCATCTCGTGGTAATTCAATCAGCACCAACATCCTGGAGCATTTGCAGCATTTCACAGGATCGGTCGGTGCCGGTGGGTTGGGTGGTGATTTTTCCGATACACCACGACGTCCACCCAACCCACGGCGGGGTGGAAATGTAAACTACAATATATCACTTGCGTTGATCGCTTCTCGGTTTTGGGGTGAAGATTTTCGTCGTTCGCTTCAATCGATAAGAGCGCGCGTGGGTGGGTGGGTGGAAACGTTCGCATTGCACGAAAACCGGGAAAAAGGTCGAGCGTCAAACGAATACCACACGCTAAGGACAAAGTTTTCACGGTCCGCAACAGAAAAGGTTTCAATATTTGAAAAGCTGACCAAATAGTGCAGAAGTTTTACTTTTAAGGGTGTGTCCTTTTTCCTTCATTAGTTTTTGCCTAGAAAGTTTCGTGCTTTTTTAGCCTTTTTACCTTGTCACATATTTTGTCTCTTTTTGTTAGTAGAGTTTACAAGAGTTGTTTGGGACATTTAAGCATATGGTAAAAATAGCAATGGTAAAAAATGGCCCAAGTAGCGCAAAAATTGTCGAAGCACTGATTCCATTTATCATGTCAATAAAAGAAGCATTTCCTTCAATAGATCAACCATGCACCCGGAAAAAAAAGTCCACACAGTCCAATATTAACTAAAAATCATGCCCGATCAAGCAACACCAACGATTTTCGGGTGAAATGAAAAAGTTCTCGCGTTCACTAACATGTCTTTATACATATGACATAACAAACCTCCATCCTTTCAACGGGCACAATTGAAAAATAGGAAATATTTTAACAGACTTATAAACATGTTCAGTTCTTTTAAAGATACATGTTCGAGGATTAAAATATCCAGATTTTAGTTTTGATCAGCCTGCATGGATTAATAAAGGTAGATTGATTGAAAGTAATTTAAACTAAAAGCCTAGTTTTAGATCTGAAAAATATTCTTCAATAATTACATATGAATTAAAACTTTTATTTAAAATATTAAATTCCTCTCCGAAGTTTTGAAAAGGATAATGGAAAGTACCGTATATGCGAAGTATCTTGATTTTCTATTTCTATTTTCACCATAAAAAATAAGAAGCTATGAATTTTTAATCAAGTCATTTTCAAGATGAAGAAGCAATCAATTTTTATTCTTCTTTTAAGCTCAAGCTTTTGAAGCTCTGATTTTATAAAATATTTTATTTTGTATTTCAAATTCAAGAATCAAGAATGAACAACCTCTAAGCATCCGCATGCATTGTTAAAAATCACTATAATCATTTAAGTTCTGCCAAGCTAAAACTAGCTTATAATTAATATCTACTGTCTTAACATGAACCAGGGCTGCCTGAAATCTGCAAATATGAAAATCGTAAGCTTAAAAAACACAATACCAGTAAGCTCACCTTGTGTGCGTGGATAATTTTAATCACCATGCTTTATTTAGTATTATTTATTGGACATTATTTCTCTTGTTCTCATTTGTCTTTGCGACCTAATTCAGTTACCATTCTTTGTACACCATGGCATCGCCACGCCACGGTTGGTGGTTCAGATTTTTCTTCCCCAGGCAACGATTGCGAAAAAACCCTCCCCTTCAGCAGCAAAGTCATGGAGCGGAAAACGTGGAAATTCAGAGTTATGGTAAGTACTGCGTAATGAGGTACCAAAATGTACTTCCCACACAGAGCCACCAAGATCTACAAGGTTTACTTTCATTCCCGGTTCTCCTGGAGCGAGTCGGTTCGAGCAATAAACTTTTTACTTAAGGCTTTCCTGCTGCCCTGCCAGGGGCTTCCACCGTGCCGTTCCGCAAACTCCGTAAGACAAAGGTCATCGGTAAAATTGTTTGCTTTAAGACCGCTCTATCTGCATATCCCAGGCTCTACGGTTTCTTCATCGTCCTCCTGCCGAAGTGTGTTCACATTTTAAAGAACCGTAAACCGTAGAATCTTACTAATGGTTTGGCCCGCAAGGGAAAATCGACGCCAGGACTTCCGCAGGGTTTCAGCATTAAGATGAATTTGGTTATTTGTTCATTTCATTCCGGCAATATGCTTGGCTTTTGTTTTCGAGACCGTGTGCCAATTACGGTGACATGGCAGCGCACGAGCCCGAAATCCTAAAGCTCCTGACAGCCCACTGAGGTCCACTGCTGTCGTTGACCAGCGTTCTTTCCTCGTCCGGGTCCCTAGGGAAAAGTTGGCCCAATAAGCAAACCCAGCGGGTTGCCGTGGGATTTCATGGCAAGATAAATAATAATTCTTCTCATCATCTCGTCATTACTCTGGCGCAAAGAGACTAAAACCCCTTGGGAGGGGTTTCTCTACCACAGGAGAATGTTTTTTCTATGCAAGAGAAATTATTTTTTAGTGGGTAGGTAATATTTTGTTTCTAATTTCATCTGTCCCAACGGAGCGTTTTGCGTAGCGAACTTTATGTTGTTTTTTTCGAACCAAACCTTTTGGTACGCAAAAATATGTTTTTACTTTACAATATAGTTGAATGTGTAATGAATTTATGTTGTAACGCATTGTATAGAAACAAAAATCTTGTTCTTCTTCTTGGCGTAACGACCTTTTGGTCATGCCTGCCCGTTAAAGGCTTACGAGACTTGTTACCCACGCCGTCGAGGGGTGGTGAGCCCCGGTGCTCTTGGGCCGATTTTCTAAATGGCGCTACCGCTCGGCTGTCGCGGACCCCCCTAAAAATCTTGTTAAAAGCATAAATATTTTAAAGCTATTTATGCGAGCTCTATTAAAGCTCACTTTACAATTGCAATAATTTTACAAAAACGAAGAATAATGAATTTACTGCATTTTGTAACATTGTAATAATAATCATAAAGAAGTGCCATTAACAGGAAACAAGTGGGGAAGACAAATATTGCTCCGTAAATCGAAATACCCCGAAACACAATCGATCTTCGTTACGCGTCAGCAAAACCCACTGTAATAAGTCATTACGAGAAGTGAGCCATTATTAATATTATTTAGCAACATAAGCGAACAATGGCAGCAGATGGTATGCATTACCTAGAATCGGGGTGTAAACTGAAGCCATTTGAAAACTTTTAAGATTATTAGATTTTACTGGGTTAATTTTAATTTCGTCTACCCGGTAGGATAAACATCACGCGTTCGGTTACGGGGAGTTATACTTAATCTTTACTCGAAAGCATCCTGTAGGCACTATCTCCTAACGGAATGCACAAGGCAATAGATACGGATAATGTGCTCATCTTAAAGCTTCCCGGAATGGAATCGAAAGGAGATCTAACAGGAAAAAGTTGAGCAATGCAAACATGAACTTATTTGCGTCTGAATATCAAACATCTACAACATCCGATCACATGTCTAAACGATGATAAATATAAATGTTTCATACAATAAGATAGAGAACTTATTTGATACAATTAATACTTTGATTGATTTGATACAACAAAAACTCACAAGAAATCTACCACAACCTTGGTTAATCTTTAGTAAAATGCAAGAAACTCTGAGAACATTTTTGCTTGAATTTCAGCTACATATTATTGCAGTCACTCAGCAAACCGAAATTTCGACAATTTTTGACCCACACCAACAAATCGGATATTTTTACGCTGCCCCTTCTTGTTACTCACCCTGTATATGCACGGTCCGGTTGATCTGCTCGTTCGTTTCTTTCCATACGCTTTGGCACGCAAATTCCCCTGCCGAAAGAAGGGAACATAAAATTATACGAGACTATTGTCGTTCCGTTATGATTCATTTCTTTTTACAACATTTGCTTATCGAAGACGTGCGCCAATGCCTACGGCATTTCGATGTTTTTCGAACCGAGTTGATTTTCTCGCCGCGGATGGGCGTTATAGAGACTTCTTGTCCGCTAATATTTTTTTCCTGCCATGGAATTAGTTTTCTTTTCCCGTCAGATAATGATAGGATAATAAGCCGTTCGCCAGCGATGAACTGAATCGCGTCTTCGCGCATTTCTCAGCCACATTAGAACGTGCACCACGTGGCCGGGCTTTTGCTTTTTTACGATTAGAACAATGTTGGTTTTTTCATCACATCTTTCTCCACGATTTTATTACCTTTCCTTCCATTAACTCACCCTCTCGTAATTTCATCGTTTATCTATCTCATTCGCTTGGTTATCAACGAGGTTTCCTATCATACAAATTCCATAAAAAAATGCTTACCATGCCATTGTAAATATATGTTTATATAGGTGTATAATATTTATGCACGATGACGTTTCTGGGAACCGTTTTATTGATACACCGTCACATATGCCCAAGAGTCTCATAGCGGTTGCCGAAATCTCGCAGTCTGTGCCTTAATTTCCACTGCTTGCCGAACTGTGTATTAACGCGTGAACCATTTCGCAACAAATGGGCAATAATAACTATATGAGGCAGCGGATAGAAAGGGTACTTTGGACGAGGCAGCGCAACCAACGAACAAAAAGTAAAATGAATTTCACGTTGTCGCGCCAGCCGAAATGGGTCTAGATTACTTTTGTGGTATTCTCGCTATTCCGGCAATTTCCGACCATGTGTCATTATGATATTTGTTGATTCGGTTGAAATCATCGAGCAAGCAAATGCAAATGGTGAGGAGCTACATTAATCGGTTCTAAACGGACAACATTCAACAAAGCCGAATCTAACACGGTACACTAAACATACTGAAAGCTAATTACGATTTTCTTTTTAAATCTTGAACAACACAAACTTACTGAACTTTACTGACAACGAATTGAAAATCCTTACGGCCCTCCTTTATGTGCTCCATTTTGAATCTTGTTAGATGCGAAAATGCTTTACCTTATACGGCTGATGCGTGGAGTAAAGTGCTGTACTATACAATGTAATAGCAAAACTGACAAAGCGATTCATTGGTAGTCAATATCGTGCCGCACGAAACTATTTGAAAAGTATCAGGACATGGTACGCTAGTTTACTATCACCCATGCCAATACCGATGGTGATCGGGAGAAGCTGCATGAAAAGCACAAAAACTCGTTCAACTTGAAAACAAAATTTGAATACCACCTTCCATCGCTAGTTCCTTTCAGTAGACTACTGCCGTTTGTTGTCGCCCCATGGGATTTTGCTACGGATGCTTTTAAAGCAGGAACAAGGTAGAAGTGTAAGTGGTTTATTGAAAAGCAACACTAACGACCAACCTGCTTAAGATGCCCTTATTTGCCCGTTGTGTAGCAAACACAAAAAGGGGAAAAAGTTAATTTAGTATTCAAAAATTATAATCCAGGTAGCGCAAAATTGAGCACTGTACAAAATGAACACTATCCGAGAGGGACTCGAAAGACCCAAGAGGATTAGAGTGGAATTTTAACGGCACTTATACCACAATTGCCACCTGAAGCCGTCAGTTTATATGGTACAAAACTATAGAACAAGTAGTTCTATTTGCAATTCCATAGTACTTTGGAAGGTTCACGATTACTTCTGCCGTTAATCAAAAAACAAACTACTTTGCAAACACAGCTCCATTTGGCTTTTAGAGTAAGCAACAAAAGTACTTCGTCAGTATTTGTTTTTCTTGTTGTTTCTAATCCTCCTCTCGACAAAAAAGTCAGACACTACAAAATCTTTTGATTAACTAATATTGCATTTTTGCCTACTGCACCACTAGCCTAAAAATAATATTAACGCGATATGGGAAGCAACTACAAATGAAGGCATCAAACATATAAATGAAAAAAAACAAAAACTGAAAAATATTCATCTTCGACGCTCGTTGTTATGGGTTTGTTCTTTCTCTTAGTCGGAACGACAAGAAATCTACGCTATCGCGACTTGTGCTTGACGAATGTGTTTCTTGAACGCCTGTTTCTTTACCTAAATATAAATAATAAATTACCGCTTAGGACGAAAATGATGCCGTGATATTTGACAATGTGTGAACCGGCATTTTATTGCACAATTTCACACATAATGTTCAATGTTGTTCAGTGAGTGTTCTTTTGGTAATTTTTATCTATCCAGAAAAAGGTGCATCCTACCTAATCGGAAAGGCGGGCACAGGCGAAGTAGAACAAACCCACCTTTCACACAGTTAGCAGACAGAAGCAATCTGAAAGAGTGCTTGATAGTGCTCTATTAAGTGCTCAAAAACTCAGAGATGTCCCGTGCTTTTGGCAAGTAGGATAACCATTCGTATTAAAGATATTGAGCTGAAAAAGTAAGAAATAATTCCGAACAGCAAACAACAAAAAGAAAGACTAAACGATAAGCAAAAGCCGATATCAACGAAGACACGAGGGAAAATTTTCGATTGAACGACCACCAGCGGTCATCAAGTTAACATTAGGATCCCAAAGAATACGGGTGGCCTTCCACATGAGGAAAAGAAGGGGGGGCGGGGGGGGGGGGGTAAAAAGAAAAACAAAGCTCAAGCGTACCGGTAGAGCGGAACCAGCACACGAATATAACGCAAAGATCGAAATGTTACTCAGCCACGGATGTTATTTCGGGGTGTCTAATCCCTAGTCCGCCCGTCTCTTCGATGGTGGTACCAGGTGAGTGGGCAAGGCAGTTGGCAGCTCGTTGCCATCCATTTTGACGTTGATTAAATGCATCGCCAGAGCGAACTCCTCAATGTCTAGGAAACCGTCCTGGTCGTAGTCGGAAAGCTTCCAGATCTTGCTCAGCACGTTGTTCGGCAACTTCGATTTGATCAGCTCCGACTTGGCGGCTGCGGTGGTTGTCCGTCGAGGTTGGCAGTTACGAAATAGGCGTCATCCGAATAGGGAAAAGAACGAAAAAGAAAGTAAGCCCGAAAAAAGAGATCAGAAATCGTTATTAAGCTCCACTCTATCTATCGATTGATTAATCGATTCACGAGTGATTTCTAGAAGCAAAAGCCCCAAATTCAGTTCGAATGGTTGCCGTTCCGGGACAAGGTAAGGAAACTCCGGGAAGTCTTAACTGGCAATGATGGGGCGGTAGTAGTGGTGGTGTTGATGATGATGATGATACTCACCGGCACCGGAAATCTTTCCATCAATCGGCTGCAGTGACTCGAAGATGGGATCCGTTCGGGCACGATCGCGATTGCAAATCCAATCCACCTCTCCGTACCCGGCATCGATGCCCTCTCCCTTCCGGTAACCGAACGGCGATAGGACATCCTCGACGCCATCGAATGCTCCTCCTAAAGAGAGGAAGACGATGTTCCGGCAACGAAGAACCGCAGCAGCAAGGACGATGGAATAATGAAAGAGAACGAAAATCAACGAAAACAATCGTTTAGAAAATGCGGAAAACGAATCAACTAGCTCTAAGTGTGCGGAAATGAGAAACGGAGGTTTAATACTTCGCCTAATGTTCGGGTGAGGGCTTTGAATCGTTTCTTGGCTATTCCCAAAAGCTAAACGTTAGTACATACATATATATATATATCTATATGGCCACACAGAGAAGAGACTCGACAACGGACACCTGGATCTATTGCCCCACAAGTACAAGAACGAATTTCATCTGCTGACCCAACTGCAACCAAGCGTGTCTTGCCCACAACCGTATCAATGAAATTTTTATTCGATATAAAGACAAGCACTTTGATTCTCTCCAGGATTTAAAGATACGATATATAGACCACTGCGTTTGAGCAGCAAACTGTATGAACCTACATGAGTATTGAATTTTTCTCGAATGGATAAAACATTAGGACAAAAACGAATGAATGAAAAAAGACGGAAATGCACACATTGATGTAAAAGTGTGGCTATGAATTGAATGCAATAGAGAATGAACTGATACAGTGATGAATTCGTAAATTGAAGGACAAACTTGAGTGATGAAAAGACAAATCAAACAATAAACAGTAAGACGTTACACTTTGTGATATTCAAAATCACAAGAAACAGATATGACTTTACTTTGAAGATCAAGCGCAAAAACTCACTAACAATATATTTCACATTTTTCCATAGGCTTTATATAGGACAATTCAAAAAAATATTTACAACAATATCAAATATAGAATTAAGCTTTGTGATATTGGTTTTAGTAAAGGGTTTAGTAAAGGGTTTAAGAGTTCTGATAATAAATAATTTAGAAGAACATGTTACAGAAACATGATAAAACACACAGTTTTTTTTCAACCTTGTGGCACGAATATATTTTTGTACAACCCTACAAACTTTACTATAATGTTGTTCATTTCGTTTCTTGTGCTCCAATAAAAATCGTTTTGCGTCCTTTTATATGTCTTATAGTGCACAAAAAACACAAGCCAAATGAATCCGAAAACGTAGCATAAGAATACATACAAAAGAAAATAGCTGTATGGAATGGCGTCAAAATGTTAGAGAAAAAAAACATGCGAACCTCTCAGCAAAAGGTGCCCCAAAAAGCTCGTTTCCATCGCCGACCCATTGGTTTGTCCTGGAAGCCAACATATTGTGGGGATAGAAATTTATATAAAAGCGCACCGAAACTATTGACTGATGATGAAGCTGTCGGTCGTGTCTTTGGGGTAAGAGTGTACGGCGGGTCAGCTATGACACTGTGTCGGATGGAAAAGTAGTGGTTCTCTGGATGATGAAAATGTGAAAAGTTTGCGACGGCAATTCCCAACCCCATATCCCCGCCTCTACTGGGACGGCATTTGTCTTTCAAATTATATCCTAAATATTTAACCTTTTGTTTGTTGACAGTGCGCTGGAGCCTGAGTCGAGCATAATGGTGGCAACGTTGGTGGCTGGATGCGATCTAAGGTTTCGTTAATGGAAAGAGATCATGCGGAGCAAAAACCTAGGGGGACTGGAGCTAGGAAAAAACCCTTTCCCCTTACTCCTTTCACATTGTTGTTCGTGTTGCAACAAGACTCGACACAACAAGTGAGCGTGTCTGTGGATTTTAGAAGCCGTTTTTTCTTAAGAAACAAACGAACAAACAGATGCCTTTGGCTGTCTTTGGCAAGCTTACGGATAAAAAGCCATGTCTTCATGCTACGCTCTCGAGACGACGTTTGGAGCGAAAGTACCCGGACATGTCAGTATTATGTATTCTTTCCCAAAAACCGACCGTATTTCACGAAATGATGACATGCACTAACAACCGAGGCGTTCGAAAATAAATGGAAACATAAACAGCATACCAGCCACGCTGCTGTACAAACATAAGTCCTTCCAGTACTCAACCGATTATGGTTACGTCGATCCACTTCTTTCCGGTTGGTTTGGGACATTTCGATTTATAAAAACGATTGAAACCTTAGTCGCGGAAAACTTTAATATTGGTGAGTATAGAGTGGTAGCATGGTACAAGTTCATTTCTTTTTGCGAATCACTACGTCGATGGGTAAGTTTGTCTATTTCCCATTATAATTACTTCCATTTAACATCCCCCACAGAATATGTACACCATGCCCTGCTTAGGGAAAACGCGTTATCTTCACAATCCTCCTCGAGCGAAAGGAAGATGAAGGTCGTGAACGTGCAAAGAATTGTTCACACCGTTCGGAACGTTTGCAATGGATTGCGTCTCGCCCTTTCGTTTTACCATTTTTTTTCCTTTCTTAGCCCTTGGTTCTTTGTACGTAGGGTTCTACGAGAGCTCCAAAAGGAGGACAAATAAGGGGCGCTCATACCACGGCCTGCGGGAACGACAGCAGGATACAATCTCTTCGCAGTGGATTATATAAACACTGGAAGTCCAACGAAACCGGCTTCGGCACACGTACCGGCCGTATGCATGAGGACACATACGAAGTTATGCGATTTTCGCACCGAGTTGTACCAGGGGTCGTCTTACAAGGCGATAGCGCTAGTTCAGCCATATTATGGGTACGATTACGATACCGTGCTTACATCATTCCCACGCCCACCAACTACATTCCTGTCTACGAAACTAAATTCACTTTTAAGTAGCACACACATGTTCGGCTGCGGCAGGAACCGGAGGGAACAATAAAACACATCTCGTTGAAATCATCCTCTCCGATCGATCCGACACGAGGCACCAACCGACATGACCTACAAGGCGCCTCCATCGGGGTAGCTAAGCTTGATGTGCGGCTTTTGTGTTGAAGTGATTCAATTCGGGATTGTGAAATCCATTTTTATTTTATTACTGTGCGCGGTTTTGTTTCCCTGCGTGTTGTTCCCGGTTTGGCCCCTGCGTCACGGATTCGGCAACGATTTGGAAGGTATCGATTTTAGCACTCGAACGATCGTAAAAACTGGATCCGGATTCCTGCCATCAAAAGCACGTATTATTTGTCATTCGTGTGTTTGGTCCCGTCTGCAATCCCGACTGCGAGCGGCATAAAGCTCGAGTAAACACACGGTTTAACGGACGATCTACTAATAATCCTTCAGAGAGTGCGAGGCCATTTTGTTACACGACGAAGAAGACTAATTTTACGAACTTTCGGGGACATTTTTATTACAGCTTTTTTAAGGCTTCCCAGAGGCGATACCCGCATCCGCCTTTTCTCCCTGCGAAGTGTACAGTGCAGAGGAGACCAAACCATGGTATAATCGGCGGCTTTTGCTTCGAAATCCATTTTAAATACTGATGAGGATTATGGCTAATTCAAATTGATGCCATTCGGGTACAAAATGAGCACTTACTAATTTCAATTAATATGTGCCATTTAATTACATTGCTGGGGTACGTTCAGTATGAACGACAAAAAAGAGAAGAAAACCTAAACCAGTACTCGACCAACACGCTGAACCCTACTGCCACAACCGGACCTGCCCTTGGTATCACCCTGGCTGCTAATGAGAGATCATAAATTTTACACTTTATAATAACCCACTTCAATTCTTTGCTCTTCCCCGACTGGTTCATCCGAGCTTCCGAAAGAGTTCATTTTAGTGCGCCTCATTTGTCAAAATATGGTCATTGCTTTACGGCCGATAAATGTTACGGTGAGGATAGATTATGCATAGCTGATGCAAATTATGACGCTAGCTCCGGTACAACGTAATTCAGTTTAAAGTTGTTAGAGAACCAGTAAAAAATAAAAAATCAATACGCATAAACCATTTCGAGTACATAGAACACCATGCGTTTGGATAGAGATTGAAAAGCACAGCACGGACGCACATCCCTAACGAGAACCTGTGTTCAGTCCATAAGCATCTGAAGCTATCTTCCATTGCCGTGCTGTGATAAACACCAATGTTTGCACGCAGTACAATCCAAATTGCAACAACCTTTTAGCTGATTGCATATCCAACTATTCATCATACGAAAGCTTCCCTCCCTTGAACCGTGACGTTCACGCATTCCCAACTAATACACCCAATATTCGATAACACGGAATAACACCGCAGAGAAAGAAGGGTTTCCATCTCCGAAGCGTTATTTTGCATCGCGAACCATCATCAATATGGATGGGAAAAAAGTGTGAGCGGGTGACAGCCAGGATGGTCTTATTTTCCACCGAAACATTCAAACCATATTCATCAACCCATTAGCGTAATGGTACTGCAAACGGCTTAACAACAGCATCGATGATAGAATGTTCACTTCTAATGGCCCTTGCTTCCAAAGCCACAAGCAAACGAAGAAAACAGTGTGCAAAGTTTTTGCACTGGACCTTTAGGAGTGTGTGGTTGAGGCACCGTTATAAGGAAAAGCATCGCTTCGATTGTCCTAACCATAGATAAAAGGGAACAGCTATAGATACTTATTAACATATCAACGAGATAAGGTACACAATAATATCAATTGAGTGGGGCCTTAAGAATCAATGAAATGTTAGGCGTTTACATGGTTTTCCTTGGGTGGATGACTTTTTCTACGTAGATAACTTTTTAAACGAGTGTTTAAACCACTGGCAGAGCAACTATAACTAGATCATAACACGGAAGAAATAATTGATCAAACCAACACTTCAACTAAATTAAACAAACGAAATAAATGGAAAAGCTTCTACAAGACGAGCAAATAATTCGTACATCAAAAATCATAAAATAAATGATGTCGCAGTTTTTTTCCTGCAAAGTACCGTTTCAGAACATTTCTAACCAATACCCATCGTGCTTTCAAACAGTATAGAAAAATTTGATACAAAATAAATAAAATGCAGCTCTCAGATGGTCGGACACGGCGATTCGGGGAGTCTTTTATCTCAAATGGTACGGAATATGAACAAACTCCACACCATAACACCCTATGCCAAACCCCAAATAAAATTAAATTTGTTTTGGTTTTATTTGCATCATTACCATAATATTACCGTTGTCAGAAACGCGGATGTTAGATCTCACTCAAAAATGACATCGCACTTACATTAATCTTCAAAACAATACCAATAAGGCTCGCGCCACATATAGCCCAATCAAATCAACAGTCTCAAACGATGATACATTTTCTCGAAGATAAACCATAAAGTTAGCACCGTTCAAGAGTAAATAACGCCATGAAGCGCACACGTACGAGACTTCGTGGATGATTTGTAGTCTAGTTTGGCTGGCGTTCCGCTCGAAGGATGCGGTACGGTATGCTTCCGGTTTGGATCATGATTTGAATTTTTAACACCACTCTGCAGCGAGATCACGCATGAACGTAATCAACTATGAAAACCGAACAGGTTGGAAAACGATGGTATGTTTTTTTATTATATTTATTTTGTGTGCTTCTAGCGACAGTGTGAGAACATCCGTTTTCAAATGACGGCACGCGCGCACGCAATAATACACACAGGGATGCACGCACAAATGGGTAACGGACCAGTTAATCCCGACTGCTGTCTCCCTTCTTCTAGTAGTCCAATGGTTTTATGTACCACCTTTCGAAGGCCATAAACACTCCATGGCGGGATCGGTTCTTACACGAGATCGTGGCTTCCCGATACAACATTGATACAAATCATGAGCTCCGGGTTATTGTCTACCGTGACCTCCCACTTTCTAACGTAAAGTTATGAAGGAAAACGTGGCAAGAATCGCTTCTCACAACAACCATTCGTCGAACACTTTTTGTTAATTTCGGTTCGCTTATTTTCCTACAGTATCATTCCAGATAGCTTAGGACCGACGAATGTGTGAAGGTGAGACTCGACCGAACGGCGGGTTCCGTGAGCGTCAAAGTCGGCTTTAGAACTGCCCAACTACCATCCACCATTCCCGCTCCGCAGGAGAAGTGAAGGCTCACGGGTTTTCCAACATGCTTTCCTCTCACAGCGTATCACGCACCCCAGCATCGCACGGAGCGATTTCGGTCCAACCGAAAATTGCCAATCAATCACGTGCGTGCACCGTTTCGCAAAGCAAAGTGATTCGTCGTTTTGCTCGTCTACCGGTGTCGTTTCTCGGCTGGATCCACCAGAGCCGAGCGGATTGGGACTGCGCGCTGCACGAGTGGAAAACGTCCGGAATGCCGTGCACCGAGAGCTGCTGGTGTGCTTTCACAGCGTAGGAATGTTTTTCTTGAAATCCGTTTCTCTTTCCTCGACGCTGCTGCTGCTGCTGCTTCACGTACATTCCCACAATTTCCCATCGCCCGGCTTAGTTGCTACAAATAAAGGACGAATAGAAAAACAACATGAAAAAAAAAACACACAGTTTTCGTCGGTAGAGCTCCATTTTTGCTCCGCTACCACGCAAATTCGCATTCCACCGTTCGGAGTTCGGTGAGGCTTTGCCTCCTTCGTTTTGTTCCGTTGAGTAGCAATTTCCATTCCGAAAACCATTCTCATCGCCCATTAGCGTCAATCGGAAAAGAATGGCTCAAAATGATTTGGTTTGTGTTTCTTTCTCAAATCACTGAGCATTTAAAGTAAGAACTCCCGATGGGACGAAGAACAGGGTACGCAAATGTAGATGAATTTCATTAACTTTTTCGCTTTATGTATGTGCTCCCAGCGTTGGAAAGCAAAAATCCACCTCATTTATAGCGGCCCACGCCAGACGGGGATGCTGCACGTTTGGGTAGAGCGAGGAAAATAAACGTATTAACTGCGTAGCAACAATCCTATCTCGCAAAGGCGCAACCTGTTGTTAGCGTATCAGATCAATCGAATTGAGATTAATCAATCACGCCGCAGATGACATTAACGATTGATGTGAACAAATAGTCTGAAGGCAAATGAATGAAATGCATACGTGATATCTGATATCCAATCAAAATATATAGCCAAGAAAACCGCGCTACTAATACAAGTTTATGAACATATAGAGGATAAAAAAACTCCACAAAACTCCTTATAATTGTTTCTATGAACCTCAAACAGTGCTTCAGAGAGTCCCATGGGATTCCAAGGATAAATTATTAGTATACATTTTTTTGCCATTTAGCCGTTTAACTTTAGAAAACGTAACAAAATTGTGACACATCCATCAGACATAAATCAGAAAAAAAGTTGTGTAACGTGGTCTCTCCCTGCCTCACGCGCCATTTTCCCCTTCCGGTTTGTTTCGTTTATTCAACCTTCTTCCAACAGCATTCAGCAAATGGAGTTGTTTTTTGTACCGGCAGTAAAAATAGAATTCGCCACAATGATAAGAGCCCATACCGATCCCCCATTGTGCGTGTCACGGTGTACTTCGTGGTAGGCTGCGAGGGTCACGGGGGGCAGAGAGTTACAGCGAGCAGCAGCCGGATACGGGAAAGTACCGAAGTAAGCCTAGCTGACAGGTGAAAGGCAAAATGACGGCCCTGGAAAAACGCCCCCCAGGATGGTTCGTGCAGAAGGGAAAAGTGCCCGCGGAAAAGTCGGGAGCAAAAACACGCGAGCAATGATCGAACTGAAACAAAACCGAAAAAAATTAAACGCCTCACAAACGACACCGCAATTTGATGAATGCGTGTTGTTGTTCTGTCGCGACCGCGCTGGGCTTAGGCACGGCATGGGAAAACTGAACCCCGGCGTCCCCGCCCGTGGCTGCCAAATGCCAAAGCGTCACCGGTACGGTTGAGTGCCTGCGAGTTTCGACGACATAACCTTCCTTCTCCCCGGGCTGGAGTCTAGCGGATGACCGAATCACAAGAAGGCGAGCAGCGAGGCATTATCAATGGTTAGGACAAAACTTTTCCATTCCTCGTCGCATCTTCCCAGCGCACTGGACTGGCTTGCCCGGCCTTTCCACCCCATAGCTGCTGGTACCGCGCTGCGCGGATGTGCTTTTTACTGCCCATTTACATGCCCATGGTGTATTCGAGGCAGGTACTACGCCCTTCCATGCCCACATTCGGTTTCAGCATTCTGCTCTCCTCTCTGGGGACCCTTATATGTTCATTTCATTTCATGGTTAGGAAGTGGTAGAAATCCACAAACTTCACTTCATTGCTCGTCCCGCCGCAGTGCAAAGCGCACAGCGCGTGCACAAACCGGGGTCTGTTTCTTTGCGGAAAGAATGAAATGTTGGAAACATAAAGGTACCCGAGCTTGCCAACGCCACAAAGCTTTAACACCCCCGCACGCACAGTGACGCACATAGGGCTAAAGGTACTGGGAAGACAATTTATTGCGAGTTTAGTACATGTTCAATCCAACGGAACCCGTGATTCCAAATTAAAAAAAATAATTATACACATAACTCTCGACGAAAAACTTGCAAAGACAGAGGCAAGGATTCATGCGAGCTTAATAACAGTAAGACAAAGTATTATATACTTACTGTTTTTTAGTAAACTAAAAAAAACACGTAGCTAACATGAAGTTGAAATAGATAAAAAACCATCATTATTTAACAGCTAAACGAAATGTATAACCGTTTAACCTGCAACGATGAGAAAATAAGTAGCACGCATAAACCGAACATCATACGACAAAATAGTAAGTCAATTTTCTGTTCGAAACATTTAAAAAATGAAAGGAAGATATTTATTTCCAATTAAGACCATGTACAAGGGGGTTTGGAAAAGTGTTATACTTTTGTGAACTCAATTTTTAAGGTAATTTTGGTCACTTTTAACCCCTTCACAGTTTTACCTGAGCTTTACTCAGCCAAGCGGATGGAATTTGTACTGAACCAGGCTCGAGTAAGTTTTTTGTCGCACGTTTTGTTTCTACTGACGTTTCGCGGCATTTGTTTCCAGTCCCTTGCTTGGAAAACACGTTGTTATGGATTTTTGCACATTTTTATTCAATTATTTAACATTAATCGACGCAATTCAACCAACTTTTCGCTTATTATATCGTAGGATGCGGACCATCCTCGAGAAGCAGTGGCAATTTTCGCTGATCACAATCCCAAATAATATATGTGCAAACTGATCATCATTTAATATCATGCACACTAAAGAAACATCTTCATTATTATTTTGTTTCGTTGAAGATGTTAGTTTAGTAAGCATTGGCACTTTCGAGGCTCGAGGTACCTCTGAAGGTTACGCTTTAAAATGTGTCAAATTTAACCGATTTACACTTGAATCTCTGTCTGTAAGGGAGACAGTTAGACCGATTTGGACTGTTGAAGTTAAGGTTAAATACAGTTTCAAATTTCAGTTTCTAAGCCACTGACGCACAGTTGTCATTATTTTCGTGGCATTTACGACGCCATCAATCGTCGGACAAGCAACGGCATCGCACACGTCAAGTGTCAAGCGCATGGAAAGTGTCAGTGGCCAGACATTTTCACTGCATGAACTCGGTTAAGCAGCGGGATGCACATGATTCGCTGATGCATTGAGTATATGTATAGTGAGGCATATGAGTCTCTCATTCAAAAAAAAAATCTCAACATAATGAAGTTTTGCGCCTCTGGATTATGATTAGTCGGTCACAACGGCTGTTCATATAGCTTTCCCGGGAATTATGATGTTATCTAATATTTCACGGAAGCTTCACCGAATACAACAGCCATGCGCTTTCCCATCCGAAATTTCACCATCACGAAGGCACACTGTGTGTTTGCGCCAGTGTGTCCCAGAGCAGTGTCAGCCTTTCCTCCGTGGAAATAATCTCCCACATGGCCGGCCGGGGAAACAAAAGAGCAACGGCAACGCGCGGCCAGGACACCGGAAATCAAGTGAGCAGAAAATGCTCCCAAAATGAAATCTCCCCTTGATCCGGGCACTTCTCGGAAGAAGGCAGCACACATCAGCCGGACGAACGGTGCACCGTGGGATCTCGCACCGGACCGCTGGCCGAGAAGCCGACAAACAAATCATCACGTACGAGATGATCCACCAGTCGTCAGACCCCGGGCCCCCCCTCACCCCTGGGGGAGGGTGCTTGGTGGAGGTATAATGGCTTCAGACAGGCTGACCGATAGACAGACAGTCGCCTTCGTTCCATGCTGGTCCAAGTTTCGCAGAAATTCACTTGGCGATGCCATTGTATGACTGCAGCAAACAAAACGAGAACATGTGCAACTGTTCCCCCACTGATCAGCCGTATATGTGTATGTGTGTGTATGCTCGTGTGGGCGCACGGCCAAGTGGTGGACCCCACGAGCGCACTGCCGGGGGATGATGCGAGTGGAAAATATGTATTAGACGGGTGAAAGATTGAGGTCAAGCTTTTTTTATGCGAGTCTTATCAAAGAAAACCCGAGAGACGTGGAGCTCCGACTGCCCTCCGCGCCATGTCCGTTGGCCGTTGGTTCCTTCGCACGGCCACGGTCAAGCTGGAAATGGCCGGGGAAAATCATAACGGTCCGGCCAGCTCCATCACCCCCATTCCCATTCGCTGGCAGTAACGGGCGAACCGTGGAAACAATATTCGCACAGACACAGAGTACGACATAAATGGTCTCGCAGTTCACTTGCTTTCACTTGCACCGCACCGAGAGTTTGCTGCTCGGATGGACGAGACACGGGTTCGGACCATCATCGCGTAGTGGAAGTGCGCGCTCCAACCATCGCACGATGGTCAAACTTCATCAGCATTCAAACGGCGCATCCAGGGCCGGCCCCTCCGTAAGCTCGTTGATGGGGAAAATTGAAAAATTGCCCTCCTGCGGACTGCGGGCGTGGCGCTTTGCTGTGTCGGTGCTTTTCTCCTTTCGCTCATCGCAGGTTAAACTTTTTTCGTTTTTTTTTACAGCATCAAAACTCACCCCAGCCCCCTCTAGGACCACACACCAGCGGTACCTTTGGGGTTGAGTTGAAAGTTGGACCTAAAACACCCAAAGCTTCCCAGGTCAGGGAAGTGTGCCCGCCGCGGCACCAAATGGGTATAAGTAGGGAAAATGGTGCGGTAAAAGTCATAAAATATTATGAAAAAGTGTATTAAAAAACGCTCGCGAGCGTGTCCTTATGTTGCTGCCCTGGCGCATACCACCGTACACTGTACTGAATAATTAATACCGCAAAACCGGCCGGGTCCCGGTCCAACGGCGGGAGGAGGGCGAGGGAGCAGAAACCTCGGCGCAGGGGGAGACTGTTTGCTTCCATCCTCCACGGAGGATGCAGCCGTACATTTACCCCATAAGCCTCATTACCATTAATTCTAGCCGTAGCCAGCGCGACAACTCTCTGGGTCGCCAGCCCCAATCCGCCAAAGCAGCTGCCGCGCCGCACGGCAGTGTTTCCGTATCCGGAAGCCATTGCGCTAATGTGAAGTGTTTATGTAATTTAAGACAAACACTCTATGCAACCTATTCTTTCGCTTCCTTTCGGCAAGCGGCGAACGGAAGGCAAACTCAGCAAAAGGACGCAATGGCGGCCGGCGTGTGCCGGTATTTGTACTATACACACACACACACACACACACACACACACACACACACTTTGTCCGGGCATGCATCGACCGTCCAGCTAGAGAAACGCGCCAGAAGCAAGGCAACGTGTAACGCGGAGCTTGCGTGAAGGTATGGCACGGGCGTTCCACTCCGTGCCCGGTGTTTGTCGCTTTACTTTAGGCGACAAATTTTATGCGCGAACATGTGGCATCCGATCCGGAACGCGTTATTGTGATAGCTTCTTCGGTGTCAACCCACTCCTTCATCTCATTGCTCGATCTCACTCGCTCTGTCTCTGTTTCTATTTCTTCTCTTTTTCCTCTTTTTTTCTCAGTCACGTTATCCTGTTTTTCTTATTCGACAACGACCTGCTTGCTTACTTAACCAGCTCCATCCCCAAAAGATTGCTTAAGTTTGACTAAAAGACTTTCTTTCGTTTGAAGGATTGTTTTTCTTTGCTATGATCATCGAAATGATTTGAAAATTACTACTACTGCAGCTGCCCTACTTGGTAAAATCTACGCACCACTAACATATTGCTTTCTGCTAACCGAATCAAGTAGGTCATGATGACCCATTCGTATTGGTCCGGAACACTCCTGCCTTACTTGGCAATATTTGACACTTCGATCTTCTTGGAATCACAACGTTCAGAAAAGAACAAGTGAACACCACAATCTTGTTTCTGGACTATGAACAAGCGTTCCCAGTGCAAACTCTTCGCATGTTCCATCGCCGTCGCGAATGTGCCGTAAACTTGTTTACCACTTTCTCCTTCCATTTCGACAAATCAGAACGCCACAGCAGCAAACAGAGAATTCCGTTTCCTTTGGCGATGGGTGTTCGTCTTCTCGATTGAAATTGAATTTATTTTCCAAGAATTGAAAACATCGAAGTAATAACAGCATGCCAAACAAACAAGTATTAAATCCGTTACCAAACTCAACAACGTTCGATTATTTTATTTTCTATACCTTTTTTTCTCTCAGTCTCAAATCTCCCATTGCAACCCTAAACCAATCACATTAACCTGGGTTGGTGGCGGTCGCAGTGATGGCGGTTAAGTCAAGGGTACTGACTGCTCGAAGGAGGAAAAATCAACAAGCGCGGAAGAGTATTGGTTTACAATTCTTCGGTTGTCGTAAGGAGAGAAAAAAACATGTCCAAGTGGTCCGAGTTCGTTTGATGTCCTTGGAGGGTTGTCGGAAAATTACCAACCTCTCACACGAACGCCCACGCTTACAAATGATTTCGACAGACAAAGTAAAACCTAGGACGGCGGCCTCACCCATTTCAGCTTCGCTGTCAATCGGCCATTCTCCCAGGCCAATTCACGGTTGCATAACAAAGTAGATTGAAACCCAATACACTGAAGAGTAGCAAATGCCAAGTTTCCTTTTCCTCTGGGGAGTAATGCAAAAAAAAACGATAAATAAAGAATTCCTCCGCTTTGGGAGGTCCGTTTTGTGGCAGAATAAGGTAAAATGCTACCCTCCACAACATTTTCTCCATCTTTCGCCGGCACATCGCCAATTATGTACCAAGAACGATGTACCATGATGAGTTTTCTGTCCAGGGGAAACACACACAAAAATAATTTTCTTTGCGGCTTCGCACCTCCAACGAAGTATAGAATTCTATGACTGTTTTCCTTCTGTATTTCCTGTATATTTCTGTGGTGTTAAATAAGTACCTACTTTTCTTCCTAAGTGAAACAAAATGGTGAGGCTTACGGGACGGTGAGTTTTTACACTGATGGTACAACAACCCGTTCCGCAGTTTCTTAACTTTTGTATCTTTTCTCGTCACATTTCGGCATAACTAATCAAACTGGTTGACTGCCAGTGGTTGCAAAGCATGACGTAGAAAGATGAAAGTCAATGTAAATTGAAAGAGAAAAAAATCGAAGGACCAAAAAGGGATCTCGTTGACGGTAGTGCTAGATTTCGGGCATAAAGAGCCGGCGAAGAGTTCGATAAGATATCATAACGACGGTTGACGATGGTTGCAAAGCTTTGTCGAACGCTTTTGTGGACTGAATGGAAACAAAAATCGAAAGAATCTCCGCCTTTCCGAGCGATGCCCTTCGCTGGTCCGGAAAACCCAACAAAGGACAGCAAATGCGCCAAAAACGTTTCTATTAGTATCTTCGTTTTTTGTGTGTATCAAGATTAATAGAGAAGAAAAAATAGACCTTTTTTCTCTTTTATTCAGAATCGGCACATAAATTCACTAAAAAGGTGATGCGTTCAATACATCTGACTGTGTGAGAAACCACCGCAAAAAAACTTTCAAAATCGAAAAGCTTCACCTTCTACTATTTCTCAATGTATAGTGGTACCTTGACATATGTGTTCAATGTGTTTATTACCTTGTTCGTATGTCATATTGATCTTGTCTAAAAACGAGCGTTTCGCATGTTGCATTAGTAATTGCACAAATTATTTACTTTACTGTAATTTCCAAAAAAAGAATGTTGTTCCTTTTAAGCGTCTAAGTAGACAGCGTGAGAAACATTTGCTAAAATGCATGAAAAGCTTCTTAATCTTGTTGTTGTCTCAAAGTCCAATTGGACCAATTTTTCAAACAATAAATTAAACCGTTTAAGATTTTTTGAACTATTATCTATTGATTCTATTGAAATGTTAAAATCAGACAAGAGACTACGACGTGAACGTTCGATCGAATGCATTGCGAAACTGTGAAATACTTTCAAGAGTGAATCAATTGCAACATACTCGTACATTGGAAACCTTTTGGCAAACACTCAATGCGATAAGTGGTTAACCCAGAGAGGGTGCGGCATTAAGAATATTGTTGTGTTGTAAACTAATTACCCTGTGTGTAGAAATAGCTGCTTGGTGTTCCTTGTACTGCTGCTCATATTCAATTAACTATCGACAAGCTAACTATCCTTGTTTTCCATTTGGATACTAACTGCATTAAAAAATTGCATTTATTATCAACGAAAATGGGGTACTACTATTAAATCGAGGAGGAGAACTTTCGTATAACATATGAATGGATGAACAAAATATGTATGTTAAATTTACAAAGAAAATAAATAAAAAATACGTATGGAAAGTTGATTCCAATTCGACTGTCAAATATCAAGGAAATGTGTTCCCCACAATCGCTGGTCCAAGGTTAAACAAGCAAAGATTTCAGAAAGATACACAATTACCTTATCGCTTGAAAGCAGTATAGAGATCCAGTTTAATGCAAAAATGCTATGCTTATCACGTCCCTTATTTTTATTCTTCCAACTGAGACGAGGTAAGTACATAGAAAAGGCAAAGGCGTGAATTCATCACAAAAACATCCGACAGCTCGTTTACCAAGCCAATAGCAACAATGTAGGTAAAGCTATCCTTTTCATATTATCGTGTTAAAAAGCCTCTTTTACTTTTAGAGCACATACTTCTTCCATTTTATCAAATGCTTTTTTCTGCATCTCTATTCCCTTATTCTTAGTCATCGTAATCGCGGCGCTTCATGTCAAGTGCCATCAAGACGAGAATGATGATTCAGGGTGAAAAAATGTCTAGGGTATAAGAGATGTATAGAGACGGATTGTTCATAGAGGTGTGGCATTTTTTCGTAAGTATCTTCAGTCTTGAGTGAGAGATTGGATACCCGGGTTAGTATATTCAAAATTGACGTAACAAAATCAACGTCTTAAACGCTGTTCTAAAAGTCAAGAGCCTGAAAATTCATCTATCATGTGCCAAACATGAGAAATTGAGGAGATAATAAAAATAAACTGATTAAATTCATTAACCTTCTAGTCCTTACATGAGATAAGATTTGGTTTTCTTAGATGGCTCACGCTACGCGTTCATTACCAAGAAGTATAAATGAATTCACACATAAGGGAAAAGTTGCACCACTGCAAAGAAATGTAAGCATTTACGTTTGCAAGCATTACTTAGTAAAAAGCTGATAACAGATATTTGAATACCGGCAAATCTGAGTAAAAAATATGTCTAGAATGTTGATGCTTCCACTGCATATTTATTATCCAAAATGACTTACATGAAACACATGGATGCATGGATGTTTCGATCGGGGTTTATATTCATACGATACAGAAATATCAAACCCCTATCGTTTTTTTCTACAAACAAAGGAAAGGATGGGCATAACCATCCCTTAACTCATTTGGAAAAAGAACATTTCCCACGATATAAACACAGTTTGGTAGATGTAATTAACACCCATTTTATATCCTCACCACACTACATCCGGTAGGATTTTTATTTTAAGCCATGCTTCCACGCCACAGTTCGACATATAATAAATACCCGAGTGTCCGTAACCAAAACATGTTTTACCAACCTGTTCACCGAGGAATAAACTACTCCCAGAGAAGGTATAAAATAGAACAACGGGTTGATTTTGCTTCACCTCGTACGCTGAAATGGCTTTAAACCGTTCATTCGGATATGTAACGATAGCAAGGTGAGAAATCCTCGCTGCCGCGGTCGTCTGGATAGTTGACGGCGGGAGAAACAGGAACCGGATGGTAATATTAGGGTAGTGAAAACTTCAAAACCCACCATCAAATGAGTGGCGAGCAACTGGTTGGTGTGCAGCCCCGTTATGGTGTATACTACGGCAGATCACGCTAACTCGCCTTCGAAACTTTGGACCAAGAAGACACCGCAGCACGGCAGGCACACACGATACACACACACACAAACGAACCAATTCACACCATGTCAAAGTCAACCTGCTTTCCCGCAGGATGTGTAACGCACACATAGACCGAGACCGAACCCAGTGAAATCCCAGCAGGAGATCGTCGAGTAGGAAAGTGTACTCGGAAAAACACAACACACGTATTTTGCACGCTTTTGCTGCTCGAGCCCGACCTTCCGTTTTCAATGGGCCCTCAATATATAACTCGGAGGCTTAGTTATCATCACGTCACTTGCCCGACTGTGGTGGGTCGAACACATCATTGGAAATCTCCATCGCCTCTGTGCTACAATTTGTTCTGCACTTGAGAAAAGTTTACCATGGGAAAACATTTTTCTATCGTTAACATACATTTGCCTACAGGCTGCGTATCCTGTGCGGCATACAGACCGACCTGAAAAAACGACCGAGATAGGAGTCTGCCTCGCTAGTGGTTTTTATAGCCCCCAGCAAATCACGACTCGCTCCCGACGACATTCCATGACTGACGTACAGTACATTCTACTTCCTATGGGGTCTTATTCCTATGTACGAAGCTGGGGCAATCTTCGTTATATTTGCCATTTTGCGCAGATCTCCCGCTGTCCATATTTGCGTTGCTTGATACTTGGCCACTCGTTTCTAGTACATGTTAAAACTTGGTTTTATTATGGCTTTTCATTCTTTTTTATAAGCTAATTTACAATTGGTGTTTGACTAATATTTTAATCGCTTCAATCTGTTGAAAAGTACTGTAACACTGTTTCATTTAGGTGATATATCTGAAAAAATGAGAAATTATTTCTCTCCTACACATCTAGGCTACATCCGGCATCTACAAACGAATGAATAAAAAGAAAAGTATGGCAGAAAAGATGGGTGTGGCAGAAAGGAGCTTCGATGAGTAAGAAAAAGTTACGCCTAAACACAGTTTGCACGCGCGCCGTTCATCGGTCTTAGGGGACACCACCCTTCATTGGCACCTTTCGGTAGATAAAGTAATGCACGTTTGTCACGAAAAAATTTGTTGTCAGAAACTCGCAAAGATGCTAACACGCCGTGAAATATCGGCAAACAAGGGTCGGCTATTACATTCCGTCAGGTATGAGGCATTTCTTTTTATCAGTGTGTAATATTATGATAGCAGATGTTTGTGCAGCGTCTTTATCAATCGTTAAACGAACGTGGAAACCAGCCATCATCAATTGAATATCAATGAATCATTTCTTGTAAACCAATATTACTAAATAACTGCATTTTTATAATCGTTTTGAAAAACCACTAACGCAAACTACTAGCAAATTAACCAACAGTACTTCATTCGTGGGTAAAAAATTTTGGTAAACGAACCAACACTAAGAGCATATTATTTCAGCAAATATAGAACATTACATCATTTGTGAAACCGTTTTGCGACCAGCCACGCCTGCATTTATTGCTCATGAGTCATGGAAACAAACCGAGGTGAAACTTTAAAAAAAACTGTTATGAAACAAACTGAGGTGAAAACTTTACGTTGCAAATACGTTGCAGTGTTACTCTACCAGTTTTGTTCGTTATCATTTCTTCATATCGCGCTGGCGACACTGACTGGGCATGTTTTCACGTTTTCAAGTTTGTTCAAAAGTTTCGTCATGAAGCGCTGCATGTTCCTTTCGAGCATCAGATGTCCTTACAAATACAACTTTTTGGGTTAAACGGAACTAACTGTGACCACGGTTCGTAAAGTTTGCCTCCTTCTCATTTCAATAAATAACAGTAATGCTTACATAACTGAAAGCACCTGCGCTCAGCAATGCTGGCAGCATGGTGTAAAATTAACGAGCCTTCAACGTCATACGTATTTTGCATTGCACACATTGGCCGGCTTGTTTAACACTGTTTTTCAGTGCCAATTTACTTCATCCATGTTATCAACGTATGCAAGAGCGTTAGACCATTTGTAGATAGGACATGAGCCACCAGTACAACAAGCACCAAATAATTATTTGTTTATATTCTGCACGAATATTTTACTGCTGCAGTGCTTTGATAATAAATGACCTGAGGGCACTAGACAATTGGAAGTGTAATAAATTACTATTCAAATTTTCAAATATTTTAAATATTAAAACTACAAAATATTTGGCAATGGAAGAAAACAATATATCTTTACGGTAACTAATAAGATTTAATGTTAAATTTAAATTAAAGCCTTTAAATATAAAAGATACAAAAGCGAAGTACTTAAATTATTACGGATCTTATGTCGATTGAAAAATTTTTTTTTATGCAAAAAGCGTGTGACCCGTACCGAACGGTGCCATACACAAAATTGACTCGATATATCCGTTTCATAAATACAGTCCATTCCGTTGAATTAGATAATAAAAGTAAATATTACTCCGAGGATGAGTTATAATAAATAAAAATACATTTTATTCTGTTCGTCAAATATGTGTAAGCTCAAACATAAACTATCCTAAAACATTTGAGCACCATAAAAACATTTCGGATTTCTTTGTTCTTTGTTAAAATTGCATCTACCTTAACAGAAAAAGTAATAAAAATGCAACATGGCTTACAAGCACTAAATCACTATTAAGACGTTCGAACAGGGGAGATTTCTCCAGACAAGTCAATTAGCTCGTCCGATGGATGGCATCAAAATCGCTCTCCGCACCAGTCAGCCAATTGACTGAGGCCGGAAAGCCGGATGAAAAAAGATCTGAAATTGTCTCAACGGAGCCGATGATGATAAATTGCTAACGAATGTGCGCTACTTTCAAGTGTTTTCCAGAGGCTAGACAAACAGCATCCGTGGGTCAATAGCGGAGTCCGGAATGGTATGTGCGAAAGCACCCGATGGCAGTAGTAATGGTAGCGGGCGGCATCTTTGCGACCCTCGAGCCACTTATGCAATCGCAATGCAAAGGAGTCCCAACAAGCATAGGAAAAACTGTAAATAGACCAACGCATAACCAGAGAATGCGGTGCTGGTTCAACGTGGCACCGTGTCACCGAACCACCGTTCGACTGATATCATATAGGCCCCACACAATGCTAATTGTGTTTCAACGTTCTGGTGGCCAACCCAAACCAATGGCCGGGAATTAACATTGCCGCTCTAATAAACCGTACCGTCCGTTGGCGGGCACATCAGAACGTCTGACTGATAAAAAGGCAAAAAAAGAACTACCACACACGGTGACGTCATGTGGAGCGAGTGATTGGCAGCCCTGTTAGATGTACTGTATGAAATACTAATAACAATAATAATAATGAAGACTAGCAAACGGCACAGCCAGGGAAGCATCGTGAAGTGCATTGATTGATTGTCGAATCGACCGAGTTGGTCTCAGAGCGGAAAATTATGACTGACGATGGTACGTTAAGATTCATTTGATTGGACAGCAGAGTAGAAAAACTGACCTTCACACATTAATCATCCACTACTGGAAGTTCATCTAAAGTTTTTTTACTACGAACATAGAATCACGGGCATTCTGGTATCCAAGTAGATATTTTATCTCCATATAAATATTATGTTGGCCAACGGTAGTGCTCTCTTTGAACCATTTGAAATGATCCATACGACTATCTTCAACGGTGTGGAACGCCGTGTAGTTTTTTTTAATATTTTGATCTATTTTTTAAATAGATTTTACTAGGCACGATAACAGATTCACGCCTATGGTCATTTGAAACCCAATTAAGTAACAAGAAAAGCAAGAACACAAATTAATTTGGCATTGCAAGGCATTGCGATGCCCTATTTCCATGCAACCGATAAGGTATCGACAATTGAGAACAAGGTGCTTTTACCGACCAGCTACTGTGAGCTGTATTACAATAAACTGGTTTTGAATGCCACGGCGCGTACGGAGCTACTTGTCACTATCATGCCCCAGCACTTTTGCCTGCACTGTCGAGGATTCGTTCTGACAAAAAAAAGGGTTCCGAGTATGTGCCACTGACGAGTAAAGGAAAGAGTTGATAATGACATCCGCCAGCGTACTGATCCTGAGTTGGTCAACATTGAGTCTCATGGGTTACGCGTTGAGAGCATCACGGTCCGATGACCATGAGCTCCACATGAAAGCTTGGTTGCAGGGTTTATCATCGAGATTAGATAAAAAAAGTCAACCACGAGGAATACAATTGCCACCAGTTGCGTACAACGCCCATCTGCTCGCGTAGTAACATGGAATGTGGACGGTTACGTAACAAAGAACCTAGAAAAAAGACAGATGACACGTACCTTTGACGAGCGGCTCCGAAACTAGTTGCATCTCTTCCTGCGGGATCATACCCATTAACCGGGCGATATCTATCGCCAGCATGCGATCGACTACTTCCAGCAGAGACATCTTGAGGGAGTGGAACTTGGTGAAGTCCTGGTTAGCGAGCACCTCCTGCATCTTCTTGATATCCGGCAAATCACCAATCGAAACTTGATGCTCGCGACAAACGCGATCGTAGATGGCGCCGAGGTTTTTAATAAGTTCCTTCTTTTTGCTGTCCTTTCCAAACATTTGGGGCATCTCTTTGCGCAGTTCCGAAATAAGGTACGCGTGCACTTTAGCCAGCCGGGCTCGCTTGATGAGATCGTTAAGCTTGCGAAGGGCAGCATTTCTTGGTAGCGACTGCAAATCACGGAACAGATCCTGCTCCTCGTCCTCGAAGAGTCGCCGGTTCACATCGTACCGCAGCGGCTGGTCCCAAAACGAGCCGATATACACGCGGGCCACCTCGGGCGTTTGTAGCACCTTTCCGAGCGACCACATAAGGGCACCGTAAACTCGCATCAGCTGCTGATGGTCGATCATGTCGGCTTTGTTCAACACTATCCGTATCTTATCGTCATGGCCGCGCAGGGCTTCGATCGATCGGCGGAATTCGTCCGAGATGTCCAGTTTGTGCGCATCGAACAGCAAAATGATGCGATCCACACGTTCCGCGAACCATTCCAACACGCCAGTAAAATCGTAGCCTCTGTCAACACGCTGCTTCTCGCCGGATAGAATTCCCGGTGTGTCAACGATCGAGATTGCTCGTAGCACCGGAGAAGGAACCGTCGAGCACTGGAATCGGTTTAGGAACGCGTTGCCATACTTTTCCAGTGGACGAAACTGTTTCTTCGGATCGACCACCAGTGCGTTGCCCGGGATCATACCCTCCTTGTCGTCATACATAACAGCAATAAAGCGATCCGTCGTTGGCTCCGGACCAATCCGGATACCGGGAAAGTCGCGCTCCAACAGATAACGGATGAAGGTGGTTTTACCCGTGGAGTACTGTCCTACCAACAGTATCATGGGTTTTGCATCGAAATCCGAGTCTTCCAGTTTGGGAGAGTGGAAATCGTGAAAATTGTAGTGCTCTTCTAGAGGTAGCAGTTTACTGCGATAGATTTTCTTCAGCTCTCCCAACACATTTTCCACCACCTCTTCATTTTTCGTTTCCCGTTTTAACCAACTGAACATTGTGCTGCTCGCGTTTTACGGTCCGTGGGTTTTCTCAACACTCTCTTTTCGCTGCTGATTATGTTGCACTCTGAGTCATCCACCGGTGTTTGAAACGGATTTTCTTGGATTGCACGATATTTTCTATTGTTTCCTTTAACTTTGATGTGTTCTAGTGGGTCCTATATACACCGAGCCACCCGGAATCTAATGTATTGATCGATATTAAACAAAAATAGCTATGACTAATATTAGGGTGGAATTCAGTGCAGTACGTGTTCGCGTACCAGATGTTCGAAATAAAAGGAACAAAACGAAAACAACCGAATCACGGGTCAAACTCAACTACGCTTAGATTCCACGGAGGATTATCTACACCGGCGTAGGAATTTACGCGACCTACTCGAAGAAGAACCGACGAATCGTTCTACCGATCTCGACAATTTTACACTTTTCTACACTTTCCGAAACTGTGACACATCATGCATTCGCTGTCAATTGAATTTTGACTAGTGTTGGCAAAAGCGCGATTCGAAAGATTACCTCTCGCGCGTTCATGACTGATTCCTTTCGATTAGATCACATTTGACGGAGTCGAATCTCATTTGATTTGATTGAGATTCTATTTTATACGATTCAACCTTAATCTGAATCTTTTTTAAATCGATGCGAGTCGATTCAGACACGATTCACTCATCAGCTGATAACAAATACAAGGAAGGTTGAAACTGCACGCGCTTGATGGATTGGGATTCGGACTCGGAAATCAGGACTTATGAAATTTTTGAAAGGAATTAATTTTCGCACCACTAGTTTTGATCGAATCGAACGGCAGCACGACAATGATGCTATAAAATCTAAAGCGACGGCTAGACACAGCGGTATTCGCACGAATATTCCCGCCGTCCCGCGGGAATCCCGCTGGACGACGGGAAACTCCATATGAAAAAAACGGATTTCGTTCCCGCTATGTTTAAAAAACGCGAAACTACGACCCGGCGGGAACGGACGCATTTGCTTAATTGAAACGTTTCATGAAAAGTTTCATTCGCTTGCTACAACAACGTCGGTATGCGAGTAGTCTTCGACGCAAAATGCGAGTAGTCTTCGACGCAAAATTTTGGAGGAGGAACTCAACAACACCATTCATAAACTTTATATTTGATAATGACTCACAATTCCACTTTTACCTGCCGCCAATTTAGATCACGTAAACAAACTAAAACGTAAACAAAGCTTCACTTTGACAGATCGGGCGAATAAGCTCGTTCCCGCTGGATATTCTGTCGAATCTGGGCTACTTTTTCCCGTTCCCGCCACCTGGAATTCCAGGCGTGTTTAAACGGCGGTTAACGTCTGAAAACTCATGCTAATTAAATTTGTTATTAATTTACAGGATAACTGAGCATTTTCCTTTTACTTTATGGCATTGAGTTAGCAACGATAAGACAATCATTTATTTGCTAGGTCAAAGTGGCTCCCTAGCTACATTTTCATCGCATTATTGCAACCGAAGCTAATAGTTAAAAATACTGACACAATTTCTACTACAATGTGAACCTTCGAAGTAAACAAAATAAGGTTTCAATATTATGAATAATGAATAAAGATTTATGGTACACTACTTTTTTCGACCGGTTGTCAATTTTGAAAATCCACATATTACCAACTGCGCGGCGCTAGCTATTTTTTTATCGAGAGTGTCAGCTAGTGATGTTAAAATGTCCGGAATAGGAACATCTTTTTAAATCCCAATCCGACAAAGGAGCGAACTCTTGGAAGTTTTTGTTATTATTATTACATTACATTACATTGATGTATGCACGTTCATAGATATGTAGCTTGGAGAATAAGCATACAATGCAATTGTCTTATAGCAGCAAAACTAAAATATATTCAGCCAAAAGTTCGGTTTCCTTAACGTGATATATGAAAATTGACAGCTCGATTCGATCGGATTAATTCGCTCGAAGTCCGTGCTGAGGTGGAATATTGGGATCGGATGGAACAGCTCTCACTTAACCAGCCAATCCAGTTCCGACCTCGCATCTCTAGTGTAGACGTTTGCCGCAAGTTTTTCTAGTTGAAGTGAAGCTGCTCCGCGTTGTAGAAGTCGATCGTTTCTTCTCCAAGTCGCCGATATTGGTGCATATCTTGTTCTAAGTCTGCTTCAGTTCGAAGATAGCAATCTTTCTGTCCAAAACAGTGCGTGCGAATAA